>NC_056522.1:134753106-134899713 GCF_019175285.1 Sceloporus undulatus
TTTTAAGAATACAGACTGCAACTCTCATCAGCTCTAGCCAGTATCCTCCATGGTGAAGAGGCACAGAGTCCCATGTGCAGTTCACTATCTAGTGGGCCACATGTGCCTCATCCCTGCCTTAAGAACTATGCCAGGGCAGTGGCAGCAGGATAGCCACATGGCTCAGTATGGGAATCAGTGATAAATTCTGCCCAGCAAAAAAGCTTGCCACTTCAGATTAAAAAATAACTTGAAAAACTGGATGAGATGGTGGAAATATGGGGAAGGAACACTTATATTCTTCTTGGTTATCTTCAGTGCAGAACTGCAGCTTATGAGAACATCCATTTGTTTTCATGTATTTTGTAAGGATGGCTTATTTAATACACCCCATATGTAAGTGACTGGGTGTGCCTTTACTATACATATACAGTACAGTACAGTGCAATGCAAGATGTCTTGCAAGAAATGAAAGAACCACTTCTCCACAAAGCAGACCTTACCAAGTATTATATAATTTCAACAAGGCAAGAGGCATTGTGTCAGGAGTTGCATGGTCAACATACCTGTCATAAAATGTTGGGGCTCATGTGTGATGGGTTATAGAATAAAGTTGGTATTACTAGGTCATGGTGATCTCATATTCTGAGGCACTGAGATAAGACTGGTGTCTAAGGGAATGGTATGGGAAAATGCAGGGAAGTATGTTAATTAATTATAATGAATAAGAATTAAGCCCGTCTGGAATTTAGAATTGTATGTAGTTTAATTAGATGATTGTAGTATTGCTGGTCAGTTCTGACAATGAACAACACTGGGTTGGCTATATAGCTTCTTAATAAAGGTTTTCTGAATTTTAAGTACTGAAGCCTGAATTTATGAACCTGGTATCCTGCTGGACATGACAGATTGCTGTTTAGGCCACAATATTCTTTTTCAACATTGTTTGGCCATATAGGTAGTGTCTGTGGTATTTTGCTCTGTGTGGAAAAGTGATCTGAATCTTCAAGGAAAAAAGGCAAGGAACAAATCTGATGCTGGAAAAAAAAAACCCTAGGAAGTTGTCTGCATGATGCTTTACATGTCTTATAGCAAAGTATGGTATGTCCAAGTTGGCACTATGTTCAGTTAGCCACCTGTATGAAATCATAATCTGAACAATGTTTTAGCTGTTGGTTGCCCACTATTAAGCAGCATAATAATCACATCCTTCTATCTGTAAGCAAACAGGCAATTTTTAAAACACACAAACATTTGTTTTGGTGTGATCATGAGGAGCTGTCACTTGGCTTTATTCAGAATCAAGTATATACCTGCAGGAAAATCCTTCCAATTCCACTCAACAGCTGTGGCTCTTGCTCTGGGTAATATTTGATGACCGTGTGATATGTCTCCACAGCAAGCACATAGTCCTAAGGGATAAAATAAATAAAAATAAATATAGGAAGCAGACAAAAATGGGGATGCAGGGTCAGCATTTATTCTGTGTTCTCTTGCCTAGTTTAAAGAAGACCTGCACGCATGCATGGCAAACAGATGTAAGTAAAAAAATAACAAGAATCCCATTTAAAATTGAAAGAATGAAAGGGTTTTCCCTAGACCAGACCTGCATGCTGCATTGTTTGTTTTAGTAAGGGAGGAGACACCCAAGAAAGTCCATAGCTAAGTGGGAAGATGTCGTTTTTTGTAAAATCATGCAGCCCTCCAGATAGTGTTGAGCTAAATCTCAGGAGCTCCAGCCAGCACAGCCAATTGTGAGGGATGCTGGGATTTGTAGCCCAACAACATCTGAGCGGGGAGACATGATTTCAGAGCAGATATGAGGGGATAGCACTTTAGAGTACAAAACAGCCCCAGAATCAAAGCCAATTTAGGGAGACCCAAACATCTTTGTCTCACCAGCAACCATTTTATATCTGCGTAAAGTGGGAATAAACTGTATGCACACATACAAGCAGCCCCCTCACTCACTGCCAGTCTGGAGGATAAGTGAAATTCCTGTAATACCAAGCACACTGCTGGATAGAATTCCAACATTCTGAATTTTCCTCTTGTCAGGAAAACAGCCATTGCTCCTGCATAATATTGATGAGGGAATAGACACTCTAGCTAGATTAAGGGGGTATTAAATGAGCCCAGTGTGACTGAATAGTGATTTAGTGAATGAATACGGATTTCCTCTCCCTGTTTTGAATTCCATGTAATGTTTCTAAAGATGTGTGTGTATAAACACAAACACACTAGGAATGCTTCCTTGTTTCACAGGAATAGATTCCTGAATGATATATTTGGGACCTACTGTAATTTAAGTGTTTTTTAAAAAATGCAGAAAACATTTTAAAATAATCAAAAATTGTACAAAAGGACAGTGTACAGAAGCATTTTGAGGTACACCATCTAAGAAGAGGCAATATGCTCGGGATTGTGTTGTTTTAAAAAGAGGCTTATTCATTTGTATTTGTATTCAAAAAGAGGCTTATTCATTTGTATTTCTCATCCAGCACATCCCTAATGCTCAGTGCATGTTACATTAAAATGCAACAGAGGAACAGACACAGATGAGCTTTTAAAAGCTTAACCCTGACCACCCAAATCCAGACAAAATAAAGAGATAATACAAAGGTGTTGAGTCTTTAACATAGTGACTCACTCAATTCTGTGTGCAGATTATGTTCAAAAAGACCTGCGAGCATATACTGTACAAGGAATTCTATGCATGCACACCCTTCTCTTGCGGTTTGCAGTTGCTATTCCCAGAACTGCATGACAGGCTGAAGGTACAAGTTTCAAGAGGAGCGTTTTGACTAGCTGTGGTCATAATGGCATTGGTAGAGGCGGGGCCTTTAGACCTTAAGTCTAAAGACCAAAGCTGACCTAAACGGACCATACCTCCATAACAGGGCTCTATCAATATTTTTTTCTGCCTAAGGTGGAGCAGCAAACATCCTTCATTCATCCAGGTCAAGGTGTAAAGCAGTCAAAGCCAGCCAAAGTATCTTGACAAAGGAAGATACAGCTCGCCACCAGCACCATTCTCATCCCTTACAATAAAAATACACCAGATCTCAATGAAAATGCTAAGACCTTTCATGATGTGCTAAATCTGCTGACTGAGGCAACCATCTCATTCTCCCAAATAGGGATGGCACTACACTCTACATATATAGACGCTCTATATTCAAAATTTTGGCTTTGGACATCCCCTTCTCTCCTTCCACTGAAGATGCTGCCTCATTTCACTGTAGTCCCAGTAAAGCCATAAAGGAAAAATCCCAGCACTTCACTTTTGAGTAGACTTGCTGGAATTTTCCACTGAACTGTTCTATTATATCATGTCAATTAAGAGAAATCAAATTTGAGTAAGGGTGGTAAACTACAAAATCAAGGAGATCATTTAGATGCACTTCAAAACCCACTTACACACATGCTGAATTACAATAAAATTACTAGGATTAAGAACATAACCAAGGTGTAGAGTTTCAGCCTCAAGGGCCTTGTTTACGTGTGCATTAATTTGGCCATCAGTGGAGTGGGTCCCAACAAAAATGAATACAGCAGACTCTTTCTGCTGCTATGGAGCTGTGGCAAGAGACATGCTTTTATTACTGCCGCATAATTTAAGCAAGATTTATGTTATATGTCTGCTTTAAATTAGAAGAGAGAATGTAAATCAAAAGAGAATCCTTAGGCATCAGTCTTACAGCTTCCTAGGACAGGCAATTCTGCTCCTTTCTAAGCTTAAGTAGCTTAAAATCCAGCTTCTCTCTGCCCTTTCCTCCTCCATTTCTTTCTTAGGCTCCATTAATAGACATAAATGTGAAAGGAAGAGATTATATTTAGATACAAACTAAAAGGCAAACCTTCACAAAAGCAATTTGAACTCTACTGCATTCACATGTAAGACACTATTCTCAAAAGGCTTCCATTTGAAAACAGGCTAAAAAGTGAAGTAACTCTCTCTCACAGACATAAGCTTTTCCATTTTACTGGAAGCAAACATATGCTAAGAGACATAATTTTTACTTATTTGCTATAATGAACTACACTTCCAACATCTTAGCTTTCTAATGAGAAACACACACACACACACACACACACACACACACACAGATTCTGATATGGGCAACTTTCAATCAATCCCATGTACTCAATACAAGAAGTCTATATACCTGTTTCTTAAGAAAACATGAAAAAAATGGGAGATAAGAACTCTCTCTGCCCAAGAAAAATACTGGCTAGTTTTGGGGTTCCAAGAAAGAACAGGGAGGAATACAACAAAAGACAGATATGTACAAAGGTGTACTTCCAACATGGAAATATTATCTTCCACCACTCCAACACACAATAACTATTTATACCATTATTTTCCAGTTAGCCTTGTGCTGCGGAATATGTCTGGACACGATTAAAGGAATGTACTGTCAATCTGAGAAATTAATGATAATTAGCCATGTGAAATTTTATCTCTCTTTATATTGGGATCTAGTTCGTAAAAATGAGATATACTGTCTCCAAATCCCTTTCCATACTGAGGAGCTGTTGCCTGGTTTCCCCTGGCCCAACCACTGTCTTGATGCCTTTAGACCTCAGGTCAAAAGACCAAGTTTCCATCTAACCAGTTTATACATATATTTAAGCAACTGAACATCAATATAGCTAATCCCTGTTGCAAAGTTAATAACAAACATGCATTTTAATTCAACCAATTATTTCTTCTGACTAGTCACTATAACATGTGCCCCTTTCTACACTAGAAATTAACTATGGTGTGCCCTCCCCTTATGTGGGGGATCTGTTTCGGGCCCTCCCGCATAAGGAAAATTCCGCCTATGTTCAAGCTCCATTCTTTTGAATGGGGTACACTTCTGTGATACGCAGTGCAGTGCGTGCCATGGGTGTGCACCTGACTCACCATATTAAGGCTCACTGTCCACATGACCTCAAGTCATACAACTCAGTAATTCCAAAATAAGTTCAACTAATATAAACTTGAATTAGTCAGAGTTTTGCTGGACTTTGGGAACTACTGGTAGATTCCATAAAATCCTAACATATATTTATTACACAGAAAAACAATGCTGACAGTTAAATGTTTTATTTGAAATAATTTTTTAAAAAACCCATCAAGTACCCCAAATTTTTGCAACCACACACTCTTAATTATTTGCAATTGTCTGATTTTAAGTCCTGTTGTTATTAAAATATAATGGGAATTTTTACAGTATTAATCATCTGCATGTCAGCACCATCAGGGCGGGACCAAACTATTTTGCTTCTTGAGACAAAAGAAAAGATGGCACCACTTCTGAATACCTATGGCTTCTGAAGTAAAAGGAGAGGTCCTCCAATGCATCACCAGGTAGCAAGCTAGTACAAGAGCCTCAGAGCAGCCTGCATGATACATTCAACACATCATTACAGCTCTTTGTATCACCAACTTTTGCTTCTCTTTACCCAGTGATAAGACAGTCTTGACTGCTAATGGTGTATTTGTCCTCATAAGAAGTAGACCATTATTATTATGTTCTGGAATGATATAGATTGCCTAGGGCCTAGAAGAAAGCAGGGGGAATTTTTGGACAAGACTTTTTGCCACGCAACTACCCTGCTTTTTACCAAAACTTTACAGGAGGTCCAATTCAGACTATATGACTTTCCATTTGTAAGTGTTCCATGTTTTACCACTGTTTTTCCCCCTCCTGTTCGTGTGCATGTGATTGTGTGGGTGGGCATGTATGCACGCGCACACACACACACATACACACACTGTCCTTTAAGGAAGGAAAGACAAAAGAGCTACACAATGTTTTTTGGGTGATATTATGTAGAGTTGTAAGAGCCAGATTGGTATAGAGGTTTGAGTGTTAGACTAGGACACTGGGTTGTTGTCGTGTGCCTTAAAGTCGTTTCTGACTTATGGCAACCCTGAGGGGAACCTATCATGGGGGTTTCTTAGCAAAATCTGTCCGAAGGTGGTTTGAAATGGCCTTCCTTTGCAGCTAAGAGCATGAGGCTTGCTCAAGGACGACAAGTGGGTTTTAGGAATTGAACCCTGGTCCCCAGAGTTGTTGTCAAACTTTCAAACCACTACATCATACTAGCTCCCAAGATATGCGAGACCAGAGTTCAAATCCCTGCTCAGCTACAGATACCAACTTGGTGGCCTTGGGCAAGCCACACTGTGACGATGAGACTCACCCACCCAACTACTTTCTTGGATGGCAGCCCAATGGGTCTTTTTGATCCCATCACTGCCAACAATTATGTGAAGGTGATGGCCACTATCCCACCAATTCTTCACTGAGAATGTCAAACCTGGGACTCTCTTAAGTGTCTCCTGCACTATAACTTTCTTTAGATACCAACACTCTGGGTTTCAAGTTTTTCCCAGCTTGGCACCAACTATTCTTTGACAGCCACACACCCACTACCTAAGGTGTCCCAAGCCTAAAAGACTTTTCTCAATGTTGGTAGTGTTTTTAATGTGTTTCTGAAATCACTTCAGACAGTTGCTTGTTGATTTTTTTATTTTTTAAATTAAATTGTATTTACAAGTCAGGCTGAATACAGTATCTCTCTTAGCGGATGGTGTTCACAATGGATACAGTGTACAAATACTTTATTAGTTACATAGTTTAACCATTTCTTTAGCTTGTCTTTGAAACTGTTTCTTTATAGCTTTATATATGTTCCTTTATAGACCAAGTTTATTTAACTTTTGTATCTTATCATCCTTCTGGTTACCTGTGACTCCACTAGTCACCAAACACTATGTCTCCCACAGGACACAACAACAATTTAATTAAGGACACTCTTTGTCCCTTTCTTGGGTAACTAAAACCCTTCCTAACTGCCCTCAGAGCGGCCTAAACTAGCCTCAATGGCTCTTTTCCCCTCGGGGCACACTAAACATCAACCCCTTTCAAACTTGCTCTGCCCTCTTATTTACTCACTCCTGGGAACAGCCCTCACCTTTTCCTGGCTTTGCTCCCATTGGCTAGTGCCAAAGTTCTGATCTACTTGTTGTCTCCACTCTCTCAGCCTCAGAGGAAGTCAAAGGCAAACCCAAACAAATTCTGCCAAGAAAACCCTATGATAGATTTGCCTTAGGGTCACCAGAAGTCAGAAGTGACTTGAAGGCACACAACAACACTGTGAGAACCCATGAGTCTGGAATCACCCAGGGAAAGGAGCTAGAAGACTGACCACAATAGGACTTTTGGTGCCACGTGTTTAATAAAAAAGCATAGTGTTCCACATGCTTACTCTCTGCTGCTCTTACTGTACAGTTAGCAACAGGACATCCTCATTTTCAGGACCCCTGAAAGGGAATGACTATTTATTCCTTCTTTCTAAACAGCAGAAAGTAGTGAATGACTTGAACAAAATAAAGCAGAATAACTTTCAGACTAGAGAATAGTTGGGGGGGGGGGCAAAAGAACAATTCTTCTATAGCTCCTCCTTCTTTTGCAGGTATTCAGAAAGACTGGCCTATTTCAGAGTGAGCATGAACAGTCAGGCAACCATAAGTGGAGAAACACATTTTAAACCCTTTAAACGACAGAACAAGTCTAGAGTGAGAGGTGAATGTGAGAGCAAGAATGCATGAGAGCAGTTCTAGTTGTGGTAGAATGGAAATCTAAAAATGCATGTCCTGCAATGTTGTTGCTTAGTCTCTTAACGTGATTTCAGTAGCAACACCCAGCTTTAGTCCCCACAGCTGCAAAGAGAAACCTAATCGAGCCCCAGCCTCTCCTGACATTCTGCTCACATATATATGGCAATTCTGCAGCAACTGCATCCACCTACCTTCATCATTAGTAGACAGTTTGCGGTGGAGTACATCACCCGGCCCAGACGTGACCTCCACAGCTGAACAGAGGCTGTAAAATGAGAGCAGCTTGTGAATGTGCACAAATAAATTAGAAGCTCTTTCCCTAGCCATCAATTACCAGTCATATGCATCCTGATTTAAACGATTTCCCCTCGTTAACATCACTGCATTTTGAGCACAGTGTTTCTAACATCCTGCCATGTTGCACTGAAAAAAAATCTTGCACTCTCTCAACAGCGAGAGCCTTGACTGGTGAAAGCAATGGACTGCCGGAATAAATGAAGCAATAACAGAAAGCTGGGAAACAACCTCTTAGGTTTAAGCCCAGGCAACTCTGTAAGGAAGCATCCATTTTCAAAAAGCAGAACAAAAGGCAGAGAGAGAGGGGGAGAGGGAGAGGGAGAGGGAGAGAGAGAGAGAGAGAGAGAGAGAGAGAGAGAGAGAGCGAGAGCATGTGCACAAGCTCACTAAGTAATTATGACCATTGGTGTGCATTCATATAATTTAAGTGATTAAATTTAAACTACAGAGTCCCCTCAAACTGACCAGTGAAGCTAAAAAACTCCCACCTCATTTTGCAACCAGAGCATGAAGGTTTAAGGGCTGTCTTGGTCTGGGGTCCTATACTCTTGCCTCTGGCTTATGAGATGGAAGAAAAATCTGCCAAGCTTGTCTGCCACCCCTACAGTATTAGAGCTCATGGGGTTTAAAGGCTGATGCACAGAGCCATACAGCCAATCTCTCATTCCTTTCGTTTGCAGACAGGCTCCTGATGGGAAACAACGACTAGCTTCCATTGATCTTTCACTGCTTAAAGGACTCTGAAAACTGCACTGCCTACTCAAGGACTCTCTTAATCTACAACATGAATGCTAGGTAAAACCTAGTTTGGAATTTGGATTTAAATGTGTCTAGGGCACACTTACGTGGTAGTAAAAGTCCCATTGCACCTAGTGACACACTTCTGAATGTGTGGAACAGAGCAGGTTGATTTCAAGGTGATATCCCACTCAACCTGATATTTGTTGTTATGACTTCAGGATGTTAATCAATGCAAGAAGAGCATAACAAAGCGATAGGTATAACAGAAGAGCGAGGAAAAGGAGGCTCACAGGGTGAACAGAGCTTTTAATCACATTTCTTGGCAGCTGACCACAAATCCTCTGGAAAGTGGTTTTTTTCCTGAGGTGAAATACTGTCCCGTTCCTGAAAACACAGCTGAAAGGCCAGAATTCAGAACTAGAAGTGGCTTTTGGTTGTGATTCTGGCTGACTTGGGGTTGGAAATCAGCCGGCATCACTCAGCAGGGTGCTGTGGGGGCACTGACGTTGACCTTGCCTTGGATGCAGTTGCCAACCCTAGTATAACTGAATTGTTACAACAGTAGTACAATGCTCACCACTTTTCTTCTCCAACACATTATTTATTTCTTATTGTTTTGTAAGAAAATATGAAACAATTGTTTCATTTTTTGAAAAATAATAATAACAGTACTGTGAACCAGGACAGAATTATTTAGATCAATTCAAATGTATGCCTTGACTTTCCCTTAAAAGTCATACCAGCATCCAGTACCTTTAAAATATGTGTATCTGTGTGCATGTATTATAATTAAAAATAAAAGAATAAATATATTCTTGTCCCTAGCCCATAGGACACCACCCCCCAAAAGGAACTATATGGTTGCTGAGCTATTCTGGCCCTTCTGGAAATGGAACAAAGATGACTGAAATTGTCCAAAACTTTCCAACAGCTCCTAGATGTCACTGGAATTTGCGTCAGTAAAACAGGCATGAGATCAGGTACAGCTGAACTTACAAAACCCACTACAACAATTCAAGAAGCAACCCCCTCATAATAAAAATGAATAACACAACAGAGAATATGCTAATTTGTAATTATAACCACTGTCATGTAACATAATAACCATAGGTGCCATTTGAAATTCTTAATTTAAGCTTCCTTCTTTGTACATTTGTTTCAAGCAACCATTTTTGTTTCTCTGGAAATTGTATGTTGTGGAGCAGCTGCAGGACTTTATGTCTTACAAGGAGAAGAGGAGAAAAAAAAGCTAGGGGGGAAAAAAAGGAAAGTGCTGCCAAGAAAATGGTGCAATGCTAAATCTCTTTCCTCCCACTGAACAAATGGAGAATGAGATCCCTTGCCCTATTCTGAACGGGAGGCAGTGCAACAAGCTGGTTTGTGCAACACCTACTTAGACCAGCAATAGCAAAATCATACTGCAGGTTTAATCACATAAAGAATTGAAGCTGCTTCCAGTCACAGATCACAAACCATACATATATACATATATACATATATATAGATAGAGAGAGAGGGGGGTGGAGGTGGAGGTGGAGGTGTGGGGGAGAGACAAAGAGAGAGACAGAGTGTATGTATTGAAGCTGTTTCCAAATCCTAATTCACAAGGCAAACATGTGCATGTGCATGTGTGCAGGCGTGCACCTGTGTGCATAAGTAAATTAAAAAATCCTTCAGCTGCAGTTCGTACGAAAACATACACAGAAAGTTCCCTGCAGCTCCGCGCATACCAGAGCCCCTTGCAGATCTGATTGACCTACTCTGGAAGAGATGCCAACAGTCCTACAAGGGTCCTTGGGGTGGCATTAAGTAGATAGGCAGCTGTAAAGCTGCTGCACTCCAAGTGCATAACAACCTCTTGCAGATGCTCAAATCTCTCCCTCCTCCTCCATGTAAGACTCTGCTGGCTGCCTCTTCAAGCTTAGCTCTGTAAAGCAGCTGCAGTGATGAGCAGACAGAAGCAATTGGGCTGCAGGGTGGGAAAAGGTGGGAAGAACCACATGGGGTTACTAAGAGAGAGAAGATATTTTAAGGAGGTGGCAGAAAATCTTGAGTCAAGCAAAACTCCAGAAAACCTTCGGTGTGATTTCCCTGACATATAGTGACTTTTCTTCACATGCTTCAATTAACCTTAGAGGACTTGCAGCAAAGTTCTGTTGAGTGTGTGTAGATGTTTTATGATTTATTTATTTTTCTAATACTCTAAAGAAGACCATGACACATCTATCATATGCCAATAAGCATAATACAGTAGGCCCTCCAGAACTAGACACAATATTCCAGGTGGGGGTCTGACCAAAGCAGAATACAGTGGCACTATTACTGGCACTCACTGGTGTTGTCTCTTAAGTGTGCTGTTATTTCAGCAACACTGGCACACCAAAAAGCCAGGAGGGGAAACAATTGGGAAGAGAGCTGGTGGACGCATGCATTTGGGCTCATGATGCCATTGGAACAAGGCAAAGTGAGGATTATTAGTGTTACAAAAGGGCAGCCTTCTTGTTTGTTTAGTATTTTATTTATATACAGGTTGAGTCGGCTCTATCCGGAATCCCAAAATGCTCCAAAATCTGTAACCTTTTGAACGCTGAGACGACAGGGCAGTAGCAGAGATGATGGCAAGCCCAAGCCATTTATTCTTCAGGTAGGAGGGAGGGAAATGGCATGGCCGAGTACTCAGCCAAACTAGGCACAAGTAGTGACCATGGTGGCTGTTGTTGCTGCTCCTCCACTGCCACCCTCCTCAGCCAAAGTGAGGTCTAGAGCAGTGGCAGTGAAAGCTGCTGACCACTGTTTCCAGCCTTGGTCTGGGGGACAGCCTCATGCCAAAATAATCTCACCCCCCCCTTCTCTCTCCCCTGTTCAACTACCAGATCCAGGATCCCAGTCAATGCCTTTCCTACCTAAGTCTTTTGTGGATGGGAAGCCAGTGATTGTGGCCAACTCCAGTCGGGTACAGTGGGGCTGTTTTCTCTTGCCCTCCCTCCCCCCAAGTGCTTTGGCACCCAACACCTGCAGGATGAGTGAGCAGCTCTGGGGAGCTCCCTGCAGTCGTCACTCCTGCTCAGGCAGCAATGACAACAACAACAACAACACCTCCAGCAAAGTGAAGGGAGCATGATTTTGCAGGAGGGGAGGCGGCAGCAATTGTACTACTGTGTCTCTGGCCACAGCATCCTCCTCCTCGTCCATCAGAGTGGCATTTATGGCAATCAGATAATCTGGGCCAAAGATCTGAACCTGTAAATCAAGTCCCCTTGCAACAGCAAGAAGCCCCTTTGCTGTTCCTGCAACATCAGGAGTCTGTGTCTGGGATGAGATGGTAAGTGCCAAGAATCATAGAATCACAGAATCATAGAATTGGAAGAGACCACAAGGGCCATCCAGTCCAACCCCCCTGCCATGCAGGAATTCACAATCAAAGCATCCCTGACAGATGGGCCATCCAACCACTGTTTAAAAACCTCCAAAGAAGGAGACTCCACCATACTCAAAGGGAGTGTGTTCCACTGTTGAACAGCTTTCACTGTCAGGAAGTTCCTCCTAAAGTTTAGGTGGAATCTCTTTTCCTGTAGCTTGCATCCATTGTTCTGGGTCTTATTCTCTGGAGCAGCAGAAAACAAGCTTGTTCCATCCTCAATATGACACCTCTTCAAATATATCACCTCTTAACCATCTCTTCTCCAGGAGAAACATATCCAATTTCCTAGGTCTCTTATTGTAGAGCATGGTTTCCAGACCCTTCAATGTTTTGGTTGCCCTCCTCTGTACACACTCCAGCTTGCCAACATCCTTTTTGAACTGTGGTGTCCATAACTGGACACAGTATTCCAGGTGAGGCCTGACCAAAGCAGAATAGAGTGGCATTATTACTTCCCTTGATCTAGGCACTATGCAGCCTGCCATTGCCTTATGCGGGGGATCCGTTCTGGACCCCCCTGCGTAAGGCAAAAAGCATGTATGCTCAAGCCCCATTAAATATAATGGGGCTCAGGCATGCCACATGAGTGTGTGCACCATTCTCCCAATCTCCCGGTGGCTTCCATGTAAGCTGGAAGCTACCTATAATGAGCCTGCGTATGGCGCAGTCTCACTGTACTTCTATTGATACAGCCTTTCTAGCTGCCGCATCACACTGCTGACTCATGTTCAATTTGTAGTCTACTAGGACTCCTACATCACACAGTCTCATTAAACTAGGTGTCCCCCATCCTATATCTATACATTTCATTTTTTGCCTTAAGTATAGTACTTTACATTTTTCCATAAACTATTTAGGTCATTTTGAAGAGCAGCTTGCTGTAGCAGAGAGACTTGACCTCTTTGCTCTGGCTGATCTTGCTGTTGCAGATAAAACAGCAAAGCACCTACTGGAGGATAAAGAAGAGGTAGAGGAGGAGCCTGCGGCCATGGACTTGGTAGTACAACCACTGCTGCCTTTCCTCCTCGGCGGTACATCGACTACTCCTGTGTGTTTATCAGTCCTGGATGCAATGGCGGGTATGAGCTGCTGATTGCAGGAGATAGGTACCTTCTTCTCTAGACACTTACCCATATTTGCTAGATATAGTGATGGCAACTTTAACAGGGGCAATGACTGTGGGATGCTCTCCAGACTTGCTGTGTTTCAAATACAGAAATACAATACGTGTATTCCAAAATCCAATAAACTCCAAACTCCAAAACACTTCTGGTCCTAAGCATTTCAGATAAAGGAGACTCAGTTTGTTCTCTCTTTCTCCCAATATGGGACCCAAGGTGGGGCTGGTACAGGGCTTGGGAAAACATTCTCCACTGACCATCAGTTAGTCTTTCACAAGCCCTAGTGGCAGTGCGTGGCTTGGAAAAATTCCTCATGTGTCCATTGTGCTGTAGGAAAGGTTGTGCAGGATGTGAGGTGCAGGAATGGGGAGAACTACTGTAGCTCCTGGGTTGGTTTTGTCACATGCATGGCTGCCAGAAATGGTCCTGACCCCAAGTCTCTAGGTGCTATATAACCTGATCAGCCAGGTTTTACCTGGATATCCTTCATTTCCATTTTCCCAGTCAGCTGTTCCAGAAACATTTTGACTCAAATATCTCACTGGAATTCTGATGATCTCACAAGGCCAATTATAAGCCTTTACTGCTTCTATGGCACCACTAGAAGTGGAAATAAAACTAATATTATGGTTCCACAAACCATTCATTATTGAACCCCCTCCCCATAACAATCCCACTATAACTATTGTTGTGTGCAAATTCCCAAGTGCACTGAGGTCGGGGGAGAGGGCCTCCTACTGGGCTCAACAGGACTCCCTTCTCAGTAGGCAAGCACAGGATTCTGCTGTCAATGTCTTTCAGATGAATGGGACTAACTCCCTAGGAAATACTTTTAGATTTGTAGCATTCAGCCAGAAAAGATTGCTCTGTCTGAAATTGTTTTCAGAATTCCTTCCTTCATTCCTGGAGCAAATTGTACTGACCACTATTTAAACAAAAAATTGTGTCTTATCCTTGCTTATCAGTTTCAGTATACACATGTGGAGGCGGCAGCACAGCCCAAAGGCAGACAGCTAAGGGAGCTTGCTGCTAGGCTGGGGCAGTGGAGACTGGGAGAAAAGGGTGGTAGAGACCCTCTTCTTCCCTCTCTCTGGCTGCATCCACACTGCAGAAATAATCCAGTTTGACATCACTTTAACTGTCCTGGCTCAATGCTATGGAATTCTGGGATTTGTACATTTGTGAGACATTTAGCCTTCTCTGTCAGAGAGCTCTGGTGCCACGACAAACTACAAATCCTGTGATTCCATAGCACTGAGCCATGGCAGTTAAAGTGGTGTCAAACTGGATTATTTCTGCAGTGTGATACAGCCCTTGTTTCTCCCTGCCTCTGTTGCTGCATGGAGAATTGGAGGAGACACCAAGCAGGTGTGGGCATCAGTGCTTTCCTGGAACATGATACTTGAAGGGAAAAAATGGACAATTGATACTTATGGGAAAGAGAGGAGGTGAGTGGAGGAAACTAGGTATTGACCAGCCAGTACAAACACTATTACACCAACCAGGGAAATTCTACTGAATAATCTGAGACACTGGGACCAAGACTCCTCTTACACAGACATTTCCAAAGAAGCATGGTAAACTGTCTTGACCAAGATAACAGCAAGAAAGATCTCAAGAGGCTAATGCAAACTTTAGTGTGCAGTGCAGCAGAAATTTGTCAAGAACACCAATTCATCTAAAAAGCTGAAGAAACAATAAAAACACGCCATCTTCGATCAAATTGACTGGAAGGGGAACTAAAACAATGGACTAGTTAGACATTTATAGACAAATGAGAGGCTATTTTTGTACAGGTATTCGCAAAGCTATAAGTGGGACAAAAAGTGCATTTTAATAGTTGAAATGCCAGATGTGTGAGTTCAAAAGTATCTTCCGTCATGTCCTCAGTTCTGTTTCTTTCACTCATGGGGTAAAAATGACAAAATAAAAAGCCTGCAAAATATGCAATCAAAATATGGTAATGCAGGATGGAAGATTCTTCAAACAAAAGATCTAACAGGCACTGACACCTCAAAGGGCAAGCCTGGGTCCAAACAAGAAGCCCAAGTGTCAGGGAAAGAGATGTATAGAGACAATCAGCTGCGTTCTAAGACTGAATGCTCTTTCAGTTTCTCTCCAGTGCCTCAGCATCACACTGCTATAATCACAAATCTGTCATTCTAAAATGGCAGCCATTTTCTTTTCTTTTTAACAACTGAAGAGGAGACCTGATTTAATGTTATCACTGTGATCAAAATAAAAGGCAAATCTGTGAAATGAATCCCAGCAATCAAAGGACAAGGTGCATCACTTTAAAGGCTGAGCAGGCTGTATAAACGACAATACCACTTTTAACAGCTTCAGAGCAATCTTGTGAGAACTTCTGACAGTACCTCAGCAAGTGATAAAAATACACAGTCTGTGGAAAAGAAGGCTTCAGGGGATACCTACCTTTTCTGTTCTCCTGGGTAATGTTAGTCATGCTTCCATCTTCTGCTAAGCCATGTTCCAAGTTGTCTAATATCTGCAGTGAATATTTTTAAACAGCTTTTGTCAGTTTTAATACCATTCTGAAGCAGAAACTTGTATATTAAACCTAAACGTGCCACAACTGTTCCCTGCTGCAAGCATGGATATTCAAGCAGAATTCTTTCTTAGTGACCATTCATGATGTTTTCGGGAAATCCTACAAAAGGAGACTGGGCTGGTGCCTTGGTTTTCCACTAAGGCTAACACTTTAAAAAAAAAAATATTGAGGCAGACATTTAACAACCAATCACCTGCTCAAGTACAAAGCTTATTTTTAAAATGTATTTAAATCAATCTTTTAATTTAATTCTACTTTAATAAACAATTTTTAAATGTTTTAATAATAATAATAATAATAATAATAATAATATCATCATCATGATAATAATAATAAAGTTTATTTTTATCCCGCCCCTCTACACAAGGCAATTGGGGCAGCTTACAGCATTAAAATATACCCCCACCCCCCAAAATACTATTAAATGGTTTACAATATAAAACATAACTTAAAAATAATAAAACAACAACACAGCGACTGCAGCAAAAAATCAGGGTCCAACAATTTAAATATTCTTTCCAGTGGCCGGGTATCTATTCTGGAAAGGCCTGCTAGAAGTGATCCATCTTAACAGCTTTTTTTTAAACTGTTTAAGGTGGTTATATGATGGATCTCATCCAGCAGGCCATTCCGTAATCTGGGAGCGGTAGCCAATAAAGGTCCTCTGGGCTGTCACAAATAGCCTAGTTTTTACAGGTTGCAGCAGATTCCATCCAGAGGACCTGAGTGTGCAGGGTGGATTGTATGGAAGGAGGCGGTCCTGAAGATAGTTCGGACCCAAGCCATTTAGGGCTTTAAAGGTGATAATAATAATAATAAAATAAAAATTTTATTTTTATACCGCCTTTCCATAGATCAGGGCGGTTTACAGCATATTAAAATACAGTAAATACATCAATACAGAACAATAAAACAACAGCAATATAAAACCTCGTTAGCCCATCCTCTTTGCCACAGAAGAGGAAGGAAGGCCCACTGGACTTTAGTCGGGGAATGCATGATGAAAAAGAAAGGTTTTCAAGTCCTTTCTAAATTGGGCCAGGGAAGTGGTCGAGCACCTTGTACTGGGCTTGGAAACTAATGTACTGGGCCCGAAAAATTGATGTGAGCCTTGTGTTCCAAAGAATAGTGGGACATAAACCCAATAAATAAATACATTTTTAGGAATCATTGATGTATAGCGGACCTTCAGTACCAGCTCGGATTTGGTTCCAGAATCTCCTACTATGGATACCAAAATCCATGGATGCTGAAGTCTCACTACAGTGCGCCCATGTCATACACGTGGGGAGAAGGGGCGGTGCATCCCATAAGGACGAATGGGGTGTGCGTCCATGGTGCATGTGTGCTGCCGTGTGCATGAGCCCCATTCATTTAAATGGGGCTTGAGCATAGGTGGTATTTGCTTTATGCGGGCGAGTCCGGAACGGATCCCCTGCATAAAGAAAGGGTGAATTGTATAAACAATGAGGTAGTAAAATGGTGTCCTTATATAAAATGGCAAAATCAGTTTGCCTTTTGAATTTTTGTCAGTATTTTCAAGCCATGGATGGTGGAATCCTTGGAAACAGAATGTGTGGATACAGAGGGACAGCTGTATTTGTTTTAGTAGGATCAATATGACAGTTTGTTGTGAGATTGCTTTTTGACTGTTGGTTGGTGGAACTGTTCGTAATACATCTTGAGAGTTAAAAATACATAACATATTTGTAACGATCATAAGCAAGATAGAGGGAATTCCACCTTGAGGGTTTAATCTAGCTAACCCTAATCAGGCCCACTGGGAGACCAGGTCTAGTTTGCAGAGGGCTTGGGTAATAGCCGTTAGCACCCTCAATGTGAAGCAAGAGAAACCCCTGCTCATTTTTCCAACTGGGCAGGCAAGTGGAACAGGGAAGAATCCCACTATTTTTTCTGGACACTGACCACAGACAGTAAGCAGATTCCACCCTACCCCATGTCTGCACTCCTAATGGGAAACATGAGCGGGGGGGGGGGGGAGAGTATGCCTTCAATCAGTGATCAGAGACAACAGTGGGAGTTCACATATACTCTCTGGACGTTATCACACAGGGAAAATTTGGAAATTTAAAGAGGTGGCCATGCAGGGTCATCCAGGGCTTAGGGGCAAATTCGCAGCTGCTTATCACATGATGCTGCACTTAATCCGGAGAGAATCTAGGGAGAATGGGAGGTGAATCAAGAAATGAGCAAATTTGCAAAATTACTGGATTTATGTGTCCATTTTGCTTGCGAACTGACTCCCTTCGCGTCATGCCAGCCGTGTGGAAAGCAAGCCTCAGATGACTTCGTTTCCCAAGGCGCCTCTCTGTGCCAAAGAGGGAGAAGGCTCTCATCCCTTAAAGGGATACACACACACTCCCTTCTTTAGGCTCCCCAGCTGCTTTTCCTCCCCTAATTAAGGGAAGAGCTGCTGGGAAAAGGCAGAGAGAGGGCATTTTGGAAGTCCTTCTGGACAGGAGGGAGAAATGGAGGACATGCCCTGGAAAAGGCAGGCTTATGGACTGCTTTTTTTTTGTGTGTGTGGTTTTGGAGTTTGCAAAGGGAAACACCTTTTGGGGCTTCTGTGGCAAAGAGGACCCCCCATATCCCCTCCCCTCCCTGGAACATGTGAGGGGCACTTGTGGAAATGACAGTTTTGAGCATGCTCAGAAAAGGTATTTCTATGCTGTCAATGGGGGTTTGTTTGTCTCCTTTTGATAGCCAAATCTGCATTGGACCCACTTTAATGTGCTTTTAACCCCTTGTTGTACTCTGTGTGTGATAACCAATAGCAAATGGGCTTGTTTTTCTGGGATGCCACCACTTTAACCATTTTTGGGATGGAAGCACATAGGACCTACATGTGATGTATTTTATAACTCTGCCTGTACTGTATTTTATCGTTATGTTCACTGCCCTGATCAATGGAAGGGCAGTATATCAATAAAAATTTTATTATTATTTTATTATAAAGTCCTCCCACTGCTTGCAATCCTTATTGGGGTTGGGGGGGAATTGCCCCACAACAACAGGATGGAAGTTAGTGACACTCTCTGCAAGGAGAAGGGGAAGTGGGTGCTTCTGTTGGGGTGGGAATGTGGGGCCAGACATCACTAGGAGAGAGCGAGATCCCCCATGAAATCATCCAGCCTGGTGGCTTGATCCCAGTGGACAGTTCCCTGAACCCCTTGTTTCTATCTAGTTCCTCTTCCCCCTGCTGCTGCTATTTTGCATCTGGCTCTGGTTAGGGGACTTGAGGTTCTAGTCAAAGACCAAGGAGATCCCACAAGCTTGACATCTTTTCACTACTGCCCACCTGCACATTTAAAAACTGGCAGGCTAGTAGTAGAGGTAAAGACTACTCTTTTGTAAAGAGCAAAAAATCTTCTGCCAAAATAATCAATGGAGGGTTGGGAGGGCTGTAATCAACTTGCAGCTTGCCTTTATCATTCCTCCTTTCCTCCTAATATACTGCTAAGTGAATGCCTGCTAGACTGTTCCCTCTTACTGGTACCAATCCTTAAGTGGTCCCAGCTAGATTTTCAAACAGTATTTCACAGAAATGAATGGAGGGAAATAAATTAATATCCTCACTGTAACTTTTGTTTGCCTAAAGACAAACCCCTACTAGGTTGGCTTGCCTGGACAAAAGTATATTGATTTATGTTAGGAAGGCCAGTGGTCCGAAAGAGAAAAAGACAGAAGATGAAAATTCTTAAGAAAAGAAAGGAGTTCCACAGAGACTCCTGAGGAGCAGAATGTGCAATTCTGATTTTCCTGTGAGATTTGTTCTAGTAATGCCTATAGCCTACATATTTACTCCATAGAAAGGCTATACAATATAAAATTCCTCCCTGAAACCAAAACACAGTACTGTATTTCATAAAATAAAAATTGATGCTAGGAAAACTTCCAAAACCAGCACAGAGATTACATTAAATCTTATAATAATATATGCATGGTATTAAAATATAAAAAGCTTCCTTCAAACAATGGAAGCTTTGCCCAAAGCGAAGCTCAAGTTGATAAGGCAAGTGGAAAAAGAATTTGTTGAAAATATAGCTAAAAAAGAAATGTGTATTGTTGCTTTTGAAGAGATCAGAAGCAGGAAGCTGGCTAAGCATACAGTTGGACTGTTAGACATCAATGGACTGAAAGCAGTGGTAGAAGAGGATAGTGAGACTGAATGAACTGTCTACTGAATGAACTGACTACTTTGTGTCTACTTTTCTTGTGGAAGATTCAGAACACATACCATATATACTCGACTATAAGTCGACCTCATGTATAAGTCGCGGGCAAGTTTGGGGACAAAAATTGTGGATTTTGATATGGCCCGTGGATAAATCGAGGGCAAAACTTAGGGGCATATAGCAAAGGATCAAAAGGATGAAGCAAACCAAAACAATGTCAAAGAACCTACAAAATTCCAGCTATGATTTTTGTGCTCACTCTTATCATTGGATGGATAAGACAATAGAGAGGATTGGTGCTTCCAGGACAGATTACACTCTTGTCTTTCACCAGGGGATGATTCCTCCTTTTAAATAAGAGTTAAGATACAATACTTACATTGACCCATGGATAAGTCGATTCAGGTTTTTTGGGTCATTTTTTGATCTAAATTTCTAAACTTATACATGAGTACATACAGTACTTATGCAATCATGTATTTATTTTTAGGGAACGTTCCTGAAGAAAAGTCTAGAGAGTATCAAACTGCAGATTTTTGAAAAATACGCAGCTTGCATTTTTATCCCAGTCACTTTTAAAGAGGACTGGATAGTAGCTAATGCTATTACTATTTTTTTTTAAAAAAAATAATCCACAGGACATTAATGAAAATTACACAGTAGTTAGTTTAATGTCTGAGTTGAGCAAACTGGCAGAAAAATATTATTAAAAAACAAATCTTACTAAAGGAGAATCAACATAGTTTCTTTAGAAAGAAGTGTTGCCTTACTAACTTGTTGGAGTTCTTTTGTGAATGTCAAGAACCATATAAAATGTGGAGGTCCAGAAAGAATACTGTATATTTGGACTTTGAAAAAGGTTTTGGCAAAGTTCATCAAAGGCTTCAAAATTAATTCTGCAACTGTGGCATAAGAGCATAGTAAATACTGAAGCAGCCTGTGATGAGCTCAAAAATGAAGAACAGATGACAAAATCGTGCATGAATGGAAAGCACAAAAAAAGAGATGCACACTGAGGCTAAAACAAACAAATAAACCTATCTTTACATATATCGGAAGCTCATATAGTTTGAACTAGTGCTGACTAACCAGAAAGGCACTGTCAGAGTTGCCAGGAAGAGCTCAATAAAAGTATCAGCTTAATTTTTGTACCTGGGAAAAAGGCAAATTCTATGCTGGGATTTTGAGAAAACAGAGGTAAAACAAAACTGCTAATGTTGTGAAGCACAGACCCAAATCTGTTGTGAGATTATTTTTGAAATCTGTGTATAGTTGGGGCTGCTTAGTCGAAGCTAAAGTTTAAAAGGTGATGAATGCAAAATGCAAGATGGTCAGGGGACTGGAACAATTCCCTAAGAGAAAAATGCTCAAGTATGTGGGATCTTTTAATTTAGTGAAAAGAAATGTATCTACTGAGGGAAGACACAGTTGACACACCTACTGGAAATTATACATGGATACTCCAAGTCCAGATTCATATGCAGCTCCATGTTATTGTCCTAACTCCATAAATGCTTAACTGAAGACAAATACAATTTTTGCTATTTCAAGCATGGTCTTAAAACTAAGAACTCAGGTCAAACAGTAAAAGACCACCACCAGTCTGTTTTCTTAACATGTTTTCAGTGAAAGAGGGTTAATTACAACAGCATGAGAAAAATAGTTCTCTTGGAAGTACCCTCTCTGTGGAAGTGTTCTTGCATCATATCTGTACATACAGATTGTCTAAATGATGACTAAGTGTATTCTAGGAACTCTCTACAGTCAGAAAAGCAGACAGATGTTGAAATACCAAGTAGACTATCTAGAGATTATTTTTTTACCTTTGCGCAAATTGTTTTCATACTATGCAGTCTATCGAGTGACTCCTGAGGATTTCCTAGATACTGTTGAAGTTCAGCATGCAAAATCCGCATGGAAAAAGGAACCATGGAACCTGAAACAGTAACACAAAATTTTATGGATTATTATTATTGTAGTTAATAGTAGGGTTGATCCATAACTGGTGCATACTATTTACATCTACCCAAGGTAATGAAAAGTCAAATTAAATAAAAGAACTGGCACATGCCCTAGTAGAACAAACTACCAATTTCTGGACAGCTCTCTCTCATACCCCCTCCCTTCATCCTTATCATCAAAGTCAATGAACTGTTTGCCTAATTTTTATTACATCCACTGCTCTTTTGGATTTTTGTTATTATTGTGCAGTATGGGTATTTGTATTGTTTTAATTGTATTTTTACTTTGGGGGAAAAAGAGCTCAGTGCACATTGCAGCAAATCCAAACAGAGCTCAAACGCTTCTTCTGTGCCATCCCAGCTACCTATCTACTCCATTTCCTGTCACTGTGGTTTTGGCTCCCAAACCCACTTTTTCTGCTTTACTATACTCCTGCACTCCCCAATCTACTCCTTCTGAGTCTTCTATGCAAAGAAAGGCCAATTCTGAAAACAGATGGATATTCACCATGCTGCAAAGAAAAACAACATGCTTTTGCTAGCCATGAGAATGATTATGAAGCAAAATTAATGCTCCTACCTGCATGGAAGGAAAGCTTATTAGTACAGAGGATAGTACGCAGAGCATATTACTCTGTTAGTTTCACTCTAGGAGGGTAAAACAAACATGTACATATTTTTTAAAACGCATAGTAATATATTTTGGATGCTACATATCCAGCAAAAGGAGAGTCACGTAATATTTTTATCAGAATTTGGATCCAGATGTAAAATAGGGGTTTAGCATGTTTTCCTTTGTGATGAGACAAATATACACTGAGCTTAATATTAAGAATGTATTTCCCCTACACATTCTCCAAAACAGAAATAAACAAGATGCTTGTCCTAGCTTATGTGGTCATTACTGACCATCGACTTAAGTTTCTTCAGAACTCTATTTCAAGACTGTGAAAGAGGATGAGAAGGAAAGGACTGAAGCAAGCACAGAATTGATCTTGCAGGACTTTATTATTGATGCCTTTATATTGTAACAAAAGCAAAACCAAGTAAATTTGTATACTGCTTATCAATGCACTTAAGCACTCCCTAAGCGGTTTACAATGTGTAAGCTAATTGCCCCCAACAAGCTGCGTACTCATTTTAGCAACCTCAGAAGGATGCCAGGCTGAGTCGACCCTGAGCTCCTGGCTGGTACTGAACTCACAATCTTGTGGCTTGTGGGTGAGTGGCTGCAGTACAGGCATTTAATCACTGCGCCGCCAGGGCTCCTTTAAAGGATTTATTTATAGTGTGGATTTTTATTGGATTTATTTCATGTATGATATTTTTTATTTTTTAAATATTGTTAGCTATCTTGGGGAACATGGCGCAGAGGGATATACGTATAGTTTTCCTAAAATACTCACACATACACATTGCAGGCTCCTGGAAACAAAGTTGTGCCTCCTCATTCTCCCTCTCCCTTTTCTTCTTCAATTTATTTATACTATGCTTTCCCTCAAGACTGGGACTCAAGGTAGTTTACAAATAAAAATCATTATAGTTAAAACATTTAAAAAAAACCCCAACATTAAAATAGAATCCAGTGAGTAATGGTATTAAAACAATTTGAAACAAACACCTAAAATGATAAAAAAGCAGTTCGAAAAAAATAAAAGAAAAAAGAATATCATACTCACTTCACATTTGACCAAGAGCTGATATTCTGTCTGTCTTGCCATATTCACTGCTAACAATCAGTTCTCTTATTTTAATTTAAATTATCAACAATGATACAAAAGAAATTGCATTTCAAAGGAAATGAATGGGATTTTTATTTTTTAATATATTCGGCTTCATATTAAAAATCAAAAACTATTGTGAAGGTATGAGGGTGGGGCAGAATAGGGATTCTGTTGGTGTAACGCCCATCCCTTACTTAAATATATTGTATAAAATTACCTTCCGGTTATCTATATAAGGTGTATATGAAATATAAATGCTTTTTTTATTTAGACTTGGATCTCATCTCCAAGATATCTTATTTCATATATGTGAATATTTCAAATACCTCCCCCCCAAAAATACAAAACACTTCTAGTCCCAAGCATTTCAGTTAAGGAATATTAAACCTGTGATATGCCAATTAATGTGTTCATGCCTAAGGAGGTTTGCCTTGGCTTGCTACGCCTGCCTGTGCTCTAGGATATTCAGGTGATGCTTCTGTTGATCACACCATCGTTACAAGCAAACTTAGTAGGGAATGCACGAGAGAACTTCTCTGTGGCTGCTCTCAGGCTCTACATTCCTCAGGAGCCTATAATGGCACTTTGTTGTCCTATTCCATCAGGCTTTGCAGAATGTCTCCCTTATGAAATGCTTGTGACCGGAAGTGTTTTGGATTTTGGATATATTTTTTTGGATTTTGGAATAACTGTACTTGTATATATGGATATAATGAGATATGTATATGTATAGTGGGCCCTTACTTTACGTGGTGAATCCATTCCAGACGCCCCATGTAAGGCAAAAAAATGTGTATGCTCGTGCCCCATTGAATACAATGCGGCTCGCGTTCACGGTGCGGCACAGTATGTGTGCCACAGGTGCATGCGCCATTCTTTTTATTATAGTGCGGCTTCAAAGTAAGCTGAAAGCTGCATATGGCGCGGCGTACTGTATATGCAAATACAGATATTCTGGAGAAGGGAGCCAGTGTGATGCAGTGGTTTGAGTACTGGACTATGACTCTGGAGAGCAGGGTCTGAATCCTTGCTTGGCCATGGAAACTCACTGGGTGACCTTGGTCAAGTAACTCTCTCTCTCAGCCTCAGAGAATAACAATGGCAAACCCCCTCTGAAGAAACAAGCCAAGAAAACTCTTAAATAGGTTCGCCCTATAAGTTGGAAATTACTTGAAGTCCTACAACAGCAACAAACATAATGAGATACCTTGGTAATGGGAACCAAGTCTAAACACAAAATTCATTTATGTTTCATATATATCTTATACAAATAGCTTGAATGTAATTTTATACAATATTTTAAATACTTTGGTGTATGAAACAAAGTTTGTGTACACTGAACCATCAGACAGCAAAGGTGCAGTCACCCATGAAAAAAGTTTTGCTTTTTGGAGTAATTTGGATTTCAAAATTCTGGGTAAGGGAGACTCAGCCTATACTAGAAAATGCCGTGTGTGTGTGTGTGTGTGTGTTGTGTGCCTTCAAATAGTTCCCATCAGTCTGGTTGCTTCATTTTATACTATTTGCAGCTTCCAAACACTTTTCAAAGGCAGACCCACATAGAGTGCATTACCATAGCCTAATCAAGAGGTAACGAAGGCATCTTTGGAAAGGCAACAAGGAGAGGACTATTCTAGCCTCCCTTGGAAGAAAGTGCCACAGCCAAGGGGCAGTCATAGCCGGCACTCAAAATTGTTCCTGGAGATTAGCAGCCAGTGGAACTGCTGTAATAAGGGAATTGTATACACCCACTCAACTTAAGCAAGATAACTTGCTGGAAAACATTTGTTTACAAGACAGAAAATAATAAAAAAACATGCACAAGCGCAAGAAATTCTTATCATAAGACAGAAGAAGTTTCAACGATTAAGGAACTTTGCATTTTGAACAGAAAGGTAACACATTCAAGGTGTGCGTGCAGGGTGTTATTGTTTGTGAGGCAGCCACTAGAGGGGGAACACAACACATTCAAGTACTATATACCTTGTCAACTAGGACACAGAAAAAGATGGTCATTTCTCTCCCTTACTTTTCCTCTTTTTTCATGTCATGATTATTTATAAAACCCAGTAATGCCTACAATTGTTCCAAAATTTTGGAAACTTGTTATTTATATCAATTTAAAAGGGGGCAAAGCTAGAAGGCAATTAAAATAATATATTCAAGTAGAAGAAAAATATTGAAGATCTTGTGATAGATAGATGGACCAAACAGAAATGGGACATAGCCTTAAAATACCTGCTTCTGCACATACTAAAAGATGAATAATACCCATAATTGTTGTTGTAAAAGAGGGTTCTGATTTTTTAAATTGCAGCAAATTTTCATTAGAATAATGTAGGATTTCAGTGACTCAGGCATCAATTACATTTTTTTTTCAAAGAATGTACTTATATTTTCTTATTTGTTTTCTATATTGCGTGTGTAGGCATAAGAGAGTAAGTAAGTAACCCCTGAAAAGCATGGGATGTTTGGGGGACAGTGACAGGAGCTGCAGGCAATGACATGGCATTAAGACTTGTGTCAAGTCAAATATCATCTCCTGACTTGCCCCATGAGGAAAAGAAACTTGCTTGAATGTTTCAAAAATGAACAAATATTCTCTGTTGTAGACATATGTCTATCCACATTTGGTATAAAATACAACGAGATTATCAAGAACAGAAATGCCACACAATTTGCCCAGACTAATACAATTAACCCATTAGGCTCTTGTTCCCACTGCAGTAAAAAAATAAAATAAATCATCAGCTGCTCCATTTTGTATTGGATCTTATCTGTCTTAAAGTACACAACCAGCCTCTCATATAAATGCCCTGTATCCTAATATTAATAATAAAATTCACATTATAAGAAATACTCAGATGCAGTGTTAAATAGAGACTATTTTCAAAACTGAAAATCTGGTATATGTGTTTGGCTGCTGCCATCTGTTTATTTAAACAAAGTCTGTATATATGTAATCTTTTCTAGATTTGCTCCTGAACGCCTCCTTTCCATTTCTTATGCTAGCTTCACTAGAGGTGGGAACTTTTGATGGCTTGTGTCTGAGTTATAGAGGATTAGACAAAGCAGTCAGATCTTTTTCTTTTTTAAGATATTGAGAGTCAGTGGAACTGTGAGTCTTCCTCTTTTCCTGCTTCCTTCTACCTTATTGTCTTTTCTAGAGAGTCATGCCTTCACATAATGTGTCCAAAATATGACAGCCTTAGTTCAGTCATCTTGGTTTCTAAGGAGAGTTTAGGCTTGATTTGCTTTAGGAACTATTTATTCGTCTTTTTTTAGAAGCCCATGGTAACCACAGAATTCTTCTCCAGCACTCCATTTCAAATGAGTGGATTTTCCTCCTAGCAGCTTTTTTTCATTGTCCACCTTTCATACTTGGAAATTGGAAATACAACGGTTTGGACAGTCCAAACTTTATATTAAATGATATATATTTACACTTCAGAATTTTGTTTAGCTACATAGCTGCCCTCCCAAGTCCTAGCCTTCTTCTGATTTCTTGACTGCAGTATTCATTCTGATCAATGACCAAGCCAAGACATGGAAAATCTTGAACTATTTCAATATCTTCGTCATCTATTTTAAAGTTATCTGTGATTTTGTTCAGGAATTGTTTCAAGTCTTTGATATTTTCTGTTAGTAGTATGGTGTCATCTGCGTATCTTAAATAGTTGATTTCCTTCCTCCCATTTTTACACTTCTTCCAAGTCTAATCCTACTTTATGTACAATATCTTCAATATATGAGTTACAACATATGAGTTACACAGGTAAGATGATAAAATGCAGTCTTGCCAGACCCCTGGCAACTGGAAACCATTCTGTTTCTCTGTATTCTATCCTGAAAGTAGCCTCTTATCCTGAATACAGATTACATATCTGGACAATCAAGTATTGTGGCACAGCCATTTCTTTAGAGAGATCTACAGTTTTTCATGATCTACACCAGTGATTCCCATTTTTTTGTGTGTGGCTATTGACCCCTTTCCTCTTATGCAGTTGGCTGAGCAGTGACCTTAGAAGCTCCAATGCCTGTTTCTTGATAGTAGGTCTACTGTTCTACTTGGTCATGTAATGTATTCCCCCGATGGTCATAGAGCATCCTCACTTTCGATTTTAGATTTCCTTTTGATTTCTTGGCTATTGCGGAAGAGGTCCATTGTTCTTCCTTTTTTGTTGTCATTTTCTATTTCTCTGCATTATTATAGTAGTTTCCTTTGTCCCTGCACACAAATCACTTAACATTTGCATTCAGGGTTCTGACCCTGTTTCTGTCCCCTTTTACTTTTACTTCTTGACTTTCCTCTGCCATCCATTGAGGCTTTTTTCTTTTTTTAGATGCAAATGGTCTTTTTGTATTCATCCCTGGCAATGGCCCAGGCTTCAGTACAGAATTCTTCTGGATTGAATTATTCAATAGTCTTAATAGTGCAAATCTATTTTTACATTATCTTTAAATCCCATGGGGCTGTTCTTCAGGGTTTTTTTTAAATGATGGTTAATTTAGTGTTCTTCTTTAGCTTTATCCTAATTTTTTATATTAGCAGTTCACGGTTTGTGTTACAATCTGCCCCTGGTCTTGCTTTTGCAAAGAGAATGGAGCTTCTACATCTTCTATTTTCAATTACATAGTCTATTTGATCTTTGTATTGGTCTACAGATGATGTCCATGAATACAGTTACCTCTTTGGTTGCTTGAAGAATGAGTCTGAGATTAAAAAACTGTTGGCCTTGCAAAATTCAATCCATTCTCTCCTGCTTCATTTCTTGATCTTAGAACAAATTTTCCTACAACTTTTTATTCTGCTCTGTTTCCTACTTTTGCATTCCATTTGCCTATGATTATCAACATGTCCTATTTTGGTGAGTGAGCACTTTCCTCCTGGACTCCAGCATAGAATTTTTCAATTTGTTCTTCTTCTTCTGCCCCATAGTTGGAACATAAACTTGGTTTATGGCTATGGTTATACTGACAGGTTTTCCCTGAAGTTTTATTGACATTAATTGATCAACTTTGCATTATATCCTTTAACTGCTTTTGCTACATCTCTTTTCACTCTTAATGCAACTCCATTTCTTCTTAGATTTTCATTTCCTGAACTGTGTAATAATTATCTTACTCAAAATGTCCTATTCATGTTCACTTTACCTCACTCATTCCACGTATTGCAATGTTTATATGTTCCATTTTTTGGTTTACAATGTCCAGCTTCTCCTGATTCATGCTTTTCACATTCCATGTTCTTATAATACATGTTGTATGGATTTAGACTTTCCTTTCACCTCTGAGCACATCAACATCTGAATGCCTTTTCGGCTTGAGTCCAATTGTGTCATTAGCCACAGTGCTACTCATAGTTGTCATCTGCTCTACGCCAGTAGCTCATTGAGAGCCTTCTGATTTGGGAATATCATATTCTAGTGCTAGCTCTTGTTTCATTTTGGACTGTCTCATTGTAGGCTTTTTATGGTAAAAGACATTCAAAAGTAAAAGACATTCAAAGAGGTTTAATATGCCTCCTTCTGTGAAGTACTAACACGTGTTAGCCATGGTGCCATTGTCATTGTCTCTGAGAAATCCAGTGTCACCCCTACGACTGCTGCTGCCCAGGAGCCATTTGGCACATTTAGTCTGGCTCCTCAGGAAAAGCCTGTCTGACATGGGAGACCCTGCCATCAGCGCTGCTGCATCAGCATAAAACCTTGCCTCATAGGAACATGCAATCCCAATATTGCAGAAAGGCAGTGCCATGGTGAGCCTGAAGGGATACTCTGCACATAAACAGCTCCTTCACTGAAGCAAAGAGAAGTCATAGATTAGGCTTGTTTAATCTTCCCCTCAATTAAATCACTAAACTAGTTCAATGGCTATTACTGATTTCACAGAACAAAGGACTGCAAAGGAATCAAAGAAGTGTAGGGAAGCAATGGACAATCCAGGAAAATCCTAAAACTTCACATAGTATCAGATTTAACCTTTGTGCTTTACTGAAATTACATATGCAGAGTAGACTGCATAGAGCAGTTGTCTCCCAGAACTAAACTAGAGAGTTTCAAGTAGAAGGAACAAAAATTGACCCACAAGGCAATGTACAATTTCTTGGGGCGGGGGCAGGAATGAGTCTAGGGTTCATGTATTCACTTCTCCCCAAAGCAGACAGCACATCACAAATGAGTGACATGAAATTTTTGTCAGCAACAAAATATACTCTGGGGATATACACATGTATGTACTGATCATATGTAAAATTCTGCATGTGCTGAATTGTGAAGTCTTGTTCTATTCATATGTAAAATTCCGCATATGCTGAATTGTGAAGTCTTGTTCCCATGAATCTATATAGTGGATGCAGCATGGGAATTAAAATTCTCTATGCACACTGCCTTCACATTCTGAAGCTTCAGTCTGCAGTCAGACAAGATTCCTAAGAGACCAGAACTATGGATTATGCACAGCATGGCATGTAGGCAGAAGAAAGAGTACTAGTTTAACCCTAATTAACAGCAGGAGCTGCCAGAGAAAGAGTTTCAAGATTCAAGTTGGAGGAAAAGATGGAAAAAAGTGAAGTATTTGGCATCTCAGTCAAACCTGATAGAAAATCAGGCAACTATGAATGACACAGTGGCAATATATATAAAAAAGAGACAGACAAAATAATTTGGGGGGAACTTTGGAGTTGAAGGTAAATAGGTCTAGTTGCATAGGATAAAATAACATCCAAAACATTAAAGAGACATTCTTGGAAATTAATACCTTTTCTAGGCTGAAATTCATATGTTGCTTCAAAATGAAATGCATTGCACTTAATTCAATGAATATTTTGAATTGATCCAAATTACACACATGAATTAAATGAAATGTATTCTGTGCCACTTCCATAACCATCATTTATTTGTATCTTGACACATTTGATTGCAAAGTGCATTTTAATTGCCTAATTCGTTTAACTATTGTGAATCAAAATGAGATAAATAAATCAAAGATTTTACAGTTATGCTTGTTACACCAAAAAATGAAAAGAAAATTAGCAACCATCAGCATATTATCATGGATTATGGTTACTGCACAGTAGCTAAAATATATGTACGATTTATGTTTATTTTATCATTAAAATTAGCAGTTTATCAACACAGATTCAGATTTCTTTTTCCAGTGTTTTTCTTAAGACAAATGTTCAGATACGCCTTTTTTTATCTCTTAGGCTATCATTATGAAAACATGGCATTCAAATAAGAACAAAGAAAATGTGGAAGTCTTTCTCAACCTCTAATCTAATATATCTGCCATTTTCTACTACCAAAAAAACCAGCTGTATATATACGTTATTTGATTTTTGACTTGAATACGGAACGAAAACATCAGGAAAAAAATTATTGGAATACATGAAAACTAGACTAGTTAAAACTTCCCATAAAGCGTTCACAGCCGTGGCCCCTAAACTATGGAACATCTTACCAGAAGAGATCCGTCTGATCACCAACTTAGAAGCCTTGAAGAAGGCACTTAAGACGGATCTCTTCCGGCGGGCCTATCCATCTGATCTTCTATAACTGATTTTAAAGAACACTCCCACTTCTGATTCGATAGCATGGAAAATAGACTATGATTTGAGTATTTTAATGATTGGTAGCAGTATTGCTGGTCGTTTTATTGTTTGTATGTTTAGACAATATTGTATTTTGTATTGTTGATTCTTTTTGTTGTAATCCTGCCTCGATCCGCAGGGAGAGGCAGGAAATATAAATAAAATTTATTATTATTATTATTATTATTTAATTAATTCTTCCACTGAAACTGGCAGGGCCAAGAACAGGGGTGGGCAACTGCTGGAAGGCTAGGGGGCTACATTTAGCCCCCTATGAGACTGTGGAAGTCTTTGCTCCTGAGAAAAAAAAGCCACACTTCAAAGGGCTATGGAGGAAGTTCCACGATGTTTTGGGTTTCAACAAAGGCCTCTTCTGTGCCTAAACTAGTCCAGCTGGGCCTGCAAAATGTGATGGAAATGCACCCCATGCCCTCCTGGTGCATATTTTGGAGGATTTCAAGACAAAAAGTTTTTTTCTGAACATTTTTGCAAAAAATTGTTTTGAATTTCTGGGGGGGGCCCCAGGTACCCTCCAAATGTGGTGGAAATGCCTTCCACATTCTCTGGGGGGGGCATTCCTAAGGGGAAAGGGTTTTGAAAAAAAAAAATGACTCCTGGGGGGCTGCATGTGTCTGCAGGCCACACTTTGCCTAACATTGATCTAGAGGCTCTTAATTTTGACTACATTATGGTCTACATCAGTAATATTAACAACAACATAAACAAAACCAATTTACCTTTGCGTCCTGGGTATACATGAGGGTAATATTCATAATATAGGTCAGGCTGGTCTAGGTTTCCAAATGGCTCAAATTCCATTTCAGCATTTTGAAAAAGACCCAGTTTCACAAGAAGAGCCAATCTTACAAACCAAAGCTTGAAAGTAGTAAAACAAAACATGAAAGCATTATATCATTTGTCAGTCATTACTGTATAAACAAAACCTTTATCCCACAGAATTGGACACAGCTGGAAAGGAATTTGTTAAAAACAGCAACTGACATATATATTAACTCCTTTTGCCAATAATAATGCAATTACATTAACATTATAATTGTAACTATGTGAGGGATAAAGTCACTCTATTTGCAGTGTAACTGTAACTAAGGCCAGAGCAGAAGGGTGGGAAGGAGTGGCCCAAGTCTGCTCTGTCCAGAACTGGGTTGGTACGGTAGCGACCACATGGCCTGCTGCCAAAGTGGGCCATGGTTGCTGGCCCTAATCCACACTACCAAGAGCTGGATTATCCTGGCTCCTTTTTGCTCCGGTGCAAAGGACCGGCATGCAGTGTTGAAGCAGCTTTAGCCCATGTTAGAGGCGTATGTTGCTTGAACACCATGTCTCCAAAGTGGCCAGATGCTGCTTCTTTTGGCTATCTGATCTGGGCCCTATTCACTTTTACAGTTACGGGGTGCGGCCTCACCAAATAACTAAGACGTTTGAGTAGGAATCACATGATTAAAGTGCTTGCTTGTGCTGCTGTGTTCAGATCTTTAAAGAATAACTAAAGTAACTAGCTACTTTCAAGTACAGGTTGAGTTTTCCTTATCCAAAATGCTTGAGATCAGAAGTGTTTTGGAATTTGTGAGTTTTTCAGATTTTGGAATATCTGCATATATATCATGAGATATCTTGGAGATGAGACCCATATCAAAACATGACATTAATTTATATTTCACATACAGTTTATACACATATCCTGAAGGTAACTTTATACACAATATTTTAAATAATTTTGTACATGGAACAAAGTTTGTGGACACTGACTCATCAGAAAGCAAAGATGTCGCTATCTCAGCCACCATTTGGAGAAAATTGAAATATTTTGGATTTTGGAATTCTGAATAAGGGAGACTCAATGTCTAAAATATTATTTGTTACTGCAATGGTAACTAGCTATGGCAGGGGACTTTTATAGCCTCTGTATCTATATTTTAAATCAAGAGACTGCAAATGCATTTGAAAGAATATATAATTTCTTCTTACTATTACTCTCTTTAAATTGAAAATCTAAGGATAAAATAATGTGTACTTTTGCTAATGTCATGATTTTTTTAGGTTACAGTAAGAACAAGCAACATATTCCAAAGCAACAGTGAAGTTGATGAACCTCTGTTTTCATGAAGGATCTGTTTTGTTTGGGAAAATTTGGGAAATCCCTCCCCCCCCCTTTGCACTCATGTTTTCAGGATTACATTTGAGAAATGCAAAAAAGGCATCTATCATAAATGGAAGACAGAAACTCACTGGAAACAAAGCAATCCCAACTAGTTATGACAATAAACTGGTGAGATAGGATTTGTTTCTTACAGTCTGACTGCTATCTCCATTACAGATGCAAGTGATGAGCAAACAGACATTAGCTAAAGTCATCTAGCTATGATAAAGTTCCATCAGGCTTCTTGAAGTGCAACTAATTATCCCTTCCTGTTTTAAATTCCAAGTTTAGGAAATGAAATCAAAGACATATATAAAACAGATAGATATCTGTATCCTTTTGCAAAAAATGCACTAAAGAACTTTAGCTGGCCTAAAATGCAAACGTACCTGCAGGGAGTCTGTGGTATGACTTGTTGGTAGGCCATTTTTGCCATAGCCCTGACCATGAGCAGTCAGAAGTCGTCCACATAAGTCAACCGCTGCTCTCCAGTTTTTGCTGCTCTGGAAGAAAGGGCAGGGAGAGGGGAGGAAGAATAGGCTAAGTAACAAATAAATTCAGCAGCTTAGAACTTGGAGCTGCTTATTTTGCTTGAAGCAGCTACAGCAAACCATTAGTAATAATGACAAGGTCAGTAAAGCTGGCCAGTAGGAAGCAGAATGTCATTTGTCAGAGCTGCTTGTATAATTAGGCAAAAAGCGAAACCAGGCATGACTCACAATTTACAATTAGAAGATTGCTAGTGTAAAAGGATGCACAATTTATTATGATGGGTCAGACACGGTTCTGTTCAAGAAGCAGTAATCTGTTTTTAAATCCATCTGAAATATGCAACAATTTAGCCATTATTTAAAAAAATCATACATATTCTCTGCAAAGAACATTTATTTTTTATTTTTTCCTGGGTCACACTATGCCTTTATTAGTTTTGAATCAATGAATTCATGAAGGTCATTCAACAGGGATTACATGAGAAATAAAGTTAGGTCAAAATGGACATTTTAGTGACTATAAACACTTGATGTTTTTAAATCACTCATCCAGATCTGGTACCAAATAAAACTGAGAAATGTTATCCCACCTACCTACCCCTTCCCATCCAAAAAGAGAGGCCACTTAAATACACTCAATTTCCTGAGCATCAACATCATTGAACATACTCACGAGACTATGGTGATAAATAGAGGAATTCTGTATTTTTAAGTATGTCATCCTCACTAGTAGATACTTTTTTGAGGAAAGTGCTGCAATTCCCAAACAATGTAAGCATTAAGTAAGCTGCATTATGTCTTATTTATGTCTGTTCCCAGATATAGACAACAAGAGGAATTTCCTCAGGAAAATAATAATAATAATAATAATAATAATAATAATAATAATATCTTTATTTATATTTCCTGCCTCTCCTCATGGATCAAGGTGGCAGAACAACAGCTAAAATCAACATTACAGTACATTGATTCACAAACTCACAAATTCATGCAATATATTAATTGACAGTCAATTATAAAGCAGTATAAAATTTATCACTACAGTCTATGTGCACATCATCCCTAGGAGGTAAGCATTTTCAGGGTTCAATTCATAATAGATCAGGTGGGGCGCCTGCCAGAAGAGATCATCTTGAGTGCTTTCCTAAAAGCATCAAGAGTGTTAATAAGACGGATCTCTTCTGGTAGGCCATTCCAGAGTCTTGGGGCAGCAGCAGTAAATGCTTTATCAAAAGTTGATCTTGGTCTAACCTTGGGATGTTCCAATAATTTATTTTCAGATGTCCTGAGAGTGCGGGGTGGATTGTGTAGGGAGAGGCGTCCCATCAAGTAGCTTGGGCCCAAGCCATTTAGGACTTTAAAGGTCATAACCAACACTTTATATTTGGCCCGGAAGCTAATCGGTAGCCAGTGTAACTCATGAACCCAGTGAACTTTTTGTGAAAGCTAAGAATAAGGTGTACTGGTTTGAGCATTAGACTATGACTCTGGAGCCCAGGGTTTGAACCCTCATTCAATCACTGGGTGACCTTGGACAAGTCACACATTCTCAGCCTTAGTGGAAGACAAAGACACACCTGGTTTGAACAAATCTTGCCAAGAAAACCTTGTGATAGGGTTGCCTTGGGGTTGTCATAAGTCAGAAATGACTTGAAGGAACAGAAAAACAAAAACACTCACGAGACCTGTATGTTTTTGCCCATTTCAACCAATCAGGGTAGATAAAGGGCAGTAACTAAATCAAACTATTAAAAGATCATTGTGTAATTCTTTGAAATGGCACAATAACTTGAAACACATAAATCCAAAGCATCATAATGTAACTTCTTTTCACAGAAACATTTTCATCTTTGATGCAGGAAGAGCATACTAACAAAACATTGCTGCATGAAATGTTATTCCTCTAGCCACCTCCATTACTAATATATATGGGAGCACAACCCATTCAGGATAGGAAACAAAGAGATCTGCACCACTTATATATTGATCCACAATACCAGAAAGGTACATCTCTGTCCAAAGAGGAAAAACACTCTTGTGAAGTACATTTCACCCTAAGACCTGGAGGATATATAAAATGTCAGATTCTTAAAAATAAAACAAAAAATTGAAGTGCATATTTAAAGCTCTTGTTGTTATCCACCCTCGAGTTGATCTCAATCCATGGCAAACCTGTAGATGAGACATCTCCAAGACTCCCTGTCTTCCACTTTTCTGCTCTGCTCCTGCAAATTCATACCCCTGACCTGTTTTATAGTCCATCCATCTAGCAGATGGCCTTCCTCTCTTTCTGCTTCCCTCCATTTCCCTAGCATTATTGTTTTCTCCAGTGATTTGTGCCTTCTCATGATGTGCTAAAGTGCCACAGCCTTAGTCTAGTCATCTTGTCTTTCAGAGCGATTTCAAGTTTGATCTGTTCTAGGATCCATTGGTTTGACTTCTTGGCTGTCCATGGTATCCTCAGCACTCTTCTCCAGCACATTTTGAATGAATTGATTTTCCTCCTATCCAATTTCTTCACTCTCCAGCTCTCGCTTTCATACAATATCTTGTACGAGTCTAACTTCTGTACTCAGTTGTATATCTTTACATTTTAGGATCTTTTCTAGTCCTTTCATAGCTGCCCTCCCCATTCGTAGTCTTCTTATGATTTCGTGACTGCAGTCCCTGCTCCGATCAATGTTTGATCCTAGATATGAGAACTGTTTTACTATTTCTATTTCCTCAGATTGAATTTGTGTAAATTATCTGTGGTCATTATTCTGTTTTCTTTATGTTCAACAATAACCCTGTCTTTGCACTTTCTTCCTTAATCTTTCTTAGTAGTTGCTCTATGTCTGTAATGTTTTCTGCTAGTAGTATTGTCATCTGCATATCTTAGATTGTTGGTATTCTTTTCTCCTATTTTCACTCCTCCTCCTTCTGTGTTCAACTCTGTTTTTTGTGTAATATGCTCTGCACATAAGTTGAATAGATAGGGTGAAATGATGCAGCCTTGCCTGACCCCTTTGCCAACTGGGAACCATTCAGTTTCTCCATGTTCTGTTCTGACAGTACCCTCTTGTCCCAAGTACAGATTCCTCATCCGAACTATCAGATGTGTTAAAACTTTACCCCTATCCCTTTTCTCCCTTCAAGAAATATTCCACAGCTTTACAGGCAGTTCACATTTGATGGCTCCTACTGCCTAAACATACCCAAATGTTTTTGAGTCCCCCACCCCCACCCTCAGGCACTAAGCAATGGCATTTCCTCCCTCCACCTTCTTTATTACTCAGTTGCTGATCACTGGCAGTACTTGGAAAACACTAATCCACCATTTTTGCACTAGGTAAGTGGTAATATAGGATCAGGCCACCCCTCTGTATGCCTCTTTTGCAAGCTCTGAAGCACAACCCACCTTCTCACCTTGAATGCTTGTCAAGTTGCTCCCTGTATTGCTTCTTCCAGGAAAATTACATTGTTAATAAGTCAGTAAAGTGGCCCTTACTTAACACAACTTTTGTGTCTGGTCTTGTTATTCTGTGAAGGGTCATCAAGAACTCTTATGGCACATTTGGGATGTCAAATGGTATTACAGTGGAAACGATGGGCTGGAACACATTAGAAGTCAATATCAGGAACACATGTATGTCCCTTCCTCCCTCAGCTAATGATCTGCAAATCATGATAGGTGAGAAGCCACTACTGGACCCAATCTGAGCTATGGCTTGATACAAATACAAGTTAAACCAATCTGAGTTTCTTTTCAAATCATCTGAGATTGTTCAGGTACGAAAAAGGGAGGGGGAAAAGAAAAATAACAGCAAGTGATCATTTTCAATTACTCTAACTGAGATCAAATGTCCTGAGTCCTTAAATTGTGTACCATTTTTGGTATGAAGACCTCAACTTATGTTAAGCTTATGTTCCTTAATATATTCAAACTGAGAACTCTTGTCTTAATACTGGTTGACAAATCTAGAAAGTAAGCTAACTTTGCATCCTGGTTCACTATATAACTTTAAGTTGACTTCATGTATAAGTCAAGGGCAGGAGGTGGGACCTAAATTATGGATTTTGATATGACCCATGGATAAGTCAAGGGTAAAATTTAGGGGACTGTAGAAAGGATCTAAAGGGTGGAGCAAAGGAAAACAATACTAAAGAACTTACAACATTTCAATAGGCATAACTGCATGTGTTCACCCTGAAAGCTGGATGGATGAGGAGGGAACTATGGTAAATATGGGAGGTGAACAGGCACAGGTGGGGTTTGGAAAATGCACACATGTTAAAAAGGATGAAAAGGCAAAGCATGAAAATGGCATCTATGCTACCAGTGATTATGGCCTTTAACTTTAACGTGATAACTTTGCCTAATTTTTAACCCATAAAAGCTGACAAACATACGCAAATGCCTTATTCAGATCCTTCAGAGCCCAATTCCTCTTCTCACTCCTTTGAGAGGAAGTGCTAAAGAGGTGTCACCGCTGCCATTTTTCTGTACAGGCATTGAAAAAGGTCAGAAGCAGCACCACAGGGAAGAGAGTAGAGTAGGTTGGTGCTTCTTTTAGGTGCTCTCAAACAAACTAAGCTTTTACCTTTCACCACTCTACCCAGAGGAGGGAATTTTGTATTTAGACTTGGGTCTCATTGCCATGATATCTCATTATATATGTACAGTATATGCAAATACAGGTATTTCCAAATCCAAAAACCCAAACACATCTGGTCCCAAGCATTTTGGATAATGGAGGCTCAACCTGTACTGGATTTCCAGTTTCTATGCATGGTTGTGAAAGCTGGACAGTAAAGAAACCTAAGAGAAAGATAATCAAGGGAGAGTTCTGTGGATATCATGGACTGTCAAAATGACCAATAAATGACTCCTAGAGCAAATCAAGCCTGAACTCTCTCTAGACACCAAAATGACAAAACCGAGGCTATCGAATTTTGGACACATAGTGAATACATGACTTATTAGAAAAGACAATGCTTGGTAAAGTGGGAGACAGCATCAAAAAAGGAAGACAGCATTACATGTGGACACACTCAACCAGGGAAGCCATGACCTTGAATTTGCAGTATCTGCGCAGAACTGTTTTCACTAATGTGGCTGAGATAAGCCAAAACTAACTTGATGACTATTAAGAATGTCAACAAGTCAAAACTAATATGCCTGAGGGAAAAAAGTTCATCCCAATGCTATCTGTCAAGATTTAAAGAGCTACACATGATCATCTAAACTAGGACAGTACTGTATTCTTTAATCACATATGAATGTCCTTTAAATTTTGAACTAGAGAACTGAAGTGTTCTATGAATTATTATACCTAGGGATGTTACATATTTTATTTCGGGAGCATACATGGTGATTCTGAGGGGACCTTTAAGGGGAAGACATTTAACAGTACAATGTATTGATAATAACTTATTATTTAAAAAAAGAGCAAGAATAAAAAAAATGAAAGAATATGTGAAGAATGGTTTTTTCATACATAAAGGAGTGTAGTTAGTTCTATACAAGTGTGATCTTCTGGAATAAAATACAGTTCTTTATAAAAATGTACACCTGGTAACCATATCATAATCAAAACTATCCATCACATATTTCCTTCTGGACTGCTCTTTGAACAGGGAAGCTTTAAATCATTATGGATGAAGTCCCAGTTCTGCTGAGCTTGCTGTCTTGATGCATCTTACTAGAGTGGAAGAAGGAAATCATGCTATTCATTTGTTAAGAAGATAGTGTCATGACATTTATTAAAGGTTACTGAGGTACCAGTGCACTGACTAACTAATGAAATTTCTAGAGAAAGCCACTCATGGAAAAGCAGCTTGGGAAAAAGAGGTAAAAATGCTCCTACTTCAGCCTTGGGAGAGATTTGGGAAGACAAAATATAATTCCTCACATTTATGTGGACATGAAAGCAAATTCAGAAAGTTTGATTCTATGGAGGAAGGGAAAAGAGAAACAGGTGTGTGTCAAAAGCAGTTTTTGATATAGAATGGTGCCAGTGTATTACTGATAATAGCACTTAGAACCACCATGAGTCTCAAGAAAGGCAGGATATACCATATACTGTATATTCAAGTATGGGTTTACCTCATGTATATGTTGAGGACAGGTTTTGGGGCCAGAATTATGGATTTTGCTATAGGGCAAAACCTAGGGACATGTAACAAAGGACATAAAAGACGAAGTGAAGGAAAACAATGCCAAAGAACTTACAAAATTTCAGCAGATATAAGTGTTTGTGCTCACACTAAAGGCTGGATGGATTAGAAGGGACCTACGGTAAAATGTGGCTGTGCAATGTGTGTGGGGGGCAACCAGGTGCAGGCGAGGTTAAGAAAACGCATGCGTATCAAAAAGTATGAAAAGGCAAAGCACAGAAAATTATAACAATGTTCACGGTGATTATAGCATTTAACTTTAATGTGATAACTTTGCCTGATTTTAGCCCAGAAAAGCTGACAAACACACACAAATGTCTTATTCAAATCTTCCACTGTCACAATTTTCCTGACCAGGCATTCAAAAAGGTCAGAAGCAGTGCCTCAGCAGTGAGAATAGTGTGTGTGTGGGGGTCAGTGCTTCTTTAGGTGCTTTCGGGACAGACTAAGCTTTCACCTTTCGCCACTCTGCTCAGAGGAGGGTATGGTTCCTTTTTTCCTGAAGGACTCACATGGCCGAAAGGAGGAGGGGCCTGCCTGCATTAATGTCCCTCTAATAATACCTAGATTGAGCACAGCAACATCTTCCAAATGCAGGCTTGTGATTAACATCATCAATATTTCCCCCCCCCCCTCCTGTATGATTTTTTACATCTTTGCCTGAAGAAGAAGGCAGTGGAGCTTCAAAAGCTTGCAACACATATTTTGTGCATTTTGGTTGGCTAATAAAGATATCATTGTTTTATGAATTTTGGATATTACTGTTCTTTGCTACATGGCCAACACAGCGATCCCTGGATATGAGAATACACAGTAAATCAAATACATACATATATACAGTTGGCCCTTCTTATCTGTGGGTTTTTTCCCCGGACCCTGCTTGGATGACAAATACTGTGGGACTTCAAGTCAAGTTGATTTTACTGGTGGTGAGCCATGCACGTGGCCACATCCATGCACTGCCATTGGGATGCTCAAATGCACGGATAGAAAGCCTGCAGTTGGGACTGGCTGGCTGTATGTAACACAGAGACAGCTATTTAACATTACATGAAATGGTTGATTAGGGTAATCCGGCGAGATGATGGGCTCTGTGCCAACAGTATACTGACGGCAGCTAATCCAAATGTAGCATGGACTTTCAAGCAAACATCTGGATCAGTGGCAATCTGCCTAAAAGCGAATAACTTTAATCCCAGTACTCTTTACATGCTTCTTACAAGAGCCCTGCAAGACAGGTCAGCATTTCAGTTGACACAGTGCAGATGGGAAGCTTCGGCTGACAGAATAATGGCCTATCCAAGGTTATTTAGTGACTTCATGACTAGAATCAAGGTCTCCCTGGTTTACAGCTCTTAGCCACTATGCTACACTAAGAGACATCCTAGCAACCCACCTTCATGTCCCCTTACTCAGGTAGAGACACAAACCATCCTGCATTTTAATGGGATCACAGCCAGAGGACACAGAACTGCAGGGATGGACACCATCTGTTCTTTGATATATGACAGATGTACATATGCAATGAAGGTTAAACAGTTCAGGTAATAAAGCAGAATAATAGATCAGCCACAATAAATAAATGGATGTCTGATTTCAAATAAAAATTCAAAAATGTTATTACTGTTATTAAATTTCTGGTGACCATCTGTTTACTCCTCTGAAGTGAAGATTTTTCAACTTTCTGCTGAGAGGAACCAAGTTTTAAAAAACCTTAACTTTCTGACATGAAATTATTAACATTAAACTGCAAGCTACTATGAACCTGAGCGACACAGACACAGCTCCTGAAAAAGTGAAAAATGTTCAAGATGATGATATACACCAGAGGAATCCAGTGTTTATCCAAAACACATTTCATTTGGGTATGGCTTTGAAATACCCACAAATCAAGGTTTCAACAAGAGGGTGGAAGTAACAAATCACAAGCATAACTAGTTACATAGGGTGTAAGAAAAGTTTAATGGATATGTGAGGGCACAATGAAGGTATAATGTAATTCAAAAGCTACCTTTAGAGGGCATTTTAGAGGTATTTTGAAAAGGCTTTTTATGCCAGTCTTTTATCTATCCTCTCAGAAAAAAGGATGGAAAGTAACAGAAAAATAACAATCAGCACAAGCAACATAATAGTGAGTTCAATTTTTCTGAATAAATAACAGGTTACTTTCCAAGTACTATAATGAGTAAGAGGTACAAACTACTGCTCTTACTGTCAAGACGTTCCTCCTAAATTTCAACTGGAATCTACTCTTACTATAACGTCAAACCATTAGACCTGGTCCTACTTTCTGGGAAGCAGAGAACAGGCCTGTCCCCTCCTCTCTGTGAGGTATTTAAAGAGTACAATCATGTCACCCCCTCAATCTTTTCTGCATCAAGTTAAACAAGTCTAGCTCCTTCAACCTTTCCTCATATGCTTTCTTCTCCATACCTCTTATCATTCTCACTGCCTTTCTCTGAACCTGCTCTAACTTGTCTATATCCTTCTTAAAATGAGGCATCCAGAACTGAACAGAACTGAGGGCTGAACAGCTCAAAATATAATGGGACTATTACGTCCCTTGACTTGGAAATTATGCATTCGCCTTTTTGATGCAACATAACATTGTTGGCTCAATTTATGATTAACAAATAATCCCAAGGTCCTTTTCACACACAGTATTGCTGAGTCATGTATCCCCCATCCTATACCTGTGTATTTGGTTTTTGTGGTGTAAATGTAAAATTTTGTATTTGTCTCTACTGAATTTCATTTTATTAATGTCTGCCAAATTTTATAGTTTATCAAAGTCCTTCTGAATTCTTTCTTCCAATGTGTTAGCCACCTCTCCCAGTTTTGTGACAAATACAAACTTGATAAAGATTCCCTCCACCTAAGTCTTTGGTACAAATGTTGAGGAGTGATGTCCCTAGGACAGAACCCTGGGGTACTCCACTCGAGACTTCCTTCTAGTTTGATGTATAGCCACTGATGGCAATTATTTGAGCACAGTTTTCCAACCAGTTATGTATCCATATTCCACATTTAATCAGTTTGCTAATCAAAACATTATGGGGGACTTTATCAAATGTTTTATTGAAATCCAGATAAATGACATCCATAGCATTCACATCATTCACTAAACTAGTGACCTGATTTAAAAAAAGTTATAAGATTTGTTCTTGACAAGCCATGTTGGCTTGTTTCACACAAACTATTATTTATTATTATTTATTATTATTTATTATTATTAAACTAAAGCTAACATTAACTATAGTTTGTTGATTCCAATGGCATGGATTAAAGCTGTCATTAGTCAAAAAGAGAAATGAAAGCTTCTAGACACTCTCTGGTTAGCTGCACCATAGGTGAAGGTTTGGCGTGGGGAGCAAATGAATTCCATTGGCTCCGTGTGGTTCATTCATTCACAATAAACTGTGGCTTAATTGTCCAAATGTCCAGACACAGCTAGTGAGGGACTCCTAATCCCTCTAAATAACCCAAGCTTCTTCACAGCTCAGAATGAAAGCTATTGCAATGACCCATTTCAGCTTTTGCCAGAATCAGTGGGGGCAGGACCAGTCACAATACTTTTCTCTCAATAGCAAAAGAATACCTTAAAAGGGTGGGACTTTAGAAAAAAAGAAAAAGTAAAACTTGCTATAAAAAGTAAACATACACAACACCCACATCTTATTATATTTGACAACATACGTTGTCAACATTAAGCCTGAAGGCCAACTAGCAGAACGTATATGATTTTTCTCCAAATGGAGTCTCAAAAGGGAGTCATTAACTCTACGTGTGACACCATTAAAATGATTAAAATGTCCTCCTCCATTTGCTATGACATTCTTCTCCAGAGTAAATTACTCTGGCAGAACACTTTGACATACTTGGAAAAACTCAGTCAGTAACCCCTTCTTAGGCTAAAGTTTGTTGAAAGTTACTGGCAGTATAAAATTCACTAACCCCCATACTACTAGATGAGATGTTTTAATCCCCCAGAGCCACAATTTGCTGCAGAATTCACTAGACTGGTGTCTATTAAATGGTTTGTATGCGAGGGGGAGAGTTCCTCAAGGGGGACGTAAGACTTGGGGGCCCTGATTCTGCCTCCTCATTCCCAAACTTTTTTTATTTGTAAAACGTACACCTGCGTAGAGTTAAATATTGAGGCTCGTTACAAACGGGCACCCTAGCATGGACTCAGTTTGTACTAGGGTTAGACAGGGGCGTCTCTTCCACCATAGTACTAGCAGAAAACCTCACAGACGTGGAACAACTACTGAGAAAGATCAAGGAAGAAAGTGCAAAGGGTGGCTTATTGCTGAACATAAAGAAAACAAAAATAATGAACATATAATGTAGGATCTACATAAATTCAACCTAGACAATGAGGAAATGGAAACAGTTAAGGAGATGCTATATGTTGGTTCAAACACTGATCAGAAAGATGACTGCAGTCAAGAAATCAGAAGAAGACTAAGAATGGGAAGGGCAGCTATGAAAGAATTAGACAAAATTCTAACATGCAATGATATACAACTGAGCACTAAAAGTAGAATAGTCCAAGCCATTGTATTCCCTATTACCATTTATGGATGGCAGAGCTGGGCAGTGAAGAAAGTGGACAGGAAGAAAATCAACTCATTTGAGCTGTGGTGCTGGAGAATAGTGCTGAGGATATCCTGGGCAGCCAAAATACAAACATATGTTTCTAGGCATCCCTGGAAACCCAGATGATCAAACTGAAACTGTCAAACTTTGGCCACATCATGAGAAGGCACAATTCATTAGAAAAGACAATAATTTTAGGAAAGGTGGAGTGCAGCAGAAAGAGAGGAAAGCCACACACCAGATGGATAGATTCAATCAGGGAAGGCAGAGGTCTGATTTTGCAGGAGCTAAACAGAGCATTGGAAGTCTGGGGGCCTTGGAGATGTTTCCTCTGCAGGGCTGCGATGAGTCGGGGCCAACTCAAGGGCAGTTAACAACAACAACAACAACAACAATATTTATTTGTATACCGCCCTATGGCAAACCAATCCGGGCGGTTATCAACAGTAAAATATAAGGTATAACAATTAAAAACATATTATCCCTCCCCCCCCTTAAGACAGTATTAAACAGTATGACATATTAAAAACACAATATCAAAGCATAAAAACAACAATTAAAAACTAAAAACCCTGATATCCCTCTGTTGATCCTCAACCATCACTAAGATGGGGCCACGGGAGGAATGAGGGAATCAGGGCCGGGATGGTTAATCTGGAAAGGCCTGCCGGAAGAGATCCGTCTTGACCGCTTTTTTAAAGCTGTCTAATGATGTTATCTGACGGATCTCATTCGGCAGGTCGTTCCAGAGTTTGGGGGCGACAGCAGAGAACGCCCTCTGGGAGGTCGCCGCAAGCCTAGATTTTAGAGGCTGCAGTAAGTTCCTCCCAGAGGACCGGAGAGCGCGGGGAGGATTGTACGGGAGGAGGCGGTCCCTGAGACAGCTTGGACTCAAGCCATTTAGGGCTTTAAAGGTGATAACCAACACCTTGTACTGGGCCCGGAAGCTGATAGGCAGCCAGTGGAGGGACCTCAAAACCGGAGTAATGTGGTCCCTCCTAGATGTTCCTGAGACAAGCCTGGCTGCCATGTTTTGAACCAGCTGTAATTTCCGAGTCAAGCACAGGGGTAGCCCCATGTAGAGTGCATTACAGAAGTCAAGGCGTGAGGTTACCAGCGCGTGCACAACCGTCTCGAGATCCCTTACTTCCAGAAAAGGGCGCAGCTGGCGTATCAGCCGAAGCTGATAACAGGCACTCCTGACCGTCGCATTTACCTGATTTGTCATCAGGAGCGACGAGTCAAGGAGCACTCCCAGACTGCGAACACAGTCACTGGAGGAGAGTGTGACCCCATCCAGGACTGGAGGTTGCAACCCAATTCTTGGTTTCGGGGCCGCTATCATGAGCACCTCCGTCTTGTCTGGATTCAGTTTCAATCTGTTTTTCCTCATCCAGCCCATTACCGCCTGAAGACATTCACTGAGAGAAGAGATGCCATCGGAATTTGAGGCCGACGAACGAGATACGGAGAAATAGATTTGGGTGTCATCAGCGTACTGATAACACCCAGCACCATGACTCCGTATTATCTCACCCAGCGGCTTCATATAGATGTTAAATAACATCGGGGACAAAATAGCCCCCCGAGGAACCCCACAAGTGAGGTACCTCTTACTGGAGCTACAGTCCCCGAGTAGCACCCTCTGAGACCTGCCCTCTGAGACAAGGCCCCTTTGTGCTGGTAACAGTTCAGGACTACTGGACTGGTGTCTGGACTGGCTGATTCTGGCCCAGGGCTAATGGGCTGCATCATTTAGACAGTATGACATGAGGCCAGCGGGAAGATGGGCCTTTTGGCCCATGCATACACGCCCCATAGTACTGTTTCTCCCGCAGAAGGTGGCACCCAAAATAATAAAACAAAATAAAATAAGTATCCTGCAACATTTTGTGAGTGATCATAATTAAGAGAAGCCAAATAACAGCAAGTGTATGTTCAACGAATCTTATCCAGATAGGAGGGAGTGATATCAATGAGGTGGCAATAAAAGGTCCTGGTGCAGACATCCACAACCAAAGAGAGCTTGAGGGCAAGCCTAGGCCAAGGCTGGAGGCAAGCAAAGAAACAAAGAAATAGAGTTAAAAACCTTCAAAAGCCACACACATAAAAGTATTTATATCGCATAATAATTTAAACAAATAGAGAGGCTTGACACATATTCAGCTCAGGAAATGAGATTAATCTCCCTGAAGGCAAAATATGGAAGTCTCTTGACATCACCACTGATTTCAAGGCATATCTTGTCCTTTTGCTCCTGTATCATGGATGACATGGAGCCTAGGAGGAAGTGTGGCATTCACTTTCAAGTGTGGCATTCACTTTCAGTGAGCATAAAGAGATTTTGTATATTGACAAGGCACTTAAAATGCAACTACTGAGAAACAAGAGCAATACGTAGATTTACTGCTAAACCTCCTGCCTTCAAGGTCAAGGGGACTTTATTTGCTGAGTAGTTTTGAACATAGTACACTCTAGGGATGGATCTTACCACTGATGGTTGAATTCAGAGGTAAACGCCCAAGTGTATGTCAAATACAGCAAGGAAATAGGGCAGAAATGTTTGGTGGTGCTGAAATGCTAAGACATCCTGTGCCCTGAAATGGATATGGCAGGGCAATGGATCAGAAAGCCGCCAGATGGTGCACTACATGTGGGAAATTCGATTGCAAGGACCACTGCATCATTCAAGTGACATGCTCTGGTTTTCTGCAAAGAGTATGAAACAAAAAATGGCACTTCACTGAGAAATGTTTCAATTAGAAGGGACTATTTTGTCACTGGGTAGAAAATTACTCCTCAATATCATAAAAGTTAGATCTTCCTGTAAATAAATAAAAATAGCTGTTTTCAACATCTGTTTCCTAATCTTCAGGGTTCACAACATGTTTTCTTCCCCAACTGGCAAGATTGATGGTATTTTTTTTAAAGCCACAGAAATTACACTGGTTACTTTTGGGAGCAGAAAAGGTCTCTCAGCTACTCAAACTAAACGTTCTGTCTCATATAGACATGTGTTTCTGATTCTGCATGCTGTGAAAGCTTCTTTGATTCCACATTCAACACTGTTATGAACATGGAATATCCTCCCCCCCCAACTTGAAATACAAAGGAATTCCAGAAATGTCAGAAATACCCCACATCACTCAATGCAAGTTTGATTAATCCATGTAGAAGAGGGTTGATAACACACTGAAATACTCCAATTAAAATACTCTTGTCTAATTCTTACATATCTTCTGTATTAAACAGCATCAACTGCGTACTAGCCTACTGAAATTACAAAACTGCTATGATAGTCCTTCATTTAAGGAAGAGGTTAATATGAAAACCCCTGAAGCAATAGTGGCTAACCATTATAGATTGTATGTGTCAAACTGATATTGTTTATGAATATTTTGTACTTAAAGCAGTAATATGCACAGATGGGTTATTATTTATTTCAAGTGTAAATGAATAAACTACACACCAACAAACACAAAGATGAATATTCAAAATACTCACTACATTCACTTAAAGCACAATGTATGCACTTTATTATCTCTTGAGGCAGAGGCAACACTATTTCAAAATTACTGGCAGCCAGACACCCAGCAAGAGCTATTACAACAAAATTTAGAAGTCTACCCGCCTAATTATTTATGAGAGAAAACTGCATTTCCAAGAAGCATAGCTCATGTGTTGCATAGAGAAAGTCCCAAATTCAATCAGACATGCTTTGTTAAAATGATTAGATAGAGAGTAAAGGGCAGAGCTCAGCTAGAGAGTCTAGAGAACTACTGTCCCTACCACAGGCGTGTGACTTCTGACTCTCCAGATGCTGATGAACTACTACTTCTATCAAACATCACCACTGGCCAAGCTAGCTAGGGTACATGGGAAGCCCTTCATCATCTGGAAGACCACAGATTCCCCAGCAAATAACACTAGAGGTGGGCAAAGTATGGCCATACAGATGGTATTACATTATAACCTCCCCCCCTCCCGTTTTCCTTTCCACTCGGTATGCTAGACAGGGCTGTTGGGACCTGCAATTCAACAATATATGGAGTGCCATAAGTTACCCATACTGTGCTAGCAGAACAAAGTTCTAGTTTCCTATTGAACCCACTGCTAAAAATACAGAAATAGCATTAAATTACTATCTGCTTCTATAAATTGTGGGATGCCACACATGAAATCTACAGGCAAAATGACTATAGGGAAATTCTTGAATATGAAGGAGGAAGCAACTAGCATGCTACATAGTGCACTTGTTTTGCTTTATCCTCTGCTCATCTTTCTCCTTCCTTCAGTCACAGGATGGAATTCAGGCCTCTCTGGATGTGAGAAATTAGTAGAACCCGAAATAAACTGTGTTTTGGGTGTCATACATCAAACTGTAGGAGAGAAAAGCACTGAGGCAGAAATGTGGATGTAAAGGTGCAACATGAGATGGGACCAGCATACAAATAATGAGATACGTGTTTAGGGCTGTGGAGTATATAAACATAGATTGGCTATAGTTATAATTTTGAAGTTGAGCTCTAGATGAGGGTTGGGAGGTGTGACACACATGGGCTCTATTTCATTGTTTTTACTAGAACCCCAAGATCCACCAGTCAGAATCAGGCCATCAACATGTCTTCATCCTACTCTAATTTGTTTACCATCTGGCCCTGACAAATTCAAAGCTTAAATACTTTTTGATGTTTTCACTGGACTAATAAAGATATTATCATAATATGGATTTTGGGACTTAGAAGAAAAGAATTCTGAGCCCATGAGAAGGGGGGAGAGAAATATATTGTTTTTATGCTGTATTGGTTCGGTATATAAATAAAAATGTATTATTATTATTATTATTATTATTAGCCTGTTTTGAATACTAACACTGAAAATTGCTGTCCATTCAAACAAAAATCAATTCCCAGTTACATCAAGATTTGTTTTAAAAAAACATCAGTAACTATAACAAGATGTTGGAGGGGTACATCATTTTGATACTTTTATTATTAAACAACAGAAAGGAAAAAAATCCTTGCTGATCTACAACTATGCATGCAGATATTTACCAGAAAATCCTCATTTACCATCTGCACATTCCTTTTCCAGATTAATCATCAAAATGCAGGATACTGCATCAGATGCATTTGAAGTCTTTCTGAGAAATGATAACTTCAGCTCTTGGCTACCTACTGCATGAAGAGTGCTCAGTATGCATGAAGAGAGGCAACACCTTATTACTTACTATTAGCTGCTTCAAACCCACAAAAGACTGTTCCACAGAGTTGGCATTTAGAACTTGTCTTTTCCCTGCAGCCTGTTCACCAAGGAAGCGGAGCATTAAGTCCTTAATCGCATCACCCTGATGAGGGGAAAATGTAAAGATACAATACAAACCATGAATGTTCCTATTAACCAAAATCCTTTACAAAAACATAAATGTCATACATTAAGGAAAAGATACTTGAAAACTGTCCAGCATAACAAGTAGGCTAGCCTGAAGAAAGAGATCCCTCTCTCCATGCTAACTGTCGTCCTTCGGCCTGCGAGGGAATGAACAGGCAGGTCCAGCTCCACACGAAGCAGCTTTATTTTGGTCTGTCTGTATGGGGCCTAAGTAATTTTTATTTGGATGAGATCTGGCCAACTTCATAGGAGACAAGGTGAGTGAATAAGTTTATCCCACTACATTCATGCTTGATCCTTTTGCTTTATATGCAATCATAACTACTGAGGAAAGGCTGCCTGGTCAGAATTATGTCCTTTTGGAGCAGGATATGTTCTCCATCCTTTAAAGGAGAAAGTGGCAAGAAACCTGATACACAAACACACACGCACATACCTATTTACCTTCAGCAGACCCTAATATTTCACAAGTGACCATGCCTGCACAGTTCTGTCACTAATTGAAGGTGTCTACCCTTTCATCACAAATTAAGGGGGCTGTGCCACCAGCATGCTAATGACTCTTATCGCTATTTCTTCTTTCCATTTGATCTAGATGTGGAGAAAACTTTTCAACAACTCTCTGGATCAGTTACAAATTGTCCCAGGGTGAGTAGCTTTAATCTGGACAAGAAAAGAAATGATTGTGTTGGAGGTCAACCAGGAAATTGAGAAAATGTCTGCCTTACATTAGGTCATATGCCCCTGAGAAACAGGTTCATAGATGGGGGTATTCCTGGAAACAGAGATGGAGACTGTGGCTCAGGACAATCTTTTCTAGCTTCTGTCAATTTACTAGCTGTGCCACTGTTGAAAAGTCAAAGACTTAACTACTGTAATCCATGCCTTTCTTAATTTACTATTAAATTATTGTCATACACTCTATGTGATATGGATGTCTCTGAAGGTTATTTTGGGGTTTATGTACACTGTCTAGAATACTCTGGGCTGCTCTCAGAGTATTTTGCCCCACAACTGCCCTGGATTTCCCGCTACCTCCCCACTCTGCAGTGATGCTGGGCATGTTGACACATGTGTTTCCGCTGTCACCCAGCAGCACAGCTGTGAGTTGCTCCCTCTGAGGTGAGAAATAAGACACCCAGCATCTATCACATGGCTGGGTACCTTGCTGTGACCCCAGAGGGAGTAACTTGCGCCAGCAGTGGTGGTGCTGGGCAGTAGTAGGGACCCATGTCTAGACAGCTGCCCTGCACAGTTATGGAGTGCTTTGGGGTTTCCTGAAAAATCCATAGCAGATAGTGAGTTATTTTAAACATCGTGAAGATAGGTCGGTGTCAGGATGGGGCGAGACCATTTTATTTGGCCAGTGTAGATAAGCCCTCATTGACAGGTGAGTATAAGACAATATCATAAAAAAGACAATATAAAGTACATCACAGAAATAAGGGTGAATCTCAGGGATTCAAATGTCACGAAAACCTGACATTTTTTAAATGATGTCCATCATATGACACCAAGGGAAGGTTCATGCATGTTGAACAGAGTTTGATTTGCCTGATAATCTGCCCTAGTTACATATCTGTAGCTCAAGTCAACATCTGGAGTTCCCCAAAGGACAGATGGGATTTTTCTGATTTTGGTATGACCACTTAGTACACAGAATCAGCAATAATTCCTAACTAACACAAAGATAATAATCGGGGGAAAGGTGAAATCTGTAGCTTCCATCTAGCTTCATATGAAAACCAATCAGCCATTCAGCAACTTCTTCATTTTGCAACATAAAATGTACATCAGCTCCTTTTCCTTTCAAGAAGAGGATGGTTGATATCATGTAAACAGATGCAAAAAGAGAAAGAACTGTATAATTACTGCCAATATTAAAAATAACATAAAATTAATATAAAACAGATCATATAACCTTCTGGCATTAAATCTAATAGCTTTTTAATAAGAATTATTAACTGAGCTTTTGAATTTCATGGAACTCAGGCAGAAAGAAAAGTCTGCAGCAAATTCAGGTACCAGCAAATGAAAAACAGCTATACTGTGGTTGTTGAGGCTACAAGCAGAGCTTTGCAATGATATACTGCAGTGTATCCTAAGACTTAACAGAAGTGCTTCTGTTCAAGACACCAGTCAGGGTTTCTGGAACAGAAGTCTCATAGAACCACTTGGAGTATGCAGAGGACACTTTCCTACTCTTCAGCAATCTTCTTCCAGGGGACTATGAAATCTTAAAGACAGTCGGCCTGATGAAGTGATCTGAGTGTGGGACTAGGACTCTGGGAGACCATGGTTTCAATTTCCACTCAGCCATGGAAACCCACTAATTGACCTTGGGCAAGCCACACTCTCTCAGCATTACTGGAAGGCAATGACAACCCTCCCCCCACCATTAAAAAGTCTTGACATGAAAACCCTAGGTACATAACAATAACCAGCAGGTACATAACAATAACAAAGTGTTAAAGGGCTTAGAATTGATATTTGCTCTTATCTCTCAGCATTTGTTCCTATTCAGAAGTATTGTTAATGGTGGTGAGAATTTTTAAACTCAAAAAAGCATATCTCACCATTGGCTGTAAGAGGAAAAGCCTGATTTGATGTTGATGCAAGAAGTCTACAACTCTATGACCCTTTTGTTTCATTTTAAGATTTTTACCAAGCAAGCAGACTTTATGACTTTAGAGTCTAGTAAGTCTTTTTTTCCTTTCCTCTTCTTCCTGCTCCTTTTTTTTATAATGTCTTCCCTGAGAAGGTATCTGGCAATCTTGAAACTTTGCCCACAGTTTGGTGCACGTTTGGCTGATTCTAATGAAGGCAATGCCTGACAGTAGGTTTGGGAATTTGGGAGTGCTGATTAGTACAGCTTACTTGGCTCTAAAGTGATTACAGACCTGCAAATGCCACTAAGTAGATAAGCCATGGTATTTCATGTAGTGAAAAGCAACAGGACATTCTTACCTGAATATTGTCAAATTTTAATCCAGGCATTGTGAGGTTCTCTTTGTCTATGAAAACATTACTATACTGCTGTGTGGCTACAGAAATCAACACATTCCTAGTTGTGTCACTAGGAAGCCAAGCATCATATCTTCTGTCCACTTCACTCATATTCAGCACAGATGCAAAAGGATCATCACTGCCTTGAAAAACAGTCTGTATCTGGGAAAAAGGTTTTGGAGACTGTGATATTTCTGGAGAAGATGCAGATCTTCCAGCTTCAGATCTTCCATTTTTAGTGGAGCATTTATGATCAGCAGAATCGTGAAACTCCCCAGTTGTTACAAGAGAAGACATTTGTTCTGGTACAGATGAGCTTGCATTAGGGTTACTGACAGAAATAAAAGAAGAAGTGGTAAACGAATCAAAAAAATCAGAAGCTAGTGTATTAGTATTAATGGCTTCGCCAAAAAACTTGCTTAAGCTTGGACTAGGCTGAACCACTTGTGGATGGGTTTTCACTGGAGTCTCACTTATACCACCAAAGCTAGGTGACTTCACCAGTTGAGGCTCAAAGCCATCATGCAGGAACTGTTGCTGGCTGTTTACGCGATTCCCCTGGCTGAAGATGGTACACACAGGGATTGGCTCTGAGTCATCAGGTGATTTGCTGGCAAGTGGTGAGGATGTCATCTCCTCAGTTTTGCCTTCATTGTTGGCAGCAGAGTGAAGCAGTCCTTCACCTTCCACTTCCAATTCATCTTCTGCAGGTTCTTGAATCAAGTCTTCTTTTAAAGTGAACTGATGATCAATTGCAGTATCAGAAATAGCTTTAGGAGCACCTTTGGGTTCAATGTCATCCTCCTTACTGATAACTTTGTTTCCCATCTCTCCTTCTATTACATGGATATCCTTTGCTTCCATTTGCTTTACAATTTCTTGCAGACAACCAAGATCACTAGCATCATCTTCACTATTATTTGGGGAATCGGATATAATGACACTCTCCATCATGTGTTCATTGAGTTTATCCATGAAATTATTAGAATCTTCTACAACAGTCTCGTTTTCTTCAGACTCAAACTCATCACCTCCAAGATCAATGTTTTCTTCATGAAAGAGAAGTTCTTCTTCAGCTTGTTGCTGAATGCCACATCCACCATCTGCTGCATCTCCAACATTGCTCTCTTTGTTTTCCATGGCTGTTGTAAGTAAAAATACAAGTGAATGTGACTGCCCTCACTGGTAATGAAATGCATGACTATTTATGCATGAAACTGCAACACTGAGGTCTACGCATCATTTCAATGAACATTTAGTACAGTACTACAAAACAGTAAAGACTTTGTTACCAACCTCATGCTAAACAACAAAAAGTGATGTAAAGTCCACTCAACAATATGAAAGCGATGAAAATCATCAGATACACCTTCTTGCAGACCTTAGCACTATGTCCTCACTTGGGTAATAAATATACAAGCATACCCTTAGTTAACAATGCCTCTAACAAAGAAACTTCCCTTTACAAAGTGTTTTATGTTCTCAGGTCTCACTTTTAGAATCATAGAATCATAGAGCTGGAAGAGACCACAAGGGCCATCCAGTCCAACCCCCTGCCATGCAGGAAATCTCAATCAAAGCATCCCTGACAGATGGCCATCCAGCCTCTGCTTGAAGACCTCCAAGGAAGGAGACTCCACTACACTCCCGGGGAGTTTGTTCCACTGTCGTACAGCCCTTACTGTCAGGAAGTTCTTCCTAATGCTGAGGTGGAATCTCTTTTCCTGCAGTTTGCATCCATTGCTTCGGGTCCTAGTCTCTGGAGCAGCAGAAAACAAGCTTGCTTCCTCCTCAATATGACATCCCTTCAAATATCTGAACAGGGCTATCATATCACCTCTTAATCTTCTCTTCTCCAGCCTAAACATCCCCAGCTCCCTAAGTCGTTCCTCGTAGGGCATGGTTTCCAGACCTTTCACCATTTTAGTAGCCCTCCTTTGGACACGCTCCAGTTTCTCAATGTCCTTTTTGAATTGTGGTGCCCAGAACTAGACACAATATTCCAGGTGGGGCCTGACCAGAGCAGAATATAGTGGCACTATGACTTCCCTTGATCTAGACACTATACTTCTATTGATGCAGCCTAAAATCGCATTGGCCTTGTTAGCTGCCACATCGCATTGTTGATTCATGTTCAACTTATGGTGTACTTGGACTCCTAGATCCCTTTCACACGTAGTTTCATTCAGCCAGGTGTCCTCCATCCTATATCTGTGCTTTTCGTTTTTCCGCCCTAAGTGCAGTACGTTACATTTCTCTGTGTTGAATTTCATTTTGTTAGCTATGGCCCAGTTTTCTAGTCTGTTCAGGTCATTTTGAATCTTGATCCTGTCCTCTGGGGTATTAGCTACTCCCCCTAATTTGGTGTCATCTGCAAATTTGATAAGTATGCCCCCATTTTTGTAATCCAAGTCATTGATAAAGATGTTGAATAGCACTTGGCCCAGGACAGAGCCCTATGGGACCCCACTGGTCACTTCTCTCCAGGACGAAAAGGAGCCATTGTTGAGCACTCTTTGGCTTCGGCCAGTCAACCAATTACAAATCCATGTAACAGTTGCCTTGTTTAGCCCACATTTTACAAGCTTGTTTGCAAGAATGTCATGGGGAACTTTGTCAAAGGCCTTACTGAAATCAAGATATACTATATCCACAGCATTCCCTTCATCTAACAAGCTGGTAATTTTCCTTCTTGTTTCCTGTCTAGTTGTAAGTTTTTAAAGTATTATTATTACTGGAAGAATGGTAAGGGAAGGCTGAGAAAATACAGTTTCTGTGTCAGTTTACAGGAGAATGTGGGCAGTAAACAATGTAATGCTTACTATTTCCCTTACTGGGTGCATCTATACTTCCATGGCATCATGTTTTGTGAGATATTTAGCCTTCTCTGTCAGAGAGTTCTGGTGCCACAACAAACTACAGACCCCAGGATTCCACAGAACAGAGCCACATCAGTTAAAGCAGTGCCAAACAGTATTAATTCTGCAGTTTGACAGTAGCCACTGAGCATGTATGAATAGCAAAACAGAGAGAAAAGGAGAAAGCAGATAAGCTGCCCCAACAGTTACTCTCAGCATATTAAAGAAGCACAGATCTGTAAATGTGGCCACCAAAATGGAACTCATATGAATAGTGGAGGCTGGTGAAATTTTAAAAATCATCCTTGGATGCCTCTGGAAGAAGCTTTCAAGTGATCTCAAGAAGGTTCAAAATGTTTTTGTTTGCATCTACAAGGATTACCTGGCGTGTTTCATTTCACCTGTCCATATTGTTAGTTTGAATGAAAACTATGCCGAAACATATTAAACTGTGCTTCTTTTCTGCGGTATACCAAATTTTCTGTTGGGAATACACACACACACACACACACCTCATCCCTGTTTGGTACAGCAAGCTCTGCTCATCCTGGCTTACTAATTTGCAATGAGAAAGGAGACAGCCTGAGTACAATGACCTGCAAGTACTCAGGAGCAGAGTTGATCAGAAATCCTGCAATTGCAGCCATCTCTGGGCAGTTTAGGCCCCAACAGGATTGGCTCTAATATTACCATGAGTGATGCAGCGGCAGAATTTTGGGGGACGTACCTGCACAGAGACAAACATAATATAAATAAAGAGGGTTAGGGAAAAGATGGAGAAGTGAGGAGGAGGACAAGAGCAGGAGGAGATAATGAGAAAGAACACTCAGAAAAAAACAGGACTTTAAAAATGTGGTGGAAGAAGAGAAGTATATTGAATAGCTAGAACAAGTAAATTATGGCCCTGGTAGCGCAGTGGTTAAATGTCTGTACTGCAGCCACTCACAAATCACAAGGTTGTGAGTTCAATACCAGACAGGGGCTCAGGGTCAACTCAGCCTAGCATCCTTCTGAGGTTGCTAAAATGAGGACCCAGCTTGTTGGGGGCAATTAGCTTACACATTGTAAACCGCTTAGGGAGTGCTTAAGTGCACTGATAAGCGGTATAGAAATGTACCTGCTATTGCTGGCTGGCTGAGCTTGTGGTTGGTCAGCTTCACACAGTGTGACAGAAGTGATGTCTGCCCTCTCAAGATAGTTGATGGGGCACTTTTGTTAAAAGTGCAGATCTATTGTTCTCGAGACTTCAGCATCTAAAAGAATAAGCACCAGACGGCTGATTATAATTGTCTGTAAAATACATGTATACCAGGATAACCAGGATAGTAAGAGGAATAGCAAAAGGATGGAAATAACATTAGTGCATCTAAAGCCATTATTAATCTAATTTTAAAAGATTTATATTTAAAAGATTTATTTTTCTGTGGGAATTTTGTTGATTAGCTCTCTCCATTTTGTGCACACTTATATAGTCTTGGGCACTCTGTGCAAACTTAAGAGATGTGCAGGCCTGGGGAAAAATAATTTTTAAAAACCCTCTCTGCTTTTTTGATGTCTTTTTTCCCTGGAAAAATGGATTATGGAATATTTTCATTTAGAATGATGAAATAAAAGACATGGGCTGAGGTCATACATGTGTGCATAGGTCCACATGCACAGTTCTATACCCTCCTACCACCTGGAAAGTATATACCCTGGGAGAGACCCTTGCTGCAGTTGCTTACTGGTGGAAAAAGGAGGAAAGCAATTCAAGCCATTGACAAGAAGTTGGGTGTTAAGTCAGCAGGGGAAAGAAATGAAAGTGTACTCTCAAATGGAGCACAGCACAGATGCAGCTTCATGGTTTGATCACCTCCCCCTCTTCTCACTTGATAGTTACTGGGTCCAGAGGTTTTTGTGGATGGAGCACAAGGGCAAGAGGATAGCCATCTGCACCCTGCCCCAAAAGGAATTTACAGTCAGGCCTCCGTATTTGTGGATTTTTTTTATCCATGGATTCAAGCATCCACGGTTTGAAAAAAGTTAAAAATAGATATAAATTCCCAAAAGCAAACCTATCAGTTGTACCCAAGGATGTCAGGGAGGACAAATCTGTTGGACACCTTCTGGTCTAAACTGAAAATCATACCACTGACTCAAGGTATAAGTGACAATTTATTTAGCGCTTTCTGTGGTTGCAGGCTTTGCACTGTAATGGGCTATGATGCCAACAGGAAACGCTGGTTGGGTGTAGACACATGGAAGAAAAAATAAGGGAAACTATTCCCTGTATCAGAAGTGGGGAACTAGACTGGTTCCAAATACCATATAGTCCCCAGGGACTAATATGGAGGGCTGGATAACCTCAACAGGCACGGCCTATGACAAGCCTCTTCCTCAACACCCATTTTATCTTTCACCATGGAGGAAGGGACTGAGACAGTATATGGAGTAAAGGCAGTTTATCCACCATTTATTTACTCTGCATTGGAAAGTCATGTAGTGTGTGTGGAGACGTAGGCGGGTTATAGACCGTCCATTTGGGGCGGTCTGCACCCGCCCCTTTCCCCGGGGTATCGGGGCCTCAGCGTGTAGAGCGGCAGCCGCTGAGGGGGCCCCGATCCGCGATTTTCAGGCTGCGGGGAGAAGCAAGCAAAACGCCCGCTACCCGCAGGGGCCTTTTGAAAAAGGGGGTGGTCCCTGGGGCTTCAAGCCTCCAAAGGAAACCCCCGCGGCGGGCGGCCCGACGAGAAGAAAGAGGAAAGGGGCCACTTGGCCCCTTTCTCTTTCGTCGCTGGGCACAAGCCGTTGAAGGCTGCGGGGGCCCCGGCGGACTCTAAACCAGGAGGAGCTCTTTGAAACGGCGCTCCCTCTGCTCCTGTTTTACGGGAGCACTAAGCGGGCCCCCCTGGGCAGGAGGGCAAGGACGGTTCACGTCCCCTGCACAGCCCGTTCTAGAGGCGGGGCGCGTGCCGTGGACGTCCTTCTCATTGGCGGCGGCTGTAATTGGAAGGGACGCCGCCGTTTTCGTTTAGTGCGTGACGAGGCATGGGCCCCTACGGGTTTTTAGGGGCGGTGCGGAAAGCCCACCGCCATTTGTAAACCCCTAGTGCGTGTTCGGTCACGCCCAATTTAAGTGGCTTGGTGTTCTGTACCGCCTCTTTACCAAGCTTTGGGAGGGACCGGGCTTCCCAACTGAAACTTGCCTTGCTTTGTTCATATGCTACTCATCCCATTGGAGCATAAACATACAACAGACTTATTCTACAGCTTTGAAAGGGGGACCGCTTCCACCAGTGTAATTGGCGAGACCCCATTAACTTGGAAGTCCATTAACTTTCAGTCACTGCTCAAAAGGAACAAGGGGCTTGGGATTTCCTTTCCCAGTTATGAGAGACAAGTTTGCTTTCTCTAATCCTGGAAATTTTCTGGTCTATCACATTGTAGGATGCCATTAACCCCGCTGGCAGGCGGGGCAATCACGGCTTTGGGGGTGCTGGCACCGCCGTTCCGGTCCAGTTTGTGCAACAAGGCGGGACTGCCCCGCTGCGGCCAACCTCTTGCCCCCATGGCACACCTTCTTTTATGGCCGCGGGCTGCTCATTTCAAGCCAGTCGGCCACCCACTTCCGCGTCCGCTCTTCCTCTCTGCCTCCTCTTTCTCCTCCGCCCCCTGCACGCTCCCTTCTGGCCGCGGGCCGCCCAATGCGGGCCAGCCAGCCAAAACCCGCCTTCTTGCGTCCGCCTCCAAACCTCCTTCCCCCCAAGCGGCGTCCCCCCTTGCTGCCGGGACCGCGTGCGGCTGGCCTGGCTGGCCCACCCACTTCCTCCTCCTCTTGCCTCCCCTCCCCCTCCAACAACCCTGGGCCCCTGGCCAGCGCCGGCCTCAACGGGGGGAGCTGGCCCCTTAAGGAGGCAGAAGGGGCCTCAGAAGAGGGGGGCGGGGCGGAGGGGGGACTTCTCTGGCGGAGAGGGGAGGGGGGTAAAGGGCTCTTTGTCTTGGCCCTACCCTTCCAAGACAAAGGCTTCTGCAACTTCCGCTGGCCCTGCGCGGGGCTCTTGCAGGCGCCGCGTTTCCACTCGCGGTGGGCAGGGCTAATGAGGGAGGACCTTCTCCTCCTGAGTCTGGGGCTGAAAAACAGCCCCGCCCCTCTCCAGGGCCAGCGCATGTGAAGCAGCTTAGCATGGGGGCGGGGTGTTCCAGCCCCGTCTGCCCCATTGGCCAGCCCAGGCTCCGGAGGAGGAGCTCCTCCTCTGGTTGGGCCTGGGCTGCAGCCAGAGGGCAAGGAAAAGAGCCATTTCTTTGCCCTTTTTTTGGCCCAGGGAGGAGGAGGGAGGAGGAGGCGGCGGAGGAAGGAGGAGGTTGGTGTAGTGGCCAGTCCAGTTCAGTTGGAACTTTTTTTTTATTTTTTTTTTTAAAGTGCATTTTAAAGTCTCTATTTTTTTAAAATGCATTTTTACGTTCTATTTTAAGTATCTATTTGAAAATGCATTTTAAAAAGGTCTATTTTTAAAAATGCATTTTTAAGGCTATTTCTTAAAAGTCTATTTTTAAAAATGGCATTTTTAAAAGTCTATTTTTTTAAAAATTTATTTTTAAAATGGGCATTTTTTTAAGTTCTATTTTTAAAAATGCATTTTTAAAGTCTATTTTTTAAAATCTATTTTTTAAATGCATTTTTTAAATTAATTTTGAAGTCTATTTTAAAATGCTTGGATTTTTAAAGGTCTATTTTTAAAGGTCTAATTTTTAAAATGCCTTTTCCAGTCTATTTTTAAAAGTGCACATTCTAAAGTGTTTTTAAAGTCTATTTTAAGTTATATTTTAAAATGTATTTTTTTAAGTCTATTTTTAAAATGCATTTTTAAAGCTTTATTTTTAAAGTCATAGAATCATTAGACTCGAGTAGTTGGGAATGAGGTACCACCTAAGGGCGGCCAATTCTCCAGTCCACCCCCCTGCCATTTGGCAGGAAATCCAAATCAAAAAGGCATTCCCTGACAGATGGCCATCCAGCCTCTGTTTTAAGAAGCTCAAAAGGGCATTCTTAAAAGTCAGAAAAAGGGTTCTATATTTTTTTAAACTGCATTTTTAAAGGTTCTATTTTTTAAAATCTATTTTTTAAATTGCATTTTTTTTTTAAAGTTTTATTTTTAAGTTTATTTTAAAAATGCCATTTTTACGGTCTAATTTTTCTATTTTTTAAAATGCATTTTAAAGTCTATTTTTAAAGTGCATTTTTAAAGTGTTTTTAAAGTACATTTGTAAAGTGTATATTTTAAAGTGCGTTTTTCCCAAGTGCCTTTTCTGTGTGTTTTTGCTGCTTTTAATGCTAACAAGTCTCCCTTGTTTTGTCAATGATAGTGTGGTGGTGATGATGATGTGATATGAGTCAGCTTCTGAAGCCGAGAGAGTGTCACCTTCCAAAGTGTGGTTTTGGTGTATTTTTTGTGCTTTTAATGCTAACAAGCCTCCCTTGTTGTGACAATGATGGTGATGATGATGACGATGGTGATATTGATACTCTCTGAGGCACGGCCAATGTAAGTTGCTGTGATTTTTACAAGCTCATGCGCAGTGAAGAAAAACCAAAGTCCCTTGACCAAGTACACACTTCTGAGAAGTATAGTTGGTACAAGAAACCTGAAACGGCAAATCCACTTCTTGTGAAACCACCTGGACATGTTCAATATGCATAGCCATGTTAAACCATGCTAAGTGTTAAACCCAACAAGGGGTTTGGTTATGCAATAAGCCTCTGAAATATGGAAGAGGCCATGTTAAGTAAAGCCATGTGAAATGCCCAAATGTGCTGTTGTGTGTGTTTTGGAATGGAGGGGGAGTGATTTGGCCAGAAAGGGGAGTACATTTCTGCCATCTGTCTAGGAATAATGCCAAAATGTCCTCCATTTTGATGATGCCTAAGAAACATGCGTTTATATTAACATTTTTTAAAAAAAAAACATTAATTTTTTTTCCATGTGTCTTCCATTTTAAAAAAGTGTGTCCTACATTTGAAAAGGTTGTCCTACATTTGTCCCGGTTTGGAGGTCCTGACTTATGGCAGGATAGGGCCTGGGAGGGGGATTGTCCAGCTGGCAAAGGTATCCCATCCACACTCTCTATTCACTGTATCCCATCCACACTCTCTATTCACTATCTTAAAACACAACAGCTTCATTTTGTGGTTGCTTGCTCCAAGATAAATCTGGCCACAGACTACTCTGAAGTCTACAATCATTTGTATCATTTCATCAGAACACATCCTGCTAACTAAATATATTCAGTTGACTGCCTGGACTGCCTTTTGGATTTAGTTACTACACTGCTACCCATTTGAGCTTTAATGAGATAACAGACACTCTAAATTATTTGGCAAAGCATCACGGCAAATGGTGCCAGTAGACTTCGAAATGGAGACAGCAGCATTACAAAGCCAATATATTGCAAATAAGATTCACAGATTCTGATAAGACATGTCTCATCTGCTTTTGGTATTTGCAACTAGTCACTCTAAAGCAAGGAGATGCTTTTACGGTGGACTGCAGAAATATCCAATATTGTTCTTCTAGCCTAAAGGGTGGAAAGATCCTTTATTGAGATGGGGAGCCGAGCATGCCAAAAATACTATGAAAATGGCAAAGGAAATGACAGGAGGAAGCAAAAGGAGGTGTAAAAAGAACATACACTGGAAGGGATTCCAATACAAATTGAGTATTGCCTCGGAAAGCACAATGAAGGACTTATAATCTTTCATCTGAAAGTAACTTTCACTGAGGATCACAACTATACTGAAGAATAAATAGTTTTCCAAATCCAATGTTGCTATCTTTTAGGTCTGGATTCACTGTTTCTAACTTTTTTCTTTTTTGGAAGAGAAAGCAGTTATGCCTTTCCTGAAGATGAAAATGGACAAAGATGGTACAAATTACGTGCTCATATGTTTTGTAAAGATTGTTGTTCTTGTTGTGTGCCTTCAAGTCATTTCTGACTTATGGGTTTTCTTGGAAAGATAAGGACAGATGGGGTTTGCCACTGCCTTTGTCTGTAATAAGGTATTAATTTCAATATGATGAAAGGAGGCAGTGGAGTATTTCATTATATACTCGACTATAAGTCGACCTCATGTATAAGTCGAGGGCATGTTCTGGGGACAAAATTATGGATTTTAATACGACCCTTGGATAAGTCGAGGGTAAACCTAGGGGCATGTAACAACGGATGTAAAAGATGAAGCAAAGGAAAACAATGCCAAAGAATGTACAAAATTTCTGGTGCATAACTGTTTATGTTTATCCTAAAGGCTAGATGGATGAGAGACTAGAGGGAGGTACTTCCATGGCAGAATGCCCTCTTGCCTTTCACCAGGGAATGTTCCATTTTTAAAGAAACAAGAGTTAAAGTACAGTACTTCCCTTGGATAAGTCGACTCAGGTTTTTTGGGTCAGTTTTTTGACTAAAATTTCTAGACTTATACATGTGTATAGATATTCTGAGACCAATTCCAGTTTGGAATCCATTTCACTGTTTATTCTCCTTCTTTTTCTTTTTTGCTGCAGGTTGAGTCTTTCTTATCCAAAATGCTTGGGACCAGAAATGTTTTGGCTTTTGGTATACCTGTATTTGTATACATGCCATGAGATATCCTGGAGATGAGACCCAATTCTAAACACAAATTCATTTATGTTTTGTATACACCTTAAGAGACAATGTGGTGTAGTGGTTTAGTGTTAGACTACGATGTTTATCACACTATGCTCTTAAAGAGCTACTATTCCAGTGTGACTCCTCTAGCAGCCTCCTGTTGCATGCTGGGATTGGCAGTTTTAAGGAGCTGAACTTCTCTGCCTGAGAATTCTAAATACCCCTCCTTAAAACTGCCAATCCCAGCATGCAACAGGAGGCAGCTAGAGGAGTCACACTGGAATAGTACCTCTTTAAGAGCATAGTGTGATAAACACCTATGGCTCTGGAGACTAGGGTTTGATTCCCAGCTCAGCTATGAAACCCACTGGATGGCCTTGAGCAAGTCACACTCTCTCAGGCTCAGTGGAAGGCAACAGCAAACTTCCTCTGAACAAGAAATCCCCATGATAGGGTCGACCTAGGGTTGCAATAAGTCAGAAATGACTTGAGGGTGCACAAAAACAATATACCTTATTCACATAGCCTGAAGGCAATGTAGTGACCCTAAGACAAACCTATCCTGGGGTTTTCTTGGCAAGATTGGTTCAAAGGAGGTTTGTCATTGCCTTCCCAAGGCTGAGAGAGTGTGACTTGCTCAACCTCACCCAGTGGGTTTACACGGTTGAGCCAAATTTGAACCCTGGTCTCCAGAATTCAGTGCTGAAATCACTACACCACTCTGGGCCACTAAAAGTGCTTCATAAAAAGCCAGAAACGCAACAAAGTGTAGTCTTGCATAAAGAGAAGCAGATAGGAAGGGAGAGGAATCTAGCCCAGCTCTTCTCCCTTACACACTTGTTTTCTATGTGCAGAGATTTACTTATATAGTTATTTATTTTCACGCCATGGAGCAGTGGCGTCACTAGGGCTATAGAGAGATCTTGTGGCACCTTTGAGACTAACGTAAAGAAAGAAGTTGGGAGCATGAGCTTTTGTAGACTAAAGTCTACTTCCTCAGAGACATTTGGGGTGACTCTAGGGGCACAACTCCTCAAATACCTGTCTTTTGGCAGAAATGGGCTGTGGTGTCCCTTTAAAACAGTGAAGAGATGGGGGTCAATGGGGTGAGGCTTAGTGAGAGGAGAAAGGAGAGGCTCAAGGGTTTTAAAATTTTTTTAAAGTCCATAGTAGAGTAGGCAAGAAGAAGGGCCCTCCCTCCCTCCGGTCCATCTGCCTTGGTCCAGGCTCAGAGGGAGAGAAGAACCAATGGACCTCATCCCCTTCTCCTTTTGTGTCATGTCTTTTGAGATTGTAAGCCTGAGGCCAAGGAACCATCTAATTAATAATAATAATAATAATAATAATAATAATAATAATAGTAAGCTGATCTGAGAGCCTTTAGGGCTGAAGGGCAGGGTATAAATACTGTAAATAATAAGAATAGTAATAAATACATTTGGGTGTCTGTATGATACTGTTATTGACAGGTATAGTTTTTAATTCTGCTGGCTGTTTATGTCACGCCTATTGCTATTACACTCAGTGATACAGGGGAATGATGATTTATGTGTAATATTAACACACACACAAACACACAAACATTCACTGCAGAAATAATACAGGCTGAGAGTTGTTTAACTGCCCTGGGTCAGTAGTGCTAGGGATTCCTGGGAGTTGTAGTTTATTGTGGCACTAGGGCTCTCTCTGACAGAGAGAGAAGGCTCAGTGCAGTCTCACAAAAACTACACTTCCCAGAATCCCCTGACCTTGAGGCAGGGCAGTCAAAGTGGGCTCAGACTGGGCTATTTCTGCAGTGTGTTTTGGAGCTTCTGGTCCTGTTCGGTGTGGGATGGGAAAGGCGGTGGTGATGGTGACACTATGATTCTATGTGACCCCTGCCCTAATGAGGCCCCTGCCATGGAGGAACCATCCCTGGCCAGACCCAAGTGGCTCTCATAAGCGCCAACACTTTATTGGTGGACTCTTTCCCCTTGCGCGGGGGGGGGGGCTGCAAAGGGAGCGAACAGGGAAGGACCTGCTCCTCCTCCCTCCTTCCCCCTCCCCTTCCCGAGAGCGCGCGCGCGCCTCACCTCCTTCCAATGGAGCGCGAGCCAAACCGCCAAAACGACCCGGCGACAGGTACCACAACTGCACCCCCCCGCTGTCTAGTGCGCATGCGCACCTAGAATTCAAGTTCCTATTTGGTCCACCTCCTCGTCGTCTCCTCCTCCTCAGCGTAGCTAGAGCGTCTCCTTTTGTCTTCCCGGAAGTGGAGGAGAAAGACGGAAGCCGAAGAGGGCCGCTGTAGTAAGCTTTGCGTTTTTTCCTCCTTTCCCCCCACATTCTGTATATTGTTCAATGAGCTTCTGTTTCTGAGCATCCATGGAGGACGACGCCCCAGTGATTTATGGGCTGGAGTTCCAGGTAAAAAGGAGGAGACTGACTGGGGATTTTGGGGGGTTTGGAGGTGGAGGGTTGAGGCAACCTCTCCCCAGAACCACACCAGACAGAACCCTTGGGATTTATGCTCTGTCTCACCCATAAACCACAATTCCAACATAGCAGTCTATGCACTGGCAAGGTTTCTGTTACCACTGCATTCAGTGACACCTTACATTATCATAGTAATAATGATAATAATGATAATATATACCCCACTCTTTAGCCAGTGGTACACTAGCAAAATGACTGTCTAGCAAAACTAAAATTATACACTTAAATTACAATCTTATATTACTATTATTATTATTATTATCATCATACTTTATTTATATGGCGCTGTAGATTTACGCAGCGCTGTACATAGAAACAATACAGTCGATAAAAATGAAGCCTGCCAACGGCGTACGTTCTACAAAATACATATACAACAACAGATAGGAATACAAGATAGAGTTAGTTAAAATAAGCAGGCAGTAAATTAAAAACACCAAATGTCAAATTAAATGTATTTCAATATTAAATGTATTTCCATGGACATAGTTTCGTGGGGCTGCACTGAAGAGGTGGTAAGATGTTGTATGTTTTTAAAGAAAAAATTACAATAACATTTTTTAATTTTAAAATATTGATTTTTTCACACACAGAGTGAAACTTTTGAATTGATCCCCCCCCCCCCCCCCACAAATACACAGCGATTCCTCCACATTCGCTGGGGTTAGGGATGAAGGACTATAGCCTTCCAGAATTTGTGGGCTGCAGTTCCTATACTGTAGTTCCCATTGCAGCATTGGCTGTTTTGCCTAGAGATGGTGCAATGGCAATCCAAAGACATCTGAGGGGCTGCCACTTGTCCACAACTCGGACAGAAGCAGTGAGGCTACAGTGGTCCCTCCACATTCACTAGCCTTAGGGACGAAAGATGCCTGTGAATGTGCAAAAACCACAAATTAAAAAACCACTATCCTTTTTGTGATGTCGAAGGTTTTCATGGCCAGCATCCATAGTTTTTTGTGGGGTTTTGGGGCTGCGTGGCCATGTTGTAGAACAGTCTATTCCTGACGTTTCGCCAGTATCCATGGCCGGCATCTTCAGAAAACGCTGGCATGGTAGAGAGTTGGGTATACAGTGTGACCCTGGGTTGGGAGGATTGATTTCTATGTTAATCTGTGTGTTGTTCTGTCATTGAATGGCAAGGCCTCAGGGTGGGAGGTCAGCCAGAAAAATCAGCACTAGCAGAACACTTTATAAACCATCCTGGGCATAAAATGCTGTCTGAAAACATTAAAATTCTGGACCACACCAACAACTTTCGCACCATCTCTTCAGTGTTTTAAAGGTTTGCAGGTGATCACCCTTAGGAGGTGAAATTCAGCATGGCGTAGTGGTTTGAACATTGGGCTATGACTCTAGAGATCAGGGTCCGATTCCCTGCTTAGCCATAAAATACTCTGGGTGACCTTGGGCAAGTCACTTTCTCTCAGCCTCCTCAGGGGAAGGCAGTAGCAAACCTTCTCTGAACAAATCCTGCCAAGAAAACCCCATCAGTGTTCCTTCAAGATGGAAATGAATTGAAGGCACACATCAGCTACAGGTGAACACCGTAGCCAGTTTCTGCCAAAAGGAAGATGTTTGGGGGACACAGCCCCTCACTACCCCTGTAGTGAGGCCCCTGAGAGCAAAAACGAACATGTTCAAGGGCAACTTTCCCATAATCCTGTACCAAGCAGCTCACCATACCAGCCAGTGCATAAAACATCAATCTTTAATGCAGCAAAAATGATACACTTTTATAAATATACCCTAAACCTTAGAAATGTTTATTAAATGAATCTATGTTTACATGAATCAGCTGATGAAAGACATTTCAATAAAAAATGCAGTACATTTCCATTTATTTGTATAATTTGTATTTTGCAAATAATGACCGGAATCTGCAGGAAGGGGTGGTTAAATAATACCAGTGTGAAAGGGAGAGACTTTAGCTGCGTCCGCACCACAGAAATAATCCGGTTTAACTGCCACGGGTCAATGCTATGGAACTCTGGGAATTGTAGTTCTGTGAGCTATTTAGTCTTCTCAAAGAGCTCTGGTGCCACAGCAAACTACAAATCCTAGGATTCCATAAGCTGGAGCCATGAAAGTTAAAGTAATGTCAAACTGGATTATTTCTGTAGTGTGGATGCAGTCAGGGTGCACCGGCACTGTAGAAATAATGCAGTTTCATGTCACTTGTAAGTGCTGTAGCTCCATCCTACAGAATCCTGGGGTTTGTAGTTTTACAGGGTCTTTAGTCTTCTCTGCCAGAGTTCTGGTGCCTGACAAAATTACAAATCCCAGGTTTCCACAGAATGGAGCCATGGCAGTTCAAGTGGGATCATACTGCATTAATTCTACAGTGTAGATGCACCTGAAGTCTCAGGATGTGTCAAAGATTTTGTTTCTCAAATACGCCCAGTTCTTTTTGGCCTAGAAATATTTATATAGCCTTCTCCAGGAGCTCTTAAAAGATCGGGGGCAATACATATTTACTGTAGTAATAATTACAGTCAGGGCACAGACTGAAAATTTATGGAATCATATACAGTGCGCCCACACTATAGGCGGGTGCCCCATACGCAGCTTCCAGCTTATGCGGAAGCCGCGCGCCGGGAGAATGAATGGTGTGTGTGCTGCCAGCATGAGCCCCATTCAGTTGAATGGGACTTGATCTTACACGCTATTCAGCTTATGTGTGTGTGTGTGTGTGGGGGGTCTGGAACGAATCCCCCGCGTAGGACAAGGCTGCACTGTATATGCATGGATGCCTTATATCAAATTGTTTGTAAAATATATTATCTAAGAAGCATTATATTATACAACATAAATTTGTATACATATTAAACAAACTTTATTCCTTAATTAATATTACACATATAAATATTTCCTGGAAAAGAATGGTCAATTTCAAATTTTAAAAGTCTGAGGACTTTTTTTAGAAGCCCTTACTCTAGCACCAAATGTGTGTGTGCACCTTCGAGTCGCCTGTCAACTTACAGTAACTACATGATTTGAATAGGCTTTTATTAGACAAAAATATGCTGAGGAGGTTTGGCCTGTTTCTTCCCCTGAAATATAGCCTACAGTACCTGGTATTCATTGGTGGTCTCCTATGCAAATATTAACCAGGCCTGATCCTGCTTTGCACTTGAGATCAGATGGGCTTTAGGTGGTGCTTTATGTGGCTTTTCTAATTTAAAATACTTTTTACTACTGTATGGTACTTGCTAGTTCTGGCATCACAATGCCCAGCATTCGTCATCACTGGATTTCTGGGTTCTAATGAACATTGAGGAACATTGAAAGTTGCAAGCCCTGTAGGAAAGGCAAATCAACATATGTAAATTATAAAAATCAACGTAAGCAATTAATAATTAACAATAATAATGAATAACAACAAGTAATCAGTGTTAAAATTCTGCAACAGTGACAGACCATCTATTCTTATTTCAGATTTCCAAGACATCCATGGATGTCTTAAACTGAAGTCAGAACTTCATTGTGTTTAGCCAATGATGGACCAAACTGGCAACTTTGCTGAGTTTAGAATCAAGACTATATGGAGGAGATGCAGTTGGTGAGATATCTCTCTCCGTCCACTTCCATGAGAGAGAAGTCAATAAAGATGAAAAAAGTCCTCCATAGAAAAATACTGGCTTTAGAACAGGGGATCATGTGGTTAGATTGCAGTCCCCGGCATTCCTTACCATCTGTTGTTCTGTCTACAGGGAGATTGCAGTTCAATAGCATTTGGAGGGCTGCAGGATTCCCACCCTGGTTGCCAGGGGGAAGTCCTTCTTCAATTTAAGCAATACTAGAGGAGAGTTTATGGCCATAATTATATGGAGGACTGGTGAAATGTTCCATAAGGTGACATAGGCAAGTACAATTGGCCCTCCACATTTGCTGGGGTTTGAGGGACAGGATCTTAGTGAAAATGGGAAAAAGGCAAATAAAGAAACAGGACTTTTTAACCTGAGAGAACCCCTCTCTAGGAATCTCTAGGTCCTCCAGGAGAAGGTCTTTGGTCAACATGAGTTGAAAGTTGATCATCTCAAGCATTTTAGTCTTTTATAGTTATTGTCTTAGTCTGCTGGAGTTTTATAGTGGGACCTTGTTATCCGTTGAGGTTTGATTCCAGGATTCCCCGTGGATAACAAAATTTGTTGATGCTCAAGTCTCATTAAATATAATGCCAGAGCAAAATGGTGTCCCTTAAATAAAATGGAAAATACAGGTTTGCTATTTGGAATTTATACTTTTCGGAATATTTTCAAGCTGTGGATGCTTGAATCTGTGGATAAAAAATCCGTGGATAAGGTGGGCCAAGTGTACCACTTATTAAGTTGCTGTTTTACAGTTATTTCCCTTAAATTCTGGTTTTGTTGCTGGATTTTATTGTAAGATGTCCTGACAATGTTATTATAGGGAAGCATATAAATATATGGGTCTAAACACTCTAAAGGACCAGATCCTCTTTGATCTGGGAAGCTTAACAGGGTCATCCCTGTAGGGTAATTTAAGTTTCCTAAGGCTTCAGCCTTTGTAAAGGAAACAAAAATATTTAAATATCAAAAATATCATAGCCAAGCAGAGTAGCAGAGTATTGCTTATCTAAGAGAACCCAATGAAATCCATGGGGTTGCTATAAGCCGACAGTGATTTGAAGGCATACACACACACAGAAATAAGAGTTATGTGTGCTTCAGTTCCTGTGCAAGTAATCCTTAATAGCCTTACTTGAAATGAAGCCCTACCCAAATAAATGGGTGGCTTTTGAGTAAATTACATTAGGTTGGGCTGGCTGTTTATCTAGATGCCAAGACTGTCTTCATGTCAGTGTCTTTGACTTGAAGGAGTACACTGATTTAATGAATAATAAGAAAGCTGAAGGATCCATCCAGAAATCATTTTCGTTTTATGCAGCTATATAACATTGAAGAATTGTAAATCATTGTATTCTGAACTGGAGCCTTTCTTAATATTTAAGCTGGTGTCCGAAACTGTTCACAAGTCTTAATGTAATGTTTTCATCATACCGTACAGCTTTGTGTATAAGACAACTTCATGTATAAGTTGAGGACAGATTTTGGGGCCAAAATTATGGAATTTGCTATGATCTATAGATAAGGTGAGGGTAAAACCTAGGGGCATGTAATTAAGGATGTAAAGGACGAAATAAAGGAAAACAATGCCAAAGAACTTACAAAATTGCAGCAGACTTATCTGTTTGTGCTCACCCTAAAGGCTGGATGGATGAGTAGGCAACTACAGTAAAAGGTGGCTATGTGTTGTATGAAGGAGTTGACTAGGCACCGGTGGGGCTAAGAAAATACATACATATTATACTTAGTATTATTATTGTTATATCAAAAATAATGAAAAGGCAAAGCAAATGAAATGGTGACTACGTTAGCAGTGATTACAGCCTCTAACTTTAATGTGATAAAAGCCAACAAACATACACAAATGGCTTATTAAAATCCTTAAAGCCTGATTCCTCATTGCTGGAATAACATAATTGGAATCCCTTTCTCTGAGTAGAGTGGCTGAAGGCAAGACTTTAGACTGTCCCGGAGGAGCTTTAAAAAAGTACCAATCTCCAGTGTGACTCTTGGCATGCCTGTGAGGGGAAGTGCCAAAGAGCTGCCACCACCACTGCTTTCCCATCTAGACATTCAAAAAGGCCAGAAATGGTGCAACAGTGGAAAGAGTGGAGTGGTGGTGTCAGTGCTTCTTTTAGTTTTTCCTAGGACAGACTAAGGCCCTGAACAGACAGGCCAAAATAAAGCTGCTTTGGGTCACTTTGGAGGTATGCTGTTTAACTGACACACGCATCTTAAGAGGCCAGAAACTGTGCCAAAGCTGCACTCCAGTCCTTAGGACCCATGTATCAATTAAACAGCACACTTCCAAAGTGACCTGAAGCAGCTTTATTTTGGCCTGTTTGTTCGGGCCCTAAGTTTTTGCCTTTCACCACTCTACTCAGAGAAAGGGATGTTTCATTTTTAAAAAAATAAGAGTTAAGGTATGGTACGTCTTGCTTTAGCTCTCTCTTAGCTTCTTTTGGCCTTCAACCACATTCCAACTCTTTAACTCATGCTCTCGGTCACTGTCTTGACCTAGTTTTTGCTGCAAAGTGTGTCATTTCTGACTACACGGCATTTGACTTTCCATTATTTGATAATCATTTAATCTCTTTTACTCTTACTTATACTCTACCTCCTCGTCATACTGTTCAACGCTATTTTCGTGATCTTCAGTCTGTTAACTCTAACCATCTCAATCAGACCTTGGATTCATCTTTCTCTTCTCTAAATCTTGGGGACACTGCTGATTCAGAAATGTCTTTATTTAACTCCACTCTTTCTTCAACTCTTGACAGTTTTGCCCCTGTCTTGGTACACACGTCTTTCTCTGTGACTAGACCTCAGCCCTGGCTTACCCCCAGTGTTAGGTTTCTCTGGTTCTGCTCTCGAGCAACCGAACGCCTTTGGAAAAAGTCCAGGGAGTGGGCTAATTTTATTCATTACAAATTTGTTCTGTCTTCGTTTTCATGAGCCCTGTCCATGGCAAAACAGAATTATTATAAACCATTGATTTGCACCAATGAGAGGCTGCTCCAGTGTTTGTTCTCCTCCTTGTCTCTTCATCATTCTCTCCTAATGATTTTGCTAACTATTTAATCTCAAAGATTACCACTATTCGCTCTGAGACAGTCCCTCCCGATTTTTCTTCTACTACTAATCTTCTATCGCTCTCACCTAAAATAATTTCGATGTTTCCTCCTGTTTCTTTGGATGAACTCTCTACACTGCTGAACTTTTCCAAACCTGCAACTTATTCTCTTGATCCAATTCCTTCTCGTCTTCTAATTTCTGTAGCTCCCTCTTTTCTTCCCTTGCTTCTCTATATCTTTAATCTCACTCTACTGGTTCTTTCCCTACAGTCTTCAAACATGCTTTAGTTTCCCCCCATTCTGAAAAAAACTTCTCTTGACCCCTCTTCTTTGTCTAGCTGTCGTCTGATTTCTCTTCTTCCTTTTCTTTCTAAGGTTTTGGAATGAGTCATTTACTCTCGCTGTCTTGAGTTTCTTGAAGCCAACTATATTCTCGATCCTTTTCAGTCCTATTTCCGCCCACGGCATTCTACAGAGACGGTTCTCACTAAGATCTCAGATGATCTTTTACGGGCCAAGGCGAATGGCCTTTACTCTGTTCTCATTCTGCTTGATTTGTCTGCGGCCTTTGACACCATTGATCACTGTCTTGTAGCTGACATACTTTCTCACCTTGGGTTCTCGGACTCTGTTCTTGACTGGTTTAGATCTTATTTGTCAGATAGATCTTTCGTAGTGATCACGGGTGGTCGGACCCCGTCCTCTGTTCCCTTATCTGTTGGAGTTCCTCAGGGCTCTGTTTTGGGTCTCCTTTTGTTTTCTCTCTACACATTGTCCCTAGGAAAACTCATAGTTCTTTTGGCTTTTCCTATCATTTGTATGCCAGTGACATTCAGCTATATCTTTTCACCCCTGACCTTTCTCCGGGTCTTGAACAGCAAGTTTCATCTTGTCTTACAGCTGTCTCTCAGTGGATGCGGCATCGACACTTGAAGCTCAATACAGTGGTACCCCGGGTTACGAAATTAATTCGTTCCGCGGTTAATTTCGTAACCCGAAATACCTTCGTAAGCCGAATTCCCATAGGCGCTAATGGAAAAATAGCTCTCTGCTGCCCTCCGGTGGCGGAAAATAGCGCCGCGGTTTTTTCGTAACCCGAAGAAACCTTCGTAAGCCGAAGCAATAAATCCCTATGGGATTTTTTCGTATCCCGAAAAATTCGTAACCCGGCGCATTCGTATCCCGGGGTACCACTGTATGTCCAAAACAGAGCTTCTTGTCTTTTCCACCTAAGTCTACTCTTCAATACTCCTTTTCTGTTTCTCTTGACCACATCTCTATTCGACTGGACCAGGAAGCCTGCAGTCTTGGGCCCGTTACAAACGGGCCTTTAAGTACAGACTCAGTATGTACTAGGGTTAGGTTAGGTTAACCCTAGTACGGACTGAGTCCGTACAAAATGGCAGTGCCTCTTCCACATGGGGGCCACCATGACGACGTCACGACCGTGCTGCCTCTATATGGGGTGGCGCGGACGTGACGTCATCGCTCTGCGCGAGGGCGCTTACTGCGCCCTTTGCGCGGAGCAGGAAGGAGCTCCGTTTCGGAGCTCCTTCCTGGTTTGCGTTGCTGGTTTGCGTCGCTGGGCGCAGCCTTCAGATGGCTGCGCCCAGCAACGCAAGGGAGAAAGGGGCCAAGCGGCCCCTTTCTCCTCCTCCCCACCGCCGCGGGGTGTCCTTGGGGCTTGAAGCCCCAAGGACACTCCTTTCCAGGCTGCAGGGAAGCAGCCTTTTGCTGCTTCCCTGCGGCCCGGAAAGCAGCGGATCGGGGCCTCAGCGGCTGCCGTTCTAGCCACTGAGGCCCTGATACACCGGGGAAAGGTGCGCCTACAGGCCGCCCCAAAGGGGCGGTCTGTAACGTTCCTTGGTTTCATTTTTGATTCTTCTCTGTTGTGTATCCCCCAGATCCAGGCCACAGCTAAGGCCTGTAGATTCTTTCTCTACAATATTGCTAAATCCATCCATTTCTCTCAGCCCCTACTGTCAAAGACCCTGGTCCATGCCCTGGTGGTCTCGCAATTAGATTATTGTAATCTCCTTCTGGCAGGGCTTCCTTTTCAGGGCACACTAGCTAGGCAGACCTTCCAAATTACTTGACTGTCCCTTTTTTGGCCAAAGAAGGGATGAAGTACCTTACCTGGATCCCTCTAAGAGTGGCAACTCACTTTTTAAATAGGATGCATGTTCCTTGCACTGTTCGGCAGTAAATACAGTTTTTTTCAAAACCAGAAGTAAACACTACCTTTTTTATTTGGCAGCCTTTGCAGCCTTTGGAGAGTGTTATGAGGCACATATTTGGCCCCTGGACCTACCAGAGTTTTATCTTCTGGTAATAAGAGTAATTAGTTATGTTATGCAGAAGTCAGTTTTAAACAAAAAAAAATTCTAAGAGCTTTCTTATCTTTAGAAATATGCCAATGATTCATAGTGTATACACATTCCATAGTGAATGTTCACAACTAATCCAAACAAAGCATCTGAACTTTTGTGGAAATGTTTTATGATTTTCTTTCCATTACAGTTTATAATTGATGACTATATATAAGATCTTCAAAGTCCTATAAAACTACAGTTTTATTTTTGCATTCATGTATGCCTATTCACACACACCTGTGTCTCGTTTGGTAGTTGGGAGTGCTTTCTTTCTTTCTCTAGGAAAGAAAGAAGGAACATTGGGGTAACTTAGGCCTGTTACAGACTACCAAAATAAAGCTGCTTTGGGTCTCTTTGGATATGCTATTTAAATGATGCATGGGTCCTAAGAGTCCGGAGGTCACGCCAAAGCCACACTCCATTCCTAAGCACTGGAGTGCAGCTTTGGTGCAGCTTCCGTATTGTTAGGGTGCATGTATCATTTTAACAGCATACCTCCAAAGTGACACGAAGCAGCTTTATTTTGGCCTGTCTGTATGGGCCCTTAGTGTATGAACACATTCCTTACAGTCAGATCGTTTTAGATTCAGTCCCTGGCACTCCCACTTTCCAGAGTTAGGCTAAGAAAAGTTCCTGTCTGAAATTCTAGAGAATAGCTGCCAGTGAATGTAGTTGAGTATTGAGTGACTTGGACTAGTGGTCTGACTTTAGTATAAGACACCATCCCATAGAGAGCAAATATGGTGTAGTGATTTGAGCTCTGAACTATGATTCTGGAGTCTGGAGTTCCTATCTCTTCCCTGCCGTGGAAACCACTGAGTTACTTTGGCCAAATCACACACTCAGCCTCAGAAGAAGGCAAAAACATGTCACACATTCACCTTCCATAAATCAGAAACGAAGGCACACAGCAACAGCATCCCATATTCATGTGTTAGGTGATATGAAGTTTTTACATTGATTTAGTAAGTCCTTAGTGTGATTAATTTACTTTGGATCCTATTATGTTGCCTTAAAAAAAAACCCAAATGTAAAACATATTTCTGTATAGAAAGGCTTTTGTATGGAACAAATATAATATAAAATATAAAATGCACACATTCAGTAACTTGAACAGAGGTGCATGCTGATTTGGTCCTTTATTGTGGGGTCTACCTTGCACATTAGTGCAGTTGCTGTTAGATTCAGTACATACTTTCTACCTATGAAATTTCTATTCTATAATTTATTTTAGAGGGGCCTCTTACCTCTGAAGCAAATCACACCTGTTTACCTAATATGTTCTTGAAAAGTAGAGAAAGAGTAAAGACATCATTGGATAAATCCACCCAACAAAAAACTCACTTTAAAAAAAATCAAAATGTAAATGGATTGAATGTCAAAAACATTGAACTTGGTAACTGATGTCCTGCACAATTCAGAATGCCAAAATGTGTTGGATATGATTGTATTTTTATTTTCCTCCTGCTCTTTTCCATGCAGGCAAGAGCTTTAACACCCCAGACCGCAGAAACAGATGCAATACGGTTTCTGGTTGGAACTCAGTCTCTGAAATATGATAATCAGGTAAGTTTGTATAAAAGCTGTATCAAAATAGAATCGGAAATGTTTCTAGAGCTTTCAGAAGGATAATGATTTTTCCTTGCCAAATTGAATTTTTAAATGTAGTGCCATTTCAAAATAGACATATCAGGCATGAGCTTGGAACAGTGTTCAGTAATGAAGTTCTACCTAAGAAATTGTATTGTGAGAGTGAGCAGGAGTTTGATGAGCAACAAGCATGCAAATATAATATCCCGTCCATGTTAATGGGAAATAATGGGATGAGCAAGGCAAGGCATATTCAGAGGAGATTTTGCCAGTTCCGTCCTCTGAAATATAGGGCCCATACAGACAGGCCAAAATTAAGCTGCTTCAGATCACTTTGGAGGTATGCTGTTTAAATGACACACACATCTTAAGAGGCCAGAAGCTGTACCAAAGCTGCACTCCAGTCCTTAGGACTGGAGCGTGGCTTTGGCATGGCTTCTGGCCTCTTAGGACGCATGCGTCATATAAAAAGCATACCTCCAAAGTGACCTGAAGCAGCTTTATTTTGGCCTGTCTATACGGGCCCATAGGCTACAGCACTTGGTATTTCAGTTGTGGTCTCCTTTATCTGCATTAACCAGGGTTGACCCTGCTTAGCTTCCAAGATCAGATGGGATCTGGTGCATTTAGGTATTTAGGTTTGCTCACTTTTCTAGTACACTGAGTTTTATTAAAAGTGGGGACATGCTCAGGCTTATCCATCCTATCACTTGGCAGTTCACTGATTGATTTCTTTGAGATATATCTCTTGGGGTAAGAAACAGGGATGTGGGACAATCTATACATGTTGCATTCCTGGGAAAATTGGCCTAGAAAAATCCTGATGATTGTATGACATGCCCCCCTTGACTCCAGTGCCATTTCAAGAGTACTGCATCTCCAGTGCATTACCCACACACAAGGTCTGTTGTCAACTTGATAAAGCTACCTGTGGCTAGAGAAAGAGAAGGATTGCTGATAGGTGCTAGTAGTGAAGTGGAGTGTTACCATCAATTTTATTGGGGTCATAAGAATTGTGCCCTAGGATTGCTGTTCTCATACCTGTGTGGTGCATTAGGAGTGCAGGGGGGAATGGCAGAAGGGATGCTACTGTATCTTGGGCCACTTAACTATTTTAATTAGCCTATGTATTTGATAGTTTGAGAGCCGGTGTGGTGTAGTGATTTGCGCATTGGACTAGGACTCTGGAGATGAGAATTTGATTCTTGCTGCAGCCATGAAAACCCACTGGGTGACTTTGGGCAAGTTATACACTCTCAGCTCCAGAAAACCCTGTGATAGGTTCACCTAGGGGGCTCCCTAAGTCATAAATGACTTGAATGAAGCAACAACAATAAACAATTGATAGTTTGACCATGGCATATTGTTGTGTTTTTAATGAGGTGGAAGTGGAAATCAAACATCACAGGGTAAGTGGCCTCATGATTGGTTCTTTTAAAATATATATTTTAAAAATAATACTCGATCAGATTAAGGAAGAAGAGGATATTAAACAATGTCCTATATATAATAATTGGCAACTGACCTAAATCCCCTAATGGCACCAGGTCCCTGTCTGATCTTGGATGGGAGACAATGAATAGGCGGTTAGTTACATTTCAGAGGAAGGAATTGGCAAAACCATCTCTGAGTCTTTCTTGCCTAAGAAAAACATCTGAAATTCATGGGGTCACCATAAGTCAACAGGTAACTTGACTTACACATGCATACACATACGTAATTATATGAAATTGTGGGCTCCACTGCAAATTTATTGCAATGATCTAATAATTGTTAATGACTATATGCAGAATGAAGGTTTGTTAAAAAGTTTTACATCTTGAAACGCCTACTGAAATCCACACCAGTTTCATTGATGGAGGAGAGTGAGTGGTTTACTCAAGAAACAATGATGGAAGAAAGAAAAGGGTGGTTATGTTATGTCTGACTGAGCCAATGTGGTGTCATGGTCTGAGCACTGGACTATGATTCTGGAGACCAGGGTTTGAATACTGGCTTGGCCACGTAAACCCTGGGTGACTTTGGGCAAATCACTCAATCTCAGCCTCAGAGGATGGCAATGGCAAACCTCCTGTAAAGAAACTTGCCAAGAAAACCCCACAATAGGGTCACCCAGGGTTGCCATAAGTTGGAAACTACCTGAAGGCACACAACAACATCAACAACGAGCATGTAGGCTCATGGAAAGATAATAGTACAAAGTGCAATTGTGGAAGCCCCCCCATTGGCTCTCCAGGGTGTTACAAAGTTTTAAGTGCCTCTACAAAGAATTACCTTTTATACATAGCAACTGAACCAATATAACAAATCCCATCTCATCATGGTTCCACTAGTAGGGAGGTAAAAGTGGGAGCATATTTATACATCAACTCTCACCTAGCAGTGAGATAAGCTTGCTTACACCTCCCCTCCCCAAGTAAGTAATAATAAGATTGCTTAATTAAAAAAAATAATTCTGAATTCTCCACATAGTATTTGGAGATATATAAGTGGTGCAGTGCCTTTTTCAAAATCTGGGTGTCTCAGCCTTCTATTGCTATGCCCTGCAGCAGCAGTCTTCTTATGCTTAGGGAGCCTAGTGAGTTTCAGGACCAAAATAACTCACTGACAAAACAGAATGTTCCCTTGAATCTTAAATTTTAAAAATGAAAGATAGTACACATTGCTCTTGTACAGATTTAATAAAATCTGCAAGGTTTTTAAAAATGATACTTGCAGTGACGTGGCATTTTCAAAATGGCTTAAAGAAATCTTAGATCGCATTGATGAATGTCCTTTCTTCAGCTCACAAAAATGTTTGGGTAAAGTGCTTCAGTAATTGCATCATGCCATTGTAACCTTGTTTATTGCTGAATTTTGTCCAATATTACTTTAAGGAGATTTGTGCTTTTGCCATTTTAAAATCCAAACTATTATGTAAGTAGCAATAACATTACCAATAATATGTTACTTTTGGGGGTATCAAGGATATAACTGTATTTGTATGAAGTAATATAACAACTTGTAACATTTAGTCATTGGTTTTTGTTTTTGTTTTTTTTTTGGTAGGGTAATAGATAATGTTTTCATTTTTCTCCTAAAATGTTTTTGCAGAAGACTTTTGGCTACTTTTCTATTTTTAAAGTATGAGGTGGGTTTTTTTTTTTGTAAAAACAAAACTCTATCATTAACTTAATACTCTTAAAGTTAATATTGGTGCATTACTTTCTAAAAACAACTTTTAAAACTCCAGATCATACATAGAAAATTGGAGGAGCTATGGTTTTCCCCCCAAATAGGTTTAGGTTTTCTTATGTACAGGGAGCCCTTCCCATCTGTATCATTTTTGATTCTGAGCCCCTGCCCCACGGATGGGAAAAACAATGTACAATTCAAAAAGCAATGTACAATTTTGATGTTCCCAGGAAAGCAATATGCAGTTTGACACAAATGTAATTAAAATGTCATCTTACTTAAAAAAAAAAAAGTAACAATTTAGGGGAAATGCAGACATTCTATACCCACTGTTAGGTATATTGGTGTGCCTCCCAAACTGTGAGATTGAAAATGTGAGAAAGCAATTCATTCATAAAGGCTACAATTAGGAAGCTAAACAATTACAACTACGGATCGAAATAATTCAAAGATATAGCCATGTTAGTCTGTAGTATCAGTATGTAGAGAGATCTTGTAGCACCTTTGAGGCTAACTGAAAGAAAGAAATTGGCAGCATGAGCTTAGGAAAACTCATGCTGCCAATTTCTTTCTTTCAGTTAGTGCTACAGGTGCTACAAGATCTTTCTTTCAGTTAGTGCTAAAGATGCTACAAGATCTCTCTATGTACAGATTGAAAGGTACATTATGCAGGCCAACAAAGGGGGAACAAAAGACTAGGATTTTACTATTTTGGAACAAAAGACAGACCAGTTAACCCTGATCTGTCAAATGAAGAAGGTGACCTAACAATGGCAGCAAAGCAGATTCAAAATGACAAAGGTGGGAATCTTCAGCAATCGGATCTCTTGAGCCCTAAGGCAAACCTGTCATGGAGTCTTCTTCGCAAGATTAGTTCACAGGGCCTGTAGATCAAATAGATTAGGTATAGATGAGGATTTCCATTTCAGCTCATGTTTCAACATGGTGGCAAATTCTATTGTACAAGCACATCTGTAGGTGTTGTAGAAATGTTCAGAGCACTTGGAATAGATACAGCTGCCTTTCTGCAAAATGTTCCAGAAACCTATTTGAGAGAGAAATAACAGGCAATTGCAACTGGATCAAGCTTTATACAAGAAATAGGAAAAGCACAACGAAAACCAAGGGCTGATCACTTGAAGACACTTCTAAAAGCTTAAAGCACGAGAGGTGACCACGACAGGTTTCTATTCTTGCTGAATAATATTCTGTTCAGAATTTTCCTTTATTTTACAGTATGCTTGAAACTTCATATCTAAATGAGTTTTAATATAGGTGTCATGAAAAGAATGTATCACATTTGCTCATAAATTCCTAATTTGAATTGCAAAATTTATATGTTTTTAAAATTATTCATGTCTGTCAAATTTAGGTTTAGATTCTATATGGCAGTTTATATTTATCCTACCCCTGCAATTTTCTGCCAGTGCAGTGAGTCTTTATAGACAATGCAAGCAGGAAGCCCCTTGTGGGATCTGCTCTTGGCAGAATGTAAAAAGACATGTTGCTCTTATTATGTTGTGGTTGTTTAAATTTCCTGTACAGGCAGACCGCGTATTACTTGGAGGCTCCATTTCAGAACCCTTTGCATAATAGGATTTTCGTGTATAATCTGGAATGCTATTTCTCTTTCTTGAAATGAATGACAAATTGTGTTGAGATCTTATAGCATCTTTTTAATCACAAATTGTTCTCCCTAGGCATTTTCTAGGTCCTCCAGCATGGTTCTGTGGTATGCATCCGCAGCAAGTTGACCATAGAGTTGTACTGGAGGACCGAGAGATTCCTCATTTTCTATGGGGTTTCTGGATGAACCATCTAGATCTATTTCAGACTGGTTTCAGGCCTAGATATGGAACAGGTACAGCCTTTGTTGCCTTGGTAGATGACCTACACAGGGAACTAGACAGGAGGAGTATATGCCTGTTGGTTCTCCTGCACCTTTAAGTGGCTTTCGATACCCTCGATCATGATATCCTTCTGGACCGCTTCTCTTGGGTGAGGCTTGGAGGTACTGTTTTACAGTGGCTCCATTCCTTCCTGGAGGGGCGAACCCAGAAAGTGGTCCTGGGGGACTCCTGCTCGACCTCCTGGCCATTGGACTGTGGGGTCCCTCAGGGTTCTGTGCTGTCCCCTATGCTATTTAACATATACATGAAACCTCTGGGAGAGAGTTTTGGGGTACAGTGTCATGAATAGGCAGATGACACTCAACTCTAGTATTCCTTCCAACTTCAATCCAAGGAAACTATCCTGGTCCTAAACCAGTGTCTGTCATCAGTACTAGGCTGGATGAAGGCAAACAAGTTGAAACTTAATCCAGATGAGACAGAGGTGCTCCTGGTCAGTCGGAAGGCAGATCAGGGAATAGGGATCCATCCTGTGATAGATGGGATCATACTGCCCCTGAAGTCACAGGTTCGCAGTTTAGGGGTACTCTTTGACGCAGCTTTGAACCTGGAGGCCCAGGCTCTGCTGTGACCAGGAGTGCTTTTTCATATTCAAAACTTGTGCACCAGCTGCACCTGTTCCTTGATCTGGCTACGGTAGTACATGCCTTGGTTACATCCTGTTTGGACTACTGTAAGGGGTCTACATGGGGCTGCCTTTGTTCAGAAAATTCAACTTGTTCAAAGAGCTGCTGCTTGACTGCTAACAGGGCAGATTACAGAGACGACATAACATCCCTACTGAAACACCTTCATTGGCTGCCAGTTTGTTTCTGGTCAGAATTCAAGGTGCTGAGAGAGAGAGAGAGAGAGAGAGAGAGAGAGAGAGAGATCCATCCATCCATCCATCCATCCATCCCTACATGGCTCAGGTCCACATTATTTGGCAGATTGTACTGTATCTCCTTGTATGAACCTGCCCAGACTCTGAGATCCTCTGGAGAGGCCCTTCTCTCCATCCCAACACCATCACAAGCACAGTTGTTGGGGATGTGAGAGCGGGCCTTCTCAATGGCTGCCCCTGGGCTCTGGAACTCCCTGCCCAGGGAGATCAGAAAGGCTCCCTCCTTGATGGCCTTCTGTCGGCAGGTTAAGACCTATCTGTTCACACAGGCGTTTAAGGAATTGCTATAAGGACAGGCTGGGATGTTGTATCATTTCAAAAATTTGTTACAGTTTTTATATGTATATAATTTATCTTTTTAAAATGGGTTTTATACTTTTAATAACTATCTGTTTTAATTCCTTTTTAATGTACTTTTTTCTGTGGTTTTTAATTGTATTGGTTTTTAATGTTGTGAAGCCGCTCTGAGTCCCAGTTCTGGGAAAAGAGTGGGATATAAACAAACAAACAAACAAATAATTTGTCCTCCAACATGACTCTATTTCCACCTTCTGGCTGAAGCAAACCATAGAACTGTGCTGGAGGATCTAGAAAATAACTAGAGAGAACATATTTTTTTCTGATGCTTGTAAATAAACCTTGCTATATAAATTCACATAATATGCAGTCCTTCTGTAATTACCATTCACTGTTTTTCAAAAGATCATACACAGTATACACTAGAAGGTAAGGCATTCTCCCCGCCCACCCCATAAATGGGAGATTTAACTTGCTTACCTATTAATGTGAAGGATTTGCAAACAGGTTTGAAACAAAGGTGGCTCTCTACCTACAAAATAATAAGGCTGAGGTGGTTTTTCTAAAACATATCAAAAGAAGGGATAGTATATCAGACTTAATGGTAAATTGTATCATCAACAATATTTGGTCCCAGGAACAACAGAGTCTAGAGGCTCTGCAATTTTGTTTGCCTCTTCTTTCCCTTTTGCCGTTAGAGATGTATTGACTCTATCCCCAGGAGGTGCTTTTTATTTGTTAAAGGGAAAATAGAAGGACATAGTTATACTTTTACCTTAATATACGGTTCAAATACAGGACAATATGAATTCCTCAGGGGTGTCCTTATTAAGCTAGAAAAATTCCAGGAGGGTTCACTCATTATTAGGGATGATCTAAACATGATTGCAGATTCTGAAATAGATAGAAAGGGACAGAAAAGAAAAAAGAAAAATGAGAACTTTCCTTGCTTTCAAAGACCCCTTATCCTTGGAAATTTGCTAATCCAGGAGTAAGAGATTATTCTTTCTTCTCTCTATGCCATGATACTAGAATTGATTGTACTGTGATGTCCTCAGTGTTAGCATTGGCTATAATAGGCACTGGTATCAAACACCAAACCTTTTTAGACTATTCTACTATATTTTTACAGATGAAATTTCCAATAGATAAACCTAATACATACGCTTTGTGACTACATCCCCTTCTTTTTCAACACCCACTCAGTGTTGACAAGATTAAGAAAGAGGTGATACAGTATTTTGAGCTTAATGAAACAGTTTATATGTCCAGTGCAAATGTATGGGATGTCATCAAGGCAATTGCCAGAGGCATTTATATCAGTGAACTCTCAGCTCTTAAAAATACATAATTTAAAAAAGGACAAATTATCAAAGAAAATAATGAGTATTGAAAAAAAAGACATAAAAAGTTATGGCGTTAAAGAGTATATGAAGAGCTAATTCACAAGAGGGCAGAATTTTAAAGTTCAGAAATTAATAAAATATAATTGTTGCTCTATTTAAAACAAAAATATTATGAATTTGGGAGGAAACGTTCAAGTCTGAATTATTAGTTCATATGCTTAAAATGTTACAGTCAGTAATTCCAGTGGAAAAGGGTGACCAAATATGGGAAGCAAAAGGAATTGGGATAAAACAATCCCAAATCATTCATGGTCATATATGGAATAAAGCATTTGTTCAAAATAGATATGCACTCTGGAGGCCTGATCATATGCAGCACATTGTATGAAGGTTTTGCAGTGGATGCTCAAATCCTGTTATATACAATGGTATAGTAAAATGTCATCCTTATATAAAATGGGGATATTTTCAGGCCATTGATGATTGAATCTGTGGACATGGCGGGCTGACTGTAATTTGTGACATTTGTTTATCTCATAAATTGTAATTCATATTTAAAGTATTCTTTTCAGTAAAAGAAAGAAAAGAAAATATGAGGCTGCTATTGAGAATGAGATCTCACAGTTTGTGTCTCCTGAAACTGTCTTTAACATGTTGTAGCAAGCATTTTGTGATCTTATTAAATACATTACGGAAGTGGGTAAACCTGTGGTCTTCTAGTCCTGTTGTCCTTTACTGCTCGCCATTCTGTCTGAGACTTAAGGGAGTTACCATATACTCTAACTACATCTGGAGGGCCAGTGTTTGACGGAGAAATGCACTGACCACATTAAGAGATGAGTAGTTTCAGATATTAGAGGCCAAATTTCAGACAAGGATATTGTTCTCAGTGATAGCATCCTGCTTGGACAATATAGAGATCCTTTTCAACACTTGATTAGTAAATGTCTTCAACCAAACCAATTGTCTTTGGCATATCAGCATATTTTTGTGCCCTGGGATGTTTTAAAGTGTGCTATAGAATAATAACAACAATAACAACAACAACAATACATAATAAATTTATTTATACCCCACCTCTTCAATGAGATCAAGGCGGAATGTTAGATCGAAAATATTACTGTGATTCAGGCAACTTAATTGTGTCTGGTTTTTATTCTGCCAATAATTTCTCCTTTCTCATTTCTCTGGTGTGTTTGTGCCAGCGTTAATAATTGAGGTTCAAGGTGGTTTCTCTGGGCGTTAATGAGCAGCTAGAGTTAATGGCCTTTAGCAGTGCTTGAAGCCATCAGCTCCATGGCTTGTGATTAATCCATTAGAAGTGTCATGAACCTCTATTGTTATTGCTTAATTTAGCAGCCCTGGTCTCTACATAGGTCAGGTAATGGTGGAGCTTTGAATAGTTTCTGGCAGATGGTGGCATAACATGCAGGTTGCACTGCTTCAGTTTCTGAGGCAGCAAGGTTTGAGGATGGAATCACATAGAGGAAACTTAAGTTATGAAGTGGCTAGTGGAGGGAGAGTTAATTGCAGCCATGTTCAGCTTATAAATACTGTATTCAGTTACTATAAATAGGAAAGCATTTGGTTGTGTTTTGGAAAGTTAATGTGGATGGGTGGGCAAAAGTTATCAAGACCCTACTGCATCTTTTGCTTGAATGTTATTCACTGAATAGTTGTCAGAGAAATAGAATGCTTCATGGAATATCATATGTAGTAAAGAACAGAAATCACAAATATTAGTGTGATGAGGAAACCATTCTGCAGACTAATGTACTGTATGTTACCTTTCCCCCTTCACCTCAGCACAGATTTGGATGGAAAAAAAATCCAGATAAAATGAGCAAATTGAAGACACAAAGAATTGAATCTAGCTCTGCAGGAAGTCTCTTCCACATGGAGAGGGACCTCTTTCTATTTAGCATAAGTTCATTCAGAGGTACTAGGGTTTCAGATGTATTACTCACTAGTACTTGCAGATAAATATTTATGAAGTTTAGCCATCTTAACTTGGTTTGAGTGACATTGTGCCTATTTTTCTCTGTTCATTCTTTAAAACCATCTTATATATGGTCTGGAGAGCTGAGCTAATAACTGATGATTCCACTGAATATACTCTCTTGTTGTCAAAGAAATGGAGACCTAGTTATTACACAAACAAAAACATAAGAGAGTGTACAATATGCAAGAGATTGGCTATAGTACCACTGTTGACAGTTATTTGCTTGCATATTTCCTTTTAAGGCAGTCTTTCTCAGATATTTAAAAATTATTAGTAAGTATTATTGCGCTCTTTGCAGGGGTACCTATATAGTACTGTTGCTGACAGTTATTTGCCTGAACATTTCCTTTTAAGGCAGTTTTTCTCAGTCATTTAAAAATGACAGTCCTAGTTCAAACTTAGGTTGTGACTTTCTCAAATGAGTCAATTACATTTGAAATATATAAATACAAATACTGTATATAAAGAAAAAGAAGCCAGAAGAGCAAATGAGGTGGTGGCATATCTATCCTAAAACCACAGAGAGAAGTATCAGGAGTTAATAGCAGGTTTTCTGGGTGCCCCTATTTCCAAATCCAAATGATAGGACTGTGGTGTCATCTTCTACATAGCCCATGTGGAACATGTGACCCATTTTTAATTATTTATTTTGTTCATTTGCATCCTGCCTTTTTCCCAGTAATAGTACCCATGGTGGCTTATACCACGTTCAAAACAATACAGATTAAAACTATATGAAAACATCTGTAAGGAGTATTAATATAAATACTACAGAAGCGAGAGTTAATCTATTTATAAAGTTAAAACCATTAAAATTCATTAGAAGATGGTTTACAAACCACAAAACAGCATAGCACACCATTAAAAGCCCATCCCATCAGTTTCTAAAAGCCTGGTGGTACAAGAATGTTTTGATTTGCCAATGGAAGGAGAAACTGTTAAAATATATTTCTAATTTGTATGGAAAATGTTCAGATGTGGCAATGGTTAACTAAAGTTTAAAATGGTTCCTATTGAAGGCCAGAAAGTCTAGGCCTGGAAGAGCAAGTCTTCAAGGACATGTGCTGAGACATAATATCAACAAATGTATTATTGTTATGCTTTTGTGTAGTGTGGTGACTTCATGGGAAAGAGGTGTGTCCACTTGGTGGGAAAGTTGATCTTGTGAGAGAACAAAGACTGATGTCACATTCAAGCTTCTAGCTTGGACTCTGAAAGAGTATAGATGTATAGTAGCCTGCTGTAAAGTGTAAATAGCAACAAAGTTAATAAACCCTCATTTGAGTGAAAATCTGTGTGGAAGTTACTTTGATACTGAGTAGCTGAGAAGACTGCATCTGTTCCAGTTGGTACCAGTTCAAACCACCGGCAACAAGAGACATCAACCATCCCAAAGATCTTTTTCTCTAACAGAAACCATTTTAACTTTCTTCTAGCAGGAATTTCAATGTCTGGGAGCAGCCCAATGAGAAGGCCCTCTCCCTTGTTCCCACCAAAAGACGTTCCAAAACTTCAGTACCTCTCCTGAAGATCTTAGAACTTTAATGGGCTCTGAAAAGGAGGTATTGTCCCTCAGATAGCCTGTATAGGGCTTTAGTGACACCACCAACTTTGAATTGTGACTGGAAATAAACTAGCAGATAGTGGAACTTCCACTTCTGTGAATACCAAAAAAGTCTTCTCTGAATCTTTGAATGCTGGTTCCCTACATATTTGTATTTTTCTGGGAATCTTGCTAGAGAAGGCATATCAAACATACAGCTCTTGTCTGAGCTCATTTGCCTCATGTGTTAGCATTCAGTGCCAAGCAAATATTAAACATATTTTGAGACACTTATGAATGTTGTGAGGAACTAACAAAAGGCAAAATAAATGCACACTATATGTTAAGTTTAGAAGGAAGTGCCAAAAGTAATGTCTGTAGGAGCCATCTGAAGAAAACCTTGTCTCAGGAAATTGAAGATTTGACTTCCTTTCTACAGAAGTTTGCTGATGAACCTGCAAAACCTTTGTGCTGACACCTCATCTAGTTTCACCTTCAGTGCTTTCCATGTCTCCAAACCAGAAGGGTGCAGAAAATAATAATAATAATAAAAATCCTCTGGAAATGGTGACATACTATATTTAATAACATTTGTCCTTAGGGCCTGATGTGGTTCTGAATCATCTCACCAGAGAGGAAAGAGCAGCTATCTCTGACTTTGAGGGACCTGAGATAGGGCAGAAGGCACTTCTACTTTATGTGCTGAATGACCCTCTTTATATGGTTAGTAGGGGCATATAATACATGTTGGTGGAGCAAATTGAATTTTGATTTGTGGCTCACCTTTAGGGAATCAATTTCACTGCCAAGGAGACTACTTCATAATTTCAGCGTGAGGCTTCCCATTTTTAGAGAAGGCTGTGAGAGCATATAGATGAAGCAGCTAGCCAGTCTAGTACAATCTGCTCTGCACTGTTTCAGCAAAGATTTTGTGTGTGTGTGTGTGTGTGTGTTTTAAAGTGGTCTTTTCAGGCTAAGTACTGGAAGGGTTTTTTTTTTTTTTATAATGTAGACATCCTATTTTATGCAGACATTGTACAACAAGCTGGAAAGAACATCTGTCTCTGGATGCTCTTCTGGCTTCCAGCTTGCTTTGGCCTCTTATTATGTACGCAGATTGGAGACGGAAATGAGTTAAGGGGTTTATCTCAGGACAATTGGTTGCATAAACAAATCTCATGTGGCATATCCAGAAAAGCAAGTAATTGTGAAGCGTTTCAAGCCTTATACTTGTTGATAAGGTATTGGCCTGAAAAACAGGTTTTCTCTATTTTGTTTTTGGCTAGAAGGTCCAAGTTTTTCATTTAAAAGAAATCATAATAAAACAAGCTATTTTCTTTCTTTTCATTTTTGGCATGATATTGCTGGTAAGATTATATGTAGGATGAATAAAGTAGATTTGAAGAAAAAGTAGTTAAACATAATGTAAAATATTGGGAGAAAACTGAAGTTATTCTGCCTCCTGCATTAGTGCAACGGGTAAGTCTCGTGTTTCTTCTTTGGTTCTTTGGAAGTACCCATTGGGCTGAAGGAGCAACTCTATGGAGGGGATATATTTTAATGATAGAAAACATGTTGTTTCTGGATGGCAAACATTTCAGAATGCTCCTAGAGAGTTATTAGACGGTTTTGAACCAGATCAATGCATGGTATAAGGGCGGGATGAAGAAATCTTTCTGGATTTATGGGTACCTTTGGAATTTGGGCGAAGTATTGTGGATAATCTTAAAAAATAACTTTTGGGGGGAGCCTGCTTATCTACAAAAATAGTTTGCATCATTGCAGGGTGACCAGATGTCATAGCCGCAAAGGAGGATAAGGAACTGCAAAATATAGGACATTCATGGCTCTATCCCATTTGTCTATGGACATCTTCACTCTACACAATTATAGTGTTATGATCCCGCTTTAATTGCTGTGGCAACATCCTCTAGAATCGTGAGAATTGCAATTCACCAGGGTTATTTAGGCTGCATCCATACTGCAGAAAATATCCAGTTTGATACCGTTTTGACGACCACGGCTCAATGCTGGGAATGGTAGTTTGTGGTGACACCAAAGCTCTCTGACTGGGAAGGCTAAATGTCTCACAAAACTACAGTTCTCAGAATTCCATGGCATTGAGCCATAGCAGTTAAAGTGGTGTCAAACTGGGATAGATCCATGGCTCTGGAATTCCCATCTTGATAAAACCACTTAGAAAATAAGATCATGATTATACCTTATATCTGGGCTCTGAAATATGACCCCCACAGGCATTATTGTGCCCGCAGACCCTTCCCTTGCAACTCACTATCGTCTTTTCTGTTGTTTTTATTTTTTTTTATTTTTTTTAATAACTAAAAAAAATAACTGGGAGGCCAAAATATTGCGAAACCAAGCACTGGCCTCCAGTATCAGCTTTGTTTGCAAGCATGCTTCTGTCCCTCAAACAGTTATTTTAGATGTAGTGTGCATCTTGCTTGTATACAGAGTGCACACACCTCTACAGTGGTACCTCGGGATACGAAATACCCAGGTTACGAAATTTTCGGGATACGAAAAAATCCCATAGGGAATTATTGTTTCGGGTTACGAATGTTTTTTCGGGTTACGAAAAAACTTTTGGTGCTTTTTTCGGCTTTTTCGCACGGAATCGCGGCTTTTCCCCATTAGCGCCTATGGCAATTCGGCTTACGAAGGCTTTTCGGGTTACGAAAGCGGCCGCGGAACGAATTACTTTCGTAACCCGAGGCACCACTGTATTTTATTTGAATTTCTGGGCTAATAGTAAATGTTTTGCATGTAGGTTTCCCCAGTGTGACATGCAAATGCTGCACCGAGGAGGCTAAATGTCTCATAAAACTACAGTTCCCAGAATTCCATGGTATTGAGCCATAGCAGTTAAAGCGGTGTCAAACTGGATTATTTCTGCAATGCGGATGCAGCCTTAGAATTGTCAGCTAGAGATGACGCTGAAATGCCTCATCAGACTACAAACCTCATGATTCCATAGGATGGAACTATGGCAACTACAAATTGAATAATGTTGTTAGAGTTGTATAGTATGATAGGTTAGGCATATTTTAATCAGAAGGGAAGTGCAATGAATAGATTTTCAAGTGAATGTATAATTCTTTGAAAATGCTTTCTCATTTCTTCCCTCCTATTTTTCCTGTTGAATATGGGATTTGTTCATAACATGAGGTAACACCTGGTTCTGGATCTATATTCCAGATATTTTTTCCAGTTATTATTGCATGATCATATTTATAAAATAAAAACCCATCCTGCTTTCATTCAATACTTCTGTGTAATTAAGTCCCTCTGAAAAGACCTAATGGTTGTTGTCTCATGTTTCTAGATTCACATCATTGATTTTGATGATGAAAATAACATTATCAACAAAAATGTTCTACTGCATCAAGTTGGTGAAATTTGGCACATAAGTGCCAGTCCAGCTGATAAAGGGGTACTGGCAACCTGCTACAATAAAAGTAAGTATAATTTGAAGATTTCTATTTGCCGCTGTTCTTCTTGTAAGACTTCTTACTTCCCACAAGGTAGCTTCTTATCTGGCAGGATTTATATGATATGAAAATGCTTGTCTGTAAATGAACTTATTTACTGTTTGTATTCAAAACAATCCCACTGAAGGGAATTTTAGCTCAGTTTAGTTTAGTTTTAATTCTAATAACTATGCTGAGCATGTTTGGGCTTGGGCCATTCCCTCCTGTTTATAGACATCATATATATCCTCAAGACCAATGACTTGGATGACAGAATTGGGGGCATACTTATCAAATTTGCAGATGACACCAAATTAGGAGGAATAGATAATACTCCAGAGGACAGGATCAAAATTCAAAATGACCTGAATAGACTAGAAAGCTGGGCCAAAGCTAACAAAATGAAATCCAACACGGAGAAATGTAAGGTACTGCACTTAGGGTGGAAAAATAAAATGCACAGATATAGGATGGGGGACACCTGGCTGAATGAAACTACGTGTGAAAGGGATCTAGGAGTCTAAGTACACCATAAGTTGAACATGAATCAACAATGCGATGCGGCAGCTAACAAGGCCAATGCGATTTTAGGCTGCATCAATAAAAGTATAGTATCTAGATCAAGAGAAGTAATAGTGCCACTGTATTCTGCTCTGGTCGGGCCCTACCTGGAATATTGTGTCCAGTTCTGGGCACCACAATTCAAAAAGGAGATTGAGAAACTGGAGCGTGTCCAAAAGAGGACGACTAAAATGGTGAAGGGTCTGGAAACCATGTCTTATGAGGAAAGACTCGGGGAGCTGGGGATGCTTAGCATGGAGAAGAGAAGGTTAAGAGGTGATATGATAGCCCTGTTTAAATATTTGAAGGGATGTCACATTGAGGAGGGAGCAAGCTTGTTTTCTGCTGCTCCAGAGAACAGGACCCAGAACAATGGATGCAAGATCCAGGAACAGAGATTCCACCTCAACATTAGGAAGAACGTCTTGACAGTAAGAGCTGTTCGACAGTGGAACACACTCCCTCGGAGTGTAGTGGAGTCTCCCTCCTTGGAGGTCTTTAAACAGAGGCTGGATGGCTATCTGTCGGGGATGCTTTGATTGAGAGTTCCTGCATGGCAGGGGGTTGGACTGGATGGCCCTTGTGGTCTCTTCCAACTCTATGATTCTATGATTCTATCTGAAGTGGTTAAAGCTAACACTACCATCTCACATTTCCTATACTCAGTGGGAATTAATTCCAAGTATGTCTGTATAGTTTCAGATGTAGTTCCTGTTCTCTGCTGCCACTTTAAAAACTGCTACTAAATTTGGAGAAGACATCTGTTATAATTCAAAACTGAGATGGAATTTGATAGGCATTATTGTTGTGTAAGAATGTCTATGGCACTAAAAAAATTATAACATTACATTACCTACTAATAATGAATGTGCAACTAAGTAACATTTCATGTCCCTACCCCCCAAACCTACCTTAACAGTCAGCAGAGCTATGGAAGTCTGTCCTGCTGCTGATTTGGGTGTTTCCTGCTCCCCTCCACCAGCAAGTGAAGCTATAAGAATCAGAAGCAGGTGCCACTCTGTTCTGCTTTGGTTAGGGCTCACCTGGAGTACTGCATCCAGTTCTGGGCACCACAATTCAAAAAGGATGTTGACAAGCTAGAGCATGTCCAGAGGTGGGTGACCAAAATGGTGAAGGGTCTGGAAACCATGCTCTATGAGGAGAGACTTAGGGAATTGGGTATGTTCAGCCTGGAGAAGAGATGGTTAAGAGGTGATACGATAGCCCTGTTTGAGTATTTGAAAGAATGTCGCTGAGGCTGGAGCAAACATGTTTTCTGGTGCTCCAGAGACTAGGACTCAGAGCAACTGATACAAATTACAGGAAAAGAGATTCCACCTAAACATTAGGAGGAACTTCCTGAGAATAACAGCTGTTTGATAGTGGAATACACTCCCTTGGAGTGTGTGGAGTCACTTTCCTTGGAAGTGTTTAAACAGGCTCTGGATGGCCATCTGTCAGGGGTGCTTTGATTCTGTGTTCCTGCTTGGTTGGGGGGTTGGACTGGATGGCCCTTGAGGTCTCTTCTAGTTCTGCGATTCTAAAAACGTACCCTTTCAGGCTGGTATTTTAATATGTCTAGTTCTTGTATAGGTAACAGCCACTAGTTGGAAACTAAATCCAATGTTTGTCCTACCAAAGCAGATCCTTTGGGACTAAGTCCCATTCCTTTCATTGCTTCTAGTCTAGGCAGGGCTAATGTTGGGTCTAGGCTTCTAGTCTAGGCAGGGCTGATGTAATGGTTTTAATTTGTATAATTGTAATGTTTTTATTGAAGTTTTATTTATGTATTGCAATTTTTAGTCTGCACTTTATATTTTGTCATTGCAATTTCTATCTGTACACTGCTTTGATCACTGCGGAAAAGTGGTTTATAAATCAAACTTCTTCTTCTTCTTCTTCTTATTATTATTATTATTATTATTAATGTTGGCTTTAGCCTTTGGATTTTCACCATATGATGTCAGTTTTTAGAGATCATCAATATTTTGAACCCATGGAAGAATGGGTTATTTATTTATTTATTTATTTATTTTTGAAAATACAGGTTGAGTCTTCCTTATCCAAAATGCTTAGGACCAGAGCTGATTTGGGATTTTGGAATACATGTACAGTATTTGCATACATGTACAAAATGAGGTATCCTGGAAATTGGACCCAAGTCTAAATGCAAAATTCATTTATGCTCCTTATACACCTTATACACATAGTGTTAAAGTAATTTTATATGCAATAGTTTTAATAATTTTATGCATGAAACAAAGTTCGTGTACACGGAACCATCAGAAAGCAAATATGACACTATTTTGGCCACTCATGAAAAAGGTTTTGGTTTTTGGAATATTTTGGAATACTATATAAGGGAGACTAAACACATATTAGGTAATAATTGCTGCCTGTCTGGATGTTTGTTCTGTATCTGTGTATGGCCTTTGATGTGAAGATTCAAGGAAGAAACTTGTTAAGAAGAGTTAAACAAATTCCTTTAAAAATGTCAGAGTGAAGAGGTATTGAGTCAAATAGTTTTTTAAAAAGAAAGAAATATAGCTTAAATATTTATAACATTTATTAAATGAAAACTTTAACCCAGTAATTCAGTCTCTTTTACTAGAACATCACTGAAGTACTGCTGAACAAATTATATAGTTGGGAAGGAAAATTTGCCTTCTGATAGTAAGGCAAGGAGGTTCCAATTTGTATATGGTAAACAACTAGAAGTACACAATAATGAGTGAGTAGCTGTTGGTATAATCATGGGAGGACATCACCCTATAGCAGCTTGATCATTATATCTTGAATTGCAATAAATCTTCTCACTTTGAGAAGGTGAAAAGGCAAAAAGGATAGTAGATCATTCCGGTACCTGAGAAGCTGGCAGAATTAGAACAATGAAGAGCTGACAAAGCACTGAACTGAGATGAAATACAGCCCATGGATACTCTGCATCACTTAATTTTCACAGATCTCATTAAAGGGTCTCAGAAACTGTGAGAATGCAACAGACTTAGTGGGGCAAACTGGAAATCTATAACCTTTAATCTCTTCCTGTCTGTGAATGAGGAACATGGAAAGACACTTAAAACAGGTTCTTCTGGAACCTAATGTTGCTAATTTTGTAGTAGGATGCTATTCTTTGCCAAAGCTTCAATGTATATCATTATTAAGAATTCTGTGTGGCAATACAGGGTTTCAGTGTTGCATAACCAAGACCCCCATGGATACCAAAATGGATCCTTTAGTCCCATTATATACAATGATGTAGTAAAATGATGACTCTTATATAAAATGGCAAAATCAAGGTTTGCCCTTTGGATATAAAATATATATCTATATTCAAGCCATGGATGCAGAATCTGTGGATTCAGAGGGCTGACTGTATAAAACAAGTGGTTGGTTTTCCTGTGGAACAGGGTGCATAGATCAGTACCAAGGAAGGGGCTATAACTACCAAGGAAGGGGCTATAACTGAATTTTGCTTGTCTTTATTACCATCTGCCGCCTTGCCTCTTCACCCTGTTCCGTTTAATCCTTTCTCCCATTGTGTACAGCAATTTTGTAGCACCTTTGAGACTAACTAAAGAAAGACGTTGGCAGCATGAGCTTTCGTAGACTTAAGTCTCAAAGGTGTTACAAGATCGCACTATATACTGATTCCACAGACTAACATGGCTATATATATATTTATTTGCTTTCTCCCATTGCATGTGAAAATTCAAGAAGAAGGGGTACAGCAGCGTCTGTAAAGCAGCAGGCTAAAAATAACCATAGTGTTTCTGGGGCCAAATTCTTCTTCCTTAAAAAGAAAGAATCCAGAGATTTCTGAAACTAATTCTTTCAGCTTATCTCATTCCAAAAGGCTCTTTGGAATTGTGTTTCAGTGGAGGGATAGTACTTTTCCTACAGCACATAATGGAGTGGTTCAATAATACTGAAGAGAATATTCGATGGATAATGCTGCACTGAGCTCTTCAACCTGCACTAAGCAAATTAGATGTCACTAAAAATGGCTTCCAGAAATCTGAACTATTGATCTAATTGTTAAATAAAATGTGGGAAAGGGCACATTTTACACACATTCTCATACAGCAAGATTATCCTGACCTTCTGAGCAGAGGTGATTAAATATATAGAGCCACTTTTCAATGTTGTGTGCCTTGTATTTTAACAAACCTGCCCTTAAATTGTTGCTTTCTGTATGGTGCTTCTCCATAGAGTAGAATAGAGTAGAGGGATAGAAAGGGTTGTGGCTGCACCACTAATCCTAGTGGACTGGACACTCAACTCCCCTCTCTTCACTGTTTAAAGCACATGAATGATTTTTCATACAAGGAAAGAGTAGTTTAATGAGAAAAAGAGAGTGTGAAGATGAATAGAGCAGTTCATTTTCAGCTAATAGTTCCTGCCATTCAGATTCATGCATCTGCTGCAGTCCTTAAACACCGGCCCATCTGGCCTGTAAGGAAAACCCTAGCAGGGCATATTGTGCCACCATCACCTCATTGGAGTAAAAAAATGGTTGGTTTGTCTGGAGTTACTCGAAAGATTCAATCATATCATTGCACTTGCTACAGAATGACATGGGGAAGACGGATGACCTGGACCTTTTCCAGAGAGTTGGGATGATTGTCCCACATGCTGACAGTCACTTCACTATTTTGAGATCACCAACCTACTTGTAGGTCCTCGGAATTTCTGTTCCTGGAGAAGGAGTAATTTCCTCCCTAGATGCATTTTATTGCCCCAGAACAGTGGTTCGTAATATTTGACTTCCCGTGGTTTTTTTGGATGTCAACTCCCAGAGTCACTGATCCATTTACCATGCCTCTGTAGGCTTCTGGAAATTGAAGTGGGAAAACATCTGGAGGATCAGAGGTTAAGAACCAGTTCCTTAGAATATTTTCTCAAAACAAACAAAACGTCCCCACAAAAGATGGGGAAGGAAGTGACAGGGACGAACTTTCCACAGGCAACAGGTCTATTCTCCATCAATTTTTGACCAATAGAAATGTCAACGCTCTGAAGTGGAAACCTGCTGTCCACTGTCCACATTCTCAGCAGTATCATTCTTCCCTTCTTCTATACCTCCCAAGAGGGTCTACATCCTGTGCCTTTACCAGCACCATTTGCAGATGGTTCCCTGGAAACCCTGGCAGTTTCTTTCATATTTCTACCAGTTCTGATCCCTTTGACTCTTCCCTCACTTTGTGAAGGACAACCTGACCAAAGAATAGTGTGAATCAATTCAGACAGGATCAGTCAGTTGTTCTTGTATTCAAGTGGTCATAGCTTAAGAGGTTTGGAAGAAAATACAGTACTGTATTTAGTTCTGTTCAGATGGTAAGAGCTAATTCTTCCCCTCCCACTCCCTCTTACCCAGTGCTGTTGCTTTCATCCTATTGGGATCTCCCTCTTTTCCCCAGAATTCATGGCTGCTTATTTATAAATATATTTAAATAATATGTTAGTGGGGAAAGCCATGATTGATTGTAAAAGTTGGGAAGGCTGTCAGTTGTAGCTTGACCCTGTTATGTGTGCTTGGTGGTGCTATTTTTCCTAAAGCTGTTACTATTCATTTTTACAGTTCTCTGTTCTTACCATGTGTTTGGGGGTTGAATCTTGTTGCCTTGTCAGTGTTCACAGTATTCCAAGGTGTGATATGCTCTACAGGTGCAAATATTGTTCAGATGTGAACACCACAGGAATCATGTTGGCAGGAATGAGAGTCAGTATATATGGCACACTTAAACGGAGGAGCTTTGAATGAAAATGTAAAGTTCACTAGTGACAAACACACAAAGCTGGTCTGCAGTCTGCTCTTGTAATGGCTGATTTACAAGAGTAAAAAGTTAATTAGGAGCTTCTTTACAAAATTCTAGTAATTTTCCAGATAAGCTAAGACATTGAGATGGGGCCACATGTAGTTCTGTCTCAATGGCACTAATAGGAAAAATCTGACATCTTGGCATATTCTCTTATTAAGGAAAAATGTCCCTAAATGCCTTGGGCCCTAGGCACGACATAAATTGAAGAAATATATAAAATGAAATAAAATAAGTATCACAGATATTTTTCAACAAATGATTTTCCTCAAATGATTTTTGATGTTAACTGATCTGAATATACTGCCTTGTGTATCTTACTCCTAATAAACACCCTTTCCCACCAGTGAGATTAGTGACCAGATGTAGGAGATCCAGGTTAAATTCCTAATGAGCCATGAAACTCACTGGGTCAATCACTCTCTCTCAGCCTGACCTGCTTCCCAGCATTGTTGTGAGAATAATGTCAGAAGGAGCAGAGCTATGTATACCACCTTCAGCTCCATGGAGGAAAAGTGTGATAGAAATGCTGCAAATAAATAACAAAGAAAAAGTGCTTGATTTGAATGGTTCTCTACACAGCCTGATTCTGGAATAGAAAGGGGTGGGGAGATGGAGAAATTGCTTGATTCCAAAGAGGCATAAATAGCACAATAAAGTCACTTTTAAAACAAATCAATTATATGCCAAGATACTGTCATTTTTAAAACCAGGACAGATTCATAAGGTCTGACACTGGTAGCTGTAGAAATGCCGATTTATCACATCAGCTTGACAGCTGCAGGAAATTAAATCTGCTCTCCCCCCTTTCTCCCCCCGCCCCACTTTTCACCTTTTACTTCTGTGGAAAATCCTTGGAGGGCAAAAAGACTGGCATTGCCACCTGCCCTCTCCTTCAGGGTGAAAGCCTTTGTCCCCGAGCGAGATCAGCTGGCACAATATATATGTAACGTATACCTCTGCTGCCCCAGCATCACTGGCTCAATGTGCGATGTAGCAGAATTAATAATACTGTAGGGATCTCACATTTGCATTACTTGACTTTATTGGAAGGGGGAAGAAGAAGTAGAGGAGGAGGCGATGTGCCGTCTCGCATTTCATTAAGACTTAAGCATATACATTTTGTAACTTTATTATTGCTGAGAAAGAGGAAGTGAGTGAGCCGTGTTCAGCGCATCCATCTTATTTGGATTTAAAAGCGCAGCCTTTTGATGCCTTATGGAAATGTGAGGCAAAAGAGGGCAGTGTCATCCCTGGGCATTGACTAGGCTGGGTAGGTGGGGGGTTGTGAGCAAAGGGTTCATTTTGATTAAAGGCTGGCTTATCTACAGTGGGAGCTGCAGTGTGCCCTTGTCTCTTACAAGTCAGGGTTCATCCTTTTGGAAAACTGGGGCGTGTGGGTGGCTGGGTGGGGAGATGATGATTCAAAGGCATCTGTCATAAATATTTCAAATCTGTGCCTGCAATAAGAGTGCTCTTCATCATTCTTCCCTTGTTAAAAAAAAGGTGAAGACTAGACTAGAAAGCGCTCTTGTGGTTTTGTGGGGAGGTGGGATGTGCCTGTGTAAGAGAGACAGAGTGATTATACACAATCATAGTGCAATGATGGAAAAAACCAGCAGAGGGCAAAAGCCTCATAAGTGTAGGTGCTGGTCTTTTTGTCTGCTGCAAACCATCCACCTTGCCCTGTGTCGAGAGTTTTAAAGATTGGGTGGTAAATAACCCGTTCTGAAGGTTCTGGGTATGCTTCTTCTTTTTTTCCCTGTCAAAAATAGTCATTAATATATTCTGTCCTCTCAGGGCTTCAGGTATTCTGAAAAAACACCTTTTAGTGTTGCACTAAAAATGCCTATGTGAAGGCTGTGGCATATGCAGCACTTTGGGTATTTTCCTCCATTTTCTTTCTTAAGTTGCCTTAGGAGTCTGGAGTGGAAGAATACATCCCCTTCCCCTTGAGTGTTGTTCATCTTTCCAAATATACTATAATGTAATCTTTGCCATAGCAGCACAAGAACAGTCATCTGTTGGAAATTACATTCTGCACTGGAAGAGCAGACATTAGTATCACTTAAGTAAGTGTCATTAAAAGGTGGCAAGAGTAGCAAAGATTTCTTTGGCACAGCGAAAAATGATGGTCCATTCTAAAACTACCCATGATCCTTTCTCTGTGGCCATCATTCTCACCTATTGTGCAAAAAGTAACTTGGCATTTTTAAAAATCCAAAATATTCATATGGTGCTATGTTTACACTAAGACTTTTTATATTTTAGGAGGATTTACTGGTAAACTGGATTCTTCATTTATTTAAAGCATTTTGACTCCACTCATCAGCCAGAAAGGCTCCTAAAGCAGCTTAAAGGTCAATTTTTTTTAAAAATGCATTGGGATTAATGGAATCCTATTTTCAAGCAAAGTAATCTAATTTCAAATAAAATGCTTTGCAGGTTCTTCATAAGATTTATTAGACTGATTTGAGATAGAATATTTTCCCTACACAGTTAGAAGTTTTCTCTCCATTCTCTGTCATATTTTCAAGGCCATGCCTTTAATGAAATAGAGAGATTTCATGTAAATGTGAACTGAGCCATTGGCTCCTTTTCCAAAGCCTCTTTCTGTACTTCCTCTCATGGTGCCCTTTGAGCCATGTATAGTAGACCATTTGTAGCAACAATGTGAGAGCCAGTGTGGTGCAGCAGTTTGAGCATTGGATTATTACTCTGGAGATCAGGGTTCAAAAGCTTGCTTAGCCATGGAAACTGACTGGGTGAGCTTGCCATAAGTCCAGAAACGACTTGAAGGCACACAATAAGAACAAGCAATACTGTAGGCTTTCTAGTAAACATTTCTGTGTCCTAAATTTAAGGGGTTCTGACTTTCCGTATTTGTTTGACTTATACAGTAAGCAGAACTACATGCCACATTACATTTCCTTACTATATAATGGGATGGGCAAAGTATGTTCACTGAAGCTGGGTGATTTTTTAATCCTCCAACCACTCTTCAAATAGTTCACAATTTCTTCAAAATGCAGTGATTTGTTCCTCCTTTCTCCCCATAACTGGAACACTCCACAATCAGCTGAAATTGAAATTGAGAGCTTGTCTGTAATGACCCAAAAACCACACGTTGTACTGATCTCACAGTGGCCATAAACTGGACACACAACTATTCTTGACGATTTATGGGGAAGTTGTGGCAAATTCACAAGGAATGTGTTTCAGGGGATGTTAATCTGATTTCTAAAAATTCACCTTGTCACAAACCTTTTCTTAAAATTTGGACTTTCATGTGTGTGGCTGGTGCTCCAAGGCAGCTTCAGCATGTAGCTGGGCGTGGGAAACATTTTTGGTGGGCAGGACTAGTTGGTTCCAGCAAGCCTGTGTGTGTCACCATGTTTTTCTACTTCAGTGTATGTTCAACCATGAAATGAATGTTGAGGGGCTAGATCAGGCTACCCCTCCCTCTTCTTCTCCCCTCTGCCTGTCACATTTATTTTCACTCTTTTTGCTTCCCCCTCCCCTACTCTGATCCTCTTTTCCACTCGATCAGTGTTCTGTCATCTTTGTTTTTATTTCAGTGAATGGAATGCACACATTCCTCCCCCCCCCCCACCATCATTTGCTCGCTCACGTGTGTGGAGATCTCATGCACTTCCTCCTTCCCTGACTCCCACATAATTTGCTCGCTCACTTGTGTGGAGATCTGCCGTGTATATATGGGGGGAGGGAATGCATGAGATCTCCACACAAATGAACAAGTGAATGGTTGAGGAATGGGGAGAGGAAAGGCATTCACTGCATTCATTGAAATAAAAACAAAGATGACACAACACTGAATAGTAAATAGTAAAAAAGTAAATAGGAAATAGGAATAGTAAAAAAGAGTGAAAACAAACATAACAATTGGGCAGGGGAAAGAAAAGGGAACAGGTAGCCTGATCTAACCCCTTACCACTGATTTCATGGCTGGATATTTTCATAAACACAATTTTATTTTTTATTTCTCCGTTTTTCTTCCCCACTATTCTCCCTCAGACTTTGGACCTCTGACTACCAAGCAAACAGTCCTGTCTTTCAAAATTGGTCCTACAGTTCTGCATGCCTTACTTGTGAATTCAGCAGGACTACTAAGTAATTTGCTGGTTGCAAAAAAATGATGTGTTTTGCACTTTAATAATGGCAGGCTGAACCAAGAGGCAGGATGACTGAAAAGCCATACTTAAAAACCTTGATTCCTTTTGAGCCTCCTTCCTATTGAAACAGGCAAAGTGTGTTTCATCTCCATTAATAGGAGTGATAAATCCTTCTGTTTGTCAGTGGCAAGAATGAGGCATCTAAGACTAGCTGCTTGCTCCTGTCATACAGGGAACATTAATGGGCACCAGCTGGGCTGTAGCTATAGCTGCTACGCGACTTTAACTTTGCACAGCAAGAGCTGCTGTGGCAATGGTGCAGAAGTACCTCCTGTGCAGATTTAGAAGTACACTTCAATTGTGGTTCCCAGGGCAACAGAGTAATGGCAGCCAGCTGGCTTTGTACCACCTGTGCGCATCAAAGAGCAAGCCCTGTCAGCCACTGAAGCCTCCGCTCAGCTAGCTCCAGCATGGATTTCTGCAGACAGCACCTTTAGTCAGGGTTAAAGCACTTGGGAATGTAATAAAATGATGGCTGACACACGTCTGTCCATTTCCCTCATAGACACAGATGCCTCTGTCCAAGAAATAGTGGCAATATTCCATTCTCACATGAATTGAGATAAAATTAGACGCATACCTATTCTAGATGCCCCCCCCCCCCGCTCCCATTAAGAAAAATACTGTAGGAGAACATAGTACACAAAGTCTTCTAGATTGTCCTCATAATTGTTGTGAGAAATATAAAAAATAAAATACCAAAACACACAATTCCGTAATCTGACCTTCATGGAAATGCAAACAATATTTAGATATGGTTTCCATTGTGCATCAAGTCCCGTGTTTTCTCTAAAGAGGGGAAATCTATTTGGATTTTTTTTCTTTTAGAAATCATGGTGTCTGGCTGCAGAAAATAAATTCATTATCAGCTCCAAGTGCTCTTTTTCAACAGATATTTAGTATTTGATTTTCAGTCATAACAAAAGTTAAGAGTGATATTACTGACAGACAGCAGTTTGTCCTGCATTGTATGTTTCTTGGTACCAGTCTCTTAAGACTGTTGCCTGTCTTAATTCCAAAGAAACTATGGCGTGTTACAGACCGCCCGTTTGGGGCGGCCTGTAAGCGGCCCTTTCCCCGCTGTATCGGGGCCTCAGCTGCCACAACGGCAGCCTCCGAGGCCCTGATCCGCCGCTTCCCTGCGGCCTGGAAAAGGGTGTCCTTGGGGCTTCAAGCCCCAAGGACACCCGGCGACGGCGGGGAGGAGGAGAAAGGGGCTGCTCGGCCCCTTTCTCCTCTGCATCGCTGGTGCAGCCGTCTAAAGGCTGCGCCAGCGACGCAAACCTCAGAAGGAGCTCCGTTTCAGAGCTCCTTCTTGTGCCACGGAAAGGGCGCTCTAGGCGCCCTTGCATGGCGCGACAACGTCACGTCCGCGCCGCCTCATTTGGAGGCGCCGTGATGGTGACGCTGTAATGGCGGCCCCGTGTAGAACGGGCGCCACCATTTTGTACAGACTGGGTCTGTACTAGGGTTAGGGGTGTCAAGAAGTGACGCCCCTTTCTAACCCTAGTACGTCTTCAGGACGTACTTTTATGCCCGTTTGTAACGGGCCTAAGAAACCAACATGAGTAGATCTACCTTTGTACAGTAGTTCTTATGATCTAAACTTGTTTCATTTTGCGTAAGCCTGAATACCACTGATGCAAAACTCTTGGTTTGTTATACAGTGTTATACATTTTATTGTAAGCCAAAGTGTAAAAAGAGGCTGTGGTATAATATGCTCACCAGAAAATTGTTTTGAGTATCTCTGTTTGTGCACATAACTGAGGTGTAAATGTGTTAAATATATACACAGACATGCATGCACAACTTGAATTTAATCATGGTGTGCTTTCTATTAATCAACACAGAAATAAAACATTCACTTGATGTAATGGGCAGCTGCCATTGTTCTCTTTGTTATGCTCAGAGCGGTCAAGTTTAGAGAGGGAGAGAAAGAAAGAAAGAGAACTAGCTGCCTGGCTGGGAGAAATGTAATTTGCCCATGTTTCCTGTATTCTTTCCCCAACTTTCCAACAACCAATAATGGCTTGGAACCAATTTTGCCAAGAAAACCCCATGATAGGTTTGCCTAAGGGGTGCTGTAAGTCAGAAATGACTTGAAGGCACACAACAGCAACAACAACACGGCTTGTAGGGCTTGGGAATGGTATTTCTCCATGTCCCTAATTCACCATCACCAGAAAGGAAAGCCCACCCACCCCTTCTCTGGTTCTCTACCTTAATTCCCAATTCCTGAGTTAAATAGGCACATATCTACTGGTATCTGCAAGAGATTCTGATTTTTAGTGGTTGAACATTTTCCACAGAGAAGGTGGTTTAATCAAGGAAGCTCAGTGGGAAACAAGAATAGATGTATATGCAAGTTGATTTGTGCATGGAAGTTCCTGGTTTGGTACTGAAAGAGAACTGCTAGAATGAGCATATGTTCAGAGGCTGAATCATATAGATGACACCTGGGTGCCTATAGTTTTTACCTAGTATAATTAGTCTCCATACTGAATTATTGTTCTGGGCAATCACAATTAGAGATGTAAAATTTCCAGGAATTTTGAACCTTGGGGTAAAAAATTGACTTTTTCCATTAGAGATTGGAAATCACATTGTTACTTTAAGACTATAGCATGTATTATTTACATGATATGTTACAGTTATGACCAGTTCGGTCAGACAGTAAAGGTATCTTAGAAAACAAAGCTGATATGGTCCTGGGCAGTACTTATTTCATATAATATTTGGTACCAGAGGCAGAAATAACATGGAAGGAATAGTGTTATGTTCTTATATCACACATACACAAAAAGAGCAGTTCAGTGTGTTTCAGCATTTTTTTAATATTTAAAACTAACAATATGCACATGTGAAATGAAACAATCACATCAAGCAAGTCTTACATAGAGAGCCAGTGTAGTATAGTGGGTTGAGCATAGGACTTTGACTCTAGAGACTGGGATTTGGTTCCCCATTCAGCCATGTAAACCCACTGGGTAACCATGGGCAAGTCACATACTTTCAGCCCCAGAAAACTCTGTGGTTCAACTTAGGGTTGCTATAAGTTGGAAACGACTTGAAAGCACACAACAACAGCAAAGACTTGCATAAGTAAAGAAGAACTTGTTGAACATTCCAGAGATCACTTAAAGGCTCACCTATCACGCTCCTTTTTTCTTATGATTTCCATTAAGGTGGCAAACTTACAAACTTATACTTTTTTTTTAACATGCTAAGGATTCCTGGTGAGACAGTTGCTGTTTACCTTGCCTATTGTAGGCAGGCCCACTTGGCAACAGCAGGTTCAACAAATGTAGAATCCTGCTTTCTCCCATCTCAAGCTTTAATGCATTGTTTACTGCAGATGCAGTACTATAACCTGATACTGAAAGTCTGTATTTTTCCAGAACTCCTTCACCATCTTTCCAATGCAAATGCTGCTAAAGAAACTTCCAGCTAGAGAGAGGAAGAAGAGAAAAGGAGGGAATAGGTGGGTGTAAAAAGAATTTGTGATAATGAGCCTCTTTGGTCTTATCTGCATTGCAGAAATAATGTAGTTTGGCAGCACTTCAACTGCCATGGCTCAATACTATGTAGTTCTGGGATTTTTAATTTTGTGAGATATTTAGCCTTTTCTTTCAGAGAGCTCTGATTCCACAACAAACTACAAATTCCAGAATTCCATAGGATGGAGCCATGGCCGTTAAAGCAGTGTCAAACCGCATTATTTCTGTAGTTCAAATTAGACTTTGTCAGAAGCTTTATTAACTGAGGCCTGCTGATAGTTAAATAGTGAAATCTATTTTGAATTTTGTTTGTATGTTACAAGTGGAGCTACAAAATCCTGAACTGCAAAGAATCTCTTTGGTTTTGCCATTTTATTAAAAACAGGCAAAAAACCCCAATAAGAATGGAAGAACATACCAATGCTAGTAAAACAGGGAGAATTGTTTTGTCTCCTCTGGCCTTCCATAATGTCACTTACACATAAAGCATTCATTTCCATGAGAAACTGAGAATAGGATAACAAGGGCAGGAATTGTAACGATCTGGTACTGTATATTGTCTTTTGTAAAAGTCTTCCTCTTATATAGTTTTTAGAAGTAATTTTGGAGGAGCAAATATGTGAATGCCTTATCCCCCCCCCAAACCTTCATATCTCTAATCACAACTGTCTGCAGTATTCTTTAGTTGAGGGAAGGTCAGTTTCAGCAAAAGTACAGGCTAGGGCACAGAGATATGAGGGAAAGAGAATAGAAGGAAATGGAGAGAGGGCTATTTAGAGGTGTGCAGAAAAAGGAGTAAATTGAATCTTTCTTTGTTCTCTTTATATTCTGTGGTAGATGGGAGACTGCCAATGGATGCCAGGTGCTGTTGACTCTATTTCAGAACCGACAAAACCACCTCTGACTATTTCTTACCTAAGAAAACCCTATGAAAAATTAATGGGGTCATCATAAGTCGACAGGCAACTTGGAATACACATACACAAGGATTTGTAACCTTGGGGCTTTCTCTGGTGATAGGAAGCCTCTCAGACTCTTTTTAAGAGCATTTTTGTCAGTGTTCAGGTGCCATATAAAAACCTGTTCGTTTCAGTGTGTCTTTTACTGTTTTTATTATTTCTTTAAGGTGTTCTTGTCATCCCTTCCCCTGTTTCTCCCATTAAAATGTTCCAGGTGGTGTACAACACACTCAGAATTAAAATACAATAAAAGCAACAACTAATGAGACATAAAAGAGGCAGGACAGCAGACAAAACAATTTCAGAGCTAACGTGGCATGGAGATTAAAATTAACAGCTCAGCGGGCCCGGTGCCTGTTGAAAAAGAAAGGTCTTTACTCAATAGCAGAAGGTGATCTGAGAAAAGACATTAAAGCAGGCTCCCTAGGAAGATTGCTTCAGAACCTAGATCAGCCTTCATTTAAGGACTGGCCTGCTAGCCAAAGGTAGCCATAGCTGTGTTTGACATCATTTATGTGCAGTTGGGAAAGTGGGGTGACTGAAGAGGGGTGGATCTCTCTGGTCCACCTTTGTTGGTCTGCAAAACCTGACAACCCTAGCCAGAATAGCCAATGATGAAGACTGCTGGGATTTACCATCCAGCAACACCTGGCAGTCTGCATGATTCCCATCTCTGGTCTAAAGCAAACCGATTTATCCATGATGAAGATCTTTAAAAGCTGTGCTGCCTGAAATCTTTGTCATCTCATCTAACACAAGCAAAACTTCAGTGCCAATAGTTTACAGAATTCTGCCCCGACCTCAAGACCATCTGAATTGCCTAGGGAAGTAAACTGCTCATTTGTAGTAAGAGTAATAAACAAATAAAGATTATTTAAACAAACAGATACATTTTTAGAAACTGGTATGTGCTCCATCTCAGCAGCCTCACCACCTTTATTTCAGTGTATTACGGGAAGAAGGAATTGAGATGTTGGTGGAATGTGTGTATCTATGTCTGTATGCCTGTCTCTCTTCAAGTGAGTGAGGGAGACTGGTAAATGAAAACATGGAAGATGATGAAATATACTCAGCCCTCCGTATCCATGGATTCTGCATCCATGGATTTAAGCATCCATATCTTGAAAATATTAAAGATAAATAAATCAAAGAAGCAAAGCTTGATTTTGCTATTTTATATAAAGGACACCATTCTACTATGCCACTGTATATAATGGGATGAGCATGCATGAATTTCATTATCCACAGGGGGTCCTGGAACTAAACTCCGCTGTATACCAAGGGCCCACTGTACTTGAGCATTTTGCTTGTCTGTGAAGTTCAGCAGGCCTACGTTATTGTTGTTACCTGCCCTCGAGTTGCTTCTGACTCATGGCAACTCTGTGGATGAGACATCTCCAAGAATCCCTATCCTCCACTGCCTTGCCCAGATCCTGCATAACCCCCTTGATTGAGTCTATCCATCTGGTTTGTGGTCTTCCTCTCTTTCTTCTACCCTCTACCTTTCCTAGCATTATTGTTTTTTCTAGTGATCCATGCCTTCTTATTATGTAGCCAAAGCATGATAGTCTCAACTTGATCATCTTTGCTTCCAAGGAGAGCCCTGGTCTGATCTGTTCAAGAACCCATTTGTTTATCTTCTTGGCTGTCCATAGTATCCTAAGGCCTGTTACAGACAGTCAAAATAAAGCTGCTTCGAGTCACAGTGGAGGTATGGTGTTTCAATGATGCATGCGTCCTAAGAGTCCAGAAGCCACACCAAAGCCACGCTCCAGTCCTTAGGGCTGGAGCATGTCTTTGGTGTGACTTCTGGCCTCTCAGGACAAATCATCATTGAAACACCATACCTCCACTGTGACTCGAAGCAGCTTTATTTTGGCTGTCTGTAACAGGCCTAAGTACTCTTCTCCAGCACCACATTTCAAATGAGTTGATTTTCTTTCTGTCTGCTTCCTTCACTGTCCAGCTCTCACATGCATACATGGTAACAGAGAATACAATGGCGTGAATTATTCTGACTTTAGTGCTCAGTTGTATGTCTTTGCTCTTCATATCTTTTCCAGTTCTTTCATAGCTGCCCTTCCCATTCCTAGTCTTCTGCTTATTTCTTGACTGCAGTCTCCATTCTGATCAGTGTTTGATTCTAAATATGGGAATTCTTTAACTATTTCAATGTCCTCATTGTCTTGAATTTGTGTATTTCTTCTGTGGCCATTATTTTTGTTTTCTTCATGTTCAGCATCAGACCTGCCTTTGCACTTTCAACTTTGACCTTCCTTATTAACTGTTCCAATTCCTGAATGTCTTCTGCTAATATTATGGTGTCGTCTGCATATCTTAGGTTGTTAATGTTGCTTCCTCCTATCTTCGCTCCTCCTTTTTCTGATTCTAACTCTGCTTTTCTCATGATGTTTTCAGCATATAAGTTAAGTAAGGTGATACAGCTTTGCTTCACCTTTTTGCCTATTGGGAACCACTCTGTTTTCCCAAATTCTGTTCTGAGGTAGCCTCTTGTCCTTGGTACAGATTCCTCATCAGGACTATCAGATGTAGTGGTATGCCCATGTCTTTGATTGTATTCCATAGCTTTTCGTGATCTATAAAATCAAATACTTTGCTGTAGTCTTTGAAATACTTTCTGGTTCTTTTTTGGAATTCTTTGGTGCACTCCCATTAGCCATCACATGTTTGCAATGTTGTCATTGCATGTTTGCAGTATGGTCAGCAGGCCTCTACTTGGTGTATAATAATAAAAATAAAAAAGCAGAAAAATAATGAGACAGTCAACCGACTTAATCCAGAGGTGAGGTAACCTGTGAACATCCAGATGTCGTTGAACTACAGTTTCCATCCTGCCTCACCATTGGCAGTGCTGCCAAACAAAATCCAGAGGACCATTTGTTCCCTGCACATTACCTAATCTTTATTTTCAAAGTATCTTTGTATCATTCATATATGATGTGAAGATGCATCTAGTGTATATGCAGAGGTCAGTGGGTAGAAATGTTGTTCAGTTGTACCATAGGCAACATGTTTGCTTGACTTGGACTGGGGAGATTCCAATCAAAATCTTTGAAACTCCATAGATACCCTTGAGTAAATTGCAGTTTTTCTCTCTCTCAGCTTAACTTATTTCACAGTTTCGGTGTGCTTTACCCACAGATCCATGGAGGAAGGAGGAATATAAATGGAATAACTAATAAACATGTATTTGACTCTACAACTACTCTGTACTTTTTTATTTTATTCTGTAAGGAACACCATATGTGCATGGACAATTCTCACTCACAAGGTGTGCTCAGCATTTCCTTTCTCATAGATGATTAAATCCTTTGCATACCCAGGGCTCAGTGCCCATAACCAGAGAGTCGGTGGCCTTGTTGTAGCCTATCATGATGTGTAAAGACACTGGGCATTCGGAGAGACAGAAATTCAGAAGGAAGTGAAAAATATGACAAAGGGGTACTGGAGTATGGGGAGTCAAAGTAGGTGGAGACCAAAATATTAACTCCTCATGTATTCTGGACATACAAATGGAAAACATCCTCTTAGTGAAGAGGAAGGAATGTTTGATAGACTCTTGAGGAATGCTAGCAAGGTTTGCAAGATGCAGAAACCTGATACCGTCTTCTTCAACAGATTGTCTTGTGCTCACAAATACAGTATGCACAATTTTGATATAATTAGCAGCTATAGTACTTTGAAAATAAGAGATCTGTCTAGCCAACTTCCAATTAGTTTTTTTATGGGCGTCTATTTAGTGTTTCCACACTGCATGTTGTTGGTCTTTTTAGTACTGGTAGCGGAAAGCAATGCAACATAAAATTAAGTTATGTTAAGTCTGCTGTATTGGGTTGACTCTCTTATTCCACACCTGCAGAAGTACCCAGCTGTGTATATATTAAAAACTTCTTTCCTGCATCCTGCCACTCCCCCCTCTAGTCAGATAGATGATCTTTCTTTCACTGACACAGGCAGTTTTTACCCCTCATCCAACCCCGTACCTCAGTGTTCTTCCTCTCTCTTTGAGCCACATGCTCCTTTTCTCCCTTTACTAACTCCAGATACTCTTTGTCTTTCTCCCGTGCCAGTGTTCTTTCTTTGTCTTTGCTCACTCATCCAGGTGATATTGCTGTGTCCCTAGCCCAGTGGTTATTATCTTTTCCTTTTTTCTTTCTCCCATTTACTTCCCATCCACTCCACGCCTTACTGGTCTGTCATTCTCCTCAATCTGTTCCTGATCTAGTCTTTCTCTTTGTTCAGTCCCCATCAACACCATGCAGCAGGACCTTTTCTCTCTGTCCTATTCTTTTTCTTCTTTTGAATGTGTATGGGCTATACAAAGGAGGACAGTAGTTACAGGCAGTATACTGTTTTCCCTATAGTGCCTCTGGCCCACATGGAACTCCCTAATGGCCACCTGGGGAAATCACAATGCCAGGTGTGATGGCTTAGTCTCTGCTGGTTAGGGGAGTTTGCCACCTCATGACTAATGATGGCACTGCAGGCTACAAACAGATTTAAATTAAAATAAATTTGTCCATAAACAGCCCCCCCCCCCCCAAATAACATCCAGGTGCAAATCCTTAGGAGTTCTTTAATATACATGCCAAATTCATGTCTCTAGGTTTTGCACTATTGAAGCTGTGATAGAGACAAAAATACATGGATGTGTGTATGTGCACATGCCTTCAACTCATCTTTTGACTTCTGGTGACCCCATGAATTTCATGGAGTTTTCTTAGGCAAAAAATCCTCAGAGGTAGTTATGCCAGTTTCTTCCTCTGAAATATAGCCTACAGTACCTGGTATTCATTAGTGGTCTTTCATCCAAATATTCACTAGTGTTGACTCTGCTTAACTTCCAAGATGGCCTCCCCTTGTTAGTATAGATCAGGGGAAGCAATTTCAGAGGCTGTAGGAGCCATATTACCCTCTGCCACACTTGTGGCTACACCATCTCCTCTGCATGAAATTAAAATTGGTAGGAATTCACTTCCACTTTTTGTATTTAAAAAGGTATGGTGGCAGACAGTATTCCAATTGTGTGTTTCCAGGAGTGCCATTATCAGTTTGTATGTGTGTGTATGTTTAAATTATTTTGGTGGGGGGTGGCTCTGGGGGCTGCAAGAACAAGTTGGAGAGGCCACATGGTGCTCAGTCCTGTGTAATTTATTGCCCATCACCAGAAAGGGTACAGTGAGAATGTATTCTTTGAAGAAAAGCACAACAGGGCAACAACCTATATTAGCAATTTGCTCACCAGTGAATATTATTGATCAGTGTATAACACTCAAAAATATCTTTTCTGATGCATTTGTCAATACATTCCTACCATACAGTTGTTGATACTGTTCATTCAGACTCATGCGGAGCTGAATTTCCCTCTTGAATTTCTTAATATAGAAATATACATCCAAATCTGAACTCATTCAGAAAGACTGAACAATGGGTTGGAGCTGATGGCCTCTGCATTGAACAGGGGTTGGAGTTGATGGCCCATAGGTAGCCTTCCAGCGCTATGATTCCATGGGGCACATAATATTGCCTTAGACTCTCTTTATTAATGTTGTTGTTGTTGTTGTGTATGTTGCTCAGCATTATAGTACATAGTGTGTATATATAATGTGTGTGTAGCACGCGCGCACACACACACACACACACACACACACTATATATATATATATATATATATATATATATATATATATATAGTATGCTCCCTCCCTGTGTATCATACAAAGCAAGTGTAGTGTAGTGGCTTGGGCATTGAACTACGACTCGAGATCAGAGTTCGATTCCCCGCTTGATCATGGAAACCCACTGGGTAATCTTGCGTGAGTCACACACACTCAGCCCTAGAAAACTCATAATAGGTTCATCTTGGGGGTCACCCTAAGTCAGAAATAACTTGAAGGAACACAACAACAGCAACAGATATATTGTATAACTAGTGTATTATATAGGATATTCTGTATAGTGTATAGTAGGTGTTGTAGGATCTATTTCACAGGGAGGAACTGGCAAATCCACCTCTGGGTATTGCTTGCCTAAGAAAACCTGTCAAATTTATGGGGCCACCTTAAGTTGACAGGATACTGGAAGGCACATACACACAATATATATAGTATATACTCATTGGTTCTTCTTCTCTGTCTCCACCCCATCTCCATTACTGGGTAGCCTTGAGTAAATGAGTAAATCAAAGTTTCTCTACCTCTAATTTACTTCATACAGGTATTGCAAAAATGGAATCATACAGGTATTACAAAAATGGAATGCAGTGAAGCAATCTGTACACTGCTGTTGCTGCTGCTGGGTTTAAACAGCATTCTTTGTTTATAGCATCACCTCATAAGTAATGGCTGAACTACTGAGTTAAGTCTTATGGACCAGATAATTTTTGCTTGGAGCCTTTGTTTTGTCATTTCACTATTAATAATGATCTTTTTATGTCCTTCACCAAAAATGAGCTTTTGGGTGCTGATGTGCTGAGGACATCCAGGTCTACCACCTTGTACAGCCTTTTGCAGTGCTGCATGGTGAATGTTTAAAACATGACTAAATCAGGATGATAATCATTTGAAAGAGGATAAATTTAGTATGAAAGTTTTATGAGGGGCATAGATTCAGACCTTAAGATTCTTGTCTTCATGTGACTGAAATGTTTTTGCAAGTGGGCTGTTTAATTTTTTTTAATTTGTGCAAGAGTTTAAAACTCTCTCTTTTAAAGCCATGTGTGTGTATATGGTTCAGATGAAACTCAAATTCCAAAACAGATTAGCTGATACAGTTCAATTCCAAGCGAATCCAGAGTAGATTGTGCTAGCAGGCCAAGTGGTTTGCAGGAGACTGCCTGAAACCACTTCAGTACTTCCCTGACCACTTCCTGATAATGTTCATTTCACTGTTCAGGGGATGGGGTAATGCTAGAAAGTTCTTTCCCTCCACCAGTGCAGAATGGACCTGGTTTGATGGGGCAGGGCTAGAGTGACAGCTATAGCTTGCAAACCATGCAAAAGTCTCATTAGCTTGACCGAAATTTGCAACAGCGAGGTTTGCATGTGGTGCCACTGAAGTTCTGTATTCCTGTTTCCTGCTTTCCCTGTTACATAGCTGGAGGTCTGCTCAGGGCAAGGCAGAGACTAGAGGAGGCTGAGAAAACTTGAGAGTTGTGCATATTTCTTCTTTTATTTGTTCTTAGCTTAGGAAATGGAGGCATTTCCTCTCGTTCTCCTGCTCTGGAGCTGCTTGTGTATGTGTATTTTTGACAGATAGCGAAGTAGAGAGTTTTCTGATTTTTCTTAGATTTAATGGTACGTTAAGAGATACAATACTCTTTTTCATCATTCTTCATTAATAGGCTGAAATTTATTCTCTTTTTTGGGTAAAATAACCACAGGCATTTGACTACGAGCTACTGCCATTTAGGGAGTTAAGGGAAATGTGTGTATTCAAGTGGTTAAGACACTGACTCTGTTGATTGCAGGATTGGCAGGTTGGCAGTTTGAGGCCCGGGTGCCGCATGATGGGGTGAGCTCCCATCAGCTTCTGCCAACCTAGCAGTTCGAAAGCATGCAAATGCAAGTAAATAAATAGGTACCACTCAGGTGGGAAGGTAAACAGCATTCTGTGCAATCATGCTGGCCACATGATCACAGACTAGTCTCTGACAATGTTGGCTCCAGTTTAGTAACGGAGATAAGCACCACCCCCTATGGTCAGACATGACTTGACAATCTTGTCAGCGAGTAATACCTTTACCTTTTTGTGTGTTTTCAGAGCTATTTTTTTAAAAAATTGTTTCAGCTGTCCATAGAGTCATAGCATCCTAGAGTTGGAAGAGACCACAAGGACCATCCAGTCCAATCCGCTGCCGTGCAGGAAGACACAGTGAAAGCGATCCTGACAGATGGCCATCCAGCCTCTGTTTAAAGAACCTCCATAGAAAGAGACTGGACTATACTCTGAGGCAGCATATTCCACTGTCAAATAGTTCTTACCATCAAGAAGTTCTTCCATGCCATCAAGAGTTCTTTCTTACCACTAATGCACTGGGGAGACAGTGCCAGGACCAAAGTTTCATGAATTGGCAAGATTAAGCAATCCATAGGTTTCTAAAAATTTTTTTCAATGAAAACAACAGGAATGAAAATATTTAATAATAATAATAATAATAATAATAATAATAATAATAATAACCCTGCAACCCAATAATAATAATACCAATAATAATAGCAACATCCTTGCAGAAAGTCCTGAAATTACCTGGATGTAATTTGGCACAATTAACCCCTTTTGAGGGTATACTGTGCCTTTCAAGTTTCATCCAGAATTTGGGCGGGGAGAAGAAAAAGAAAAGAAAGGTTATAGATATTTAGATTTTCCAGGAGACGTAACTAGGAAGACTGGTGATCTGAACTCCAAACTGAAGCAGGTCTGAACTGGTCCAGAGTGGACTGAATTGTGATCCAATACACCAGATCAAATCCTGGATCAGGATCTAGTTTAAACACGTTCATTTCTAGTAAGTCTCTAATCTCCTCAGTATCTCGAACTTTTCATTGTTTCTTCCATGAACCAATATCCTTTGTTTAGATGATTTCACTCAATGCTCAAGAGTACTGTATATACTCGACTATAAGTTGACCTCATGTATAAGTCGAGGGCAGGTTTTGGGGCCAAAATTATAACAAAGGATGTTAAGGATTGAACAAAAGAACACGATGCCAAAGAACGTACAAAAATCCAGCAGGCATAACTGTTTATATTCACACTGAGGGCTAGATGGCTGTGAGAGTAGATGAGGGTCAGTGCTTCCAGAACAGATTACACTTTTGCCTTTTACCAGGGGAAGGTTCCCTTTTTAAAATAAGAGTTAAAGTACAGTACTTAAATTGACCCATAGATAAGTTGGCACAGTTTTTTGGGTCAATTTTTAGACTAAAATTTCTAGACTTATACATGAGTATATACAATACATTTGGTTTTTCATTTTAATACATGATGTCTCGAAGGCTCTTCCTGGAATGTCCAAAGGTGTCAAAGGTTTGGACTGAAATGTTTGGGAGACTATAAACTAGGAGGATTTTATCTAGAATCTTTTGTGTATTATGCTGAAAGTCAAACCTGGTGTGTGTGTACGTGGCAGCTGTGGTGGTGGCAGCGGGGGGTTTATAGCTATAGAATTCATAAAATGTTCTCTACCAAAGAGGTGATTTAATGTCAGACCTGCATATTAAAGATGACCCAGCAAAGCCAAAAGCATGAGACCTTAAAATTATGTCTGCATTCTTACCATTAAGCTAAAAAAATGGCATCCTCAGCAGAAGATTACTGTAATTTCAAACATTAATTGAAATGGACATCCAGGAATCAGCCCTGGCCCTTCCAATGGAATGTCATTCTCTGCTGTATGTTTAATTTTTTAAAATATTAGAAATGTGAATGAAACCTCATGAGCTCTGAATTAAATTGCTTGCTTACTTGTCACCTATTATTTTAGCTATGTGTTTATGTTGTTAAGAGTAAAGCTCAGTAGGACTATTTAAATATTTTAAATAGCAGATGCACTGTGCTTTGCCTCTAATTTCAAAAAGGAGGGGGAAAAATACTGATGCATTGTGTCCCAGAATGTCTCCCTACCTCCCCATGCTGTGATCTGTTGACATGATTCTCTGTTCTTTAGCTTCAGACAGTAAAGTCATGACATGTGCTGCTGTTTGGAGGATGCCAAAGGAATTGGAATCAGGCAGTCATGAATCCCCTGATGATTCATCAAGTAACGCTCAAACCCTGGAGCTACTCTGTCACCTTGACAACACAGCCCATGGCAATATGGCCGGGTAGGATTCTACATATTTTATACTCCCAAGGAGGAGGGGGGGGGGAATGTGAAGGCTAGACCTGTGCTCTTCAGTGCAGGTTTATACCATATTTGGGCTCTGTACATTTCAAGATACATGGTCTCTGTGTGTACGTGTGTCCACATGCTCTGAATTTTTTTTAAAAAAATATTTTAGACAGCATCAGTAATTAAAACACTAGCTATGCAAACACGGACTTGTACTATATCTGTATTGTCCTGCTGTGCCTTTGTGTATTTGTTTGTCTATGTTCACTTTGTGTTGCACTAGTACTATATTTATTAACTGAGTCATGGTAAAGAATTTAGGTTGGAAATCTTATTTTGAACTTTGGGTTCCTGAATTTCCAAGACACTCATGCAAATATGGTCTGTTTCTTACTAACGTTTGAGGATGGTGATTTAATTTCATATTATATTTTAGGTGGGGAGGGGGAGGACGAAAAGTTGTTTTCTTGTCATGAACGAATGCTGATACATAGCTGAGCTTTACCAAAGTAGGCATTTCATATTGCCTTTCCATTATTGCTATTGAAGCAATTGTTTAAAAAATGTACTGTTTGTGTTCTGGTATAGATAAGGAAACGTCAAGCAGCCCTGTAAATCAGAGTGGGCTAGCTTCAATCTTTTCTACTCCACTTATGTTTTAATAAAACAAAGGATTCTCCCTGTCTCCCATGACTTTTAAGTAAGCTCAAGATTGTTTAAATTTTAAAGTTTTTCTTCTTAAAAAGCAAAAGCAAAAATAATTCTTTCCATAGAGTTTAGTGAATAGTTAACAGTGTGAACACACACACACACACACACACACACACACACACACGCATATATACCCCACTCTCTTCCATGCCAGCATTCTCTGAAGATGCCAGCCACAGCTGCTGACGAAATGTCAGGAATAAACTCTTCTAGAACATGGCCTCATAGCCCAAAAAAGCCACATAAACTATAGTGTGAACACATACACTTTTCTGGTGATACCTTTATTAAGCCAACCATAAGGCATGAAATTCAACATGCAAGTTTTCAAAGTCCACTGGCTTTGTCATCAAGCAATGTATGGGGTTGTTTTTAACCACCTTTGCTTTATGATGAAGCCACTGGGCTTTGGAAGTTAGTGTACAATGACTTCTGCCCATTCTGGTTGAGCTAATAAAGATCACCATAATGCATACTTTTGGATTTGTCTCATGTCAGCATGGCTACCCCTGCATTTTTGGCGTTATAAGCTCTCATGCACCAAAGTTCACGTTCTGCCTCATGAAAGCTTATGCAGGAAGAGGTTTGTCAAGAACTGAAATATAATGCCATATATTATTGTACTCAGTATTTGAGTACTGATTCTTTCATAGCCAAAATGGTGCTTGTCACACAGACATTATCTAAATGCCTAAAGAAACCCTGGGGTTTAAAAGAACAAAATTTCAACAGTTTATTTTAAAAATGTAAAGGTGTGAGATTCGTTCTTAAAACAGCCATGTGAGGACTATGTATTCTGACTGATCATTGGTGGAAAATGGTGTGGTGGTGTTTGGGGATGTTGGAGATGGAATGAAGCCTCCTGGAAAAGGGCATACCGGCATGTATTCCGGGCTGGAAAAGAAACTCCACAGTACAGTCAGCTCTCCACATTTGTGGCTTTGACTTTTGTGGATTTTGATTATTTGTGGATTTGATTAACAAGTTATCTCTAGGAATCTCTAGGTCCTCCAGTGCAACTCTGCTGGAAGTTGACCATAGGTTTGCACCAGAGGACCTAGAAATTACCAGATAAAACACTTCTCAAGGCATTTGTAGGTCCTCCAGTATGATTCTGTGGTCAGCATCTGGTGGATGTTGACAATAAATTTACACTGGGGGACCTAGAGATTCCTAGAGCGCTGTTCTTTCAGGTTAAAAAATAGTTTTTTATTTGCAGATTTCCCACTTTCACGAGAGTCTTGTGCCCCTAACATCAAGCGAGTGTGAAGAGCCCACTGTATAAGGTTTTGTACAAGTTCTCTTTGTATTTATAGAATGTCAGGTGTTTAGAGACATCATATAAACGGATCTTTTAGATCTGAGACCAGACTTCACATTAGGTCTGAAAATAGGAATTGAGATGGAGTATTTACAATGCCTTTACATTCCATGTCTGTAACATAAAATATTTTATTCTGCTAGGTTCACTTAGTTCACTGTTTAATATAGAAGAAAATTTCACATCTTCCTGATCAATAACATCACAAACCCACCAATCCGTGATACCAACCAAAATGCACAATATACATGTTGCAAGCTTTTGAAGCTCCACTAGTTTCTTCATCAGGCAAGGTATTAAAAAGGTATTATCAGGAGAAAACAAATTGACGATATTAGTCATAGATCTGCATTTTGCTGTTTTTGTTCTTAGTTCAGATGGTTTGGAAGGGTATCTCTTGCAGGTCAATAACAAAACCCAATAACAAAAAAAATCCACCAAACAGTGATACCTTTATTGGGACAACCAATATCTTCCTATTTATTATCTTTTCTATATGTAGAATGAGGCACTGCATTGTGCTGGTGCTTCCTTTGCGATCCAAAACTACCTCTGGAATCTTCCTATGTTCAGATTTGTTACAGCAGTATATACATGTGCACACACACATTTTGAAACACTTTAGACTAATCATTTGACCAAAAAAACAGCAAAATCTGCCAAAATATACCAAGTATGAAGTTGAAACCAGTATAAAATATGATTGCTTCTTGCCAGAGATCCAGATAGTTTCTTTTAGACAAACCTCAAGGCATTTCCACTGATATTTTACTCTTTCCTCTCCCCCCCTCCAATATATGCTCATATGTGGGTGTATATTAAATGCATTTTCCAGTGCCACATCAAGCTGTCTTCCCCTGTATCAAAAGCAGTTTGGATTAGCACATAAGTGAAATACAGGGATACATAGAACAACAAATGACTTTCAAAGTCTAGCCCACCATGAACTGGCTACTTGATCCTCTTGAAATGTAATTCTACTGAGCCCTCTGTAGACCTGCTTCACTGACTGATGTGTCAGGCTAAAAGTGAACAAGTGGAAGTGTGCACTCATGGAAGTTTCTCCCCTAAACATTGTTTTGAATGTGGTTATACGGCTGTCATGACTGGGAACCCTGTCTCATTAGGTTTCCTTATCATGGAATCTCTGTTAACATTGTTCAACCAAACAGAGAGATCCTTACATAGACATTATTGGTCAGTGTTTGAAAGCTGAGAATGCTTCTGGGTTCATAGTGATGTAGGACCAACATGCTCTACACATGGGTAGGAGAATGACTCCATAGGGCTTGCCACAAAACTGCAATAGGTGTCATGCAATTCTTGACTGTATCTCTTGTGAATTTTATCTCAGATTAGTGAAAACAGCTGTGAACAGTCACAATTCAATCAGAGCTACGGATATCGGGTGGGGAGGAATTTTGTTTTGACACCCTTTCCCCCCCTACAGCTCCATTTTCCCTACTTAAACTCATACTTGCCCCGTTAATTTTCTGTAATGTTTAAAAATGAATGTATCGCATTTGTGGTTTGCTGGACTGTTAAGTGCACGTGTACCTTTCAGGTTTTGTCAGTTTTGCTTTTTTTCTTGATTAAAATATACAATAAATGTACATAATTAAATATGTGCATATTTGAAAAAAATGCAGTCAATAGAAAAAATGTGTCAAAATTAGGATAGTACGAAGAATGCATAAAGAGGGTGTATTAGAAAAAAACTAAAATATGCACAGGGCAGGGAGGGGTGAAAGTCACACAGACTGATTCTGAAGTTGGATAGAATAAGATTGCTGCTGGGTCTCTGAGCAATCCAAAAATGAAACTGGCATATTTTACATGGCAAGCATCTAGCCTATATTTGTGCCAACCATCAAGACTGCAACCACATATAAATGCTTTGTTGCTATAGCAGCTGCTTCTATTAACATTCCTTGTTCTCAGGCTGATAGGAGTTTCCAGTGGGTATTCAACCTTAGCTGCTACTTAACTCATTTTAGTCAAGTACTGTAATGTGCTTTCTGTGTCTTCCTAAATCATTCCTCTGTAAATTTTCAGTATACGTTTTTACATTGTGACTGGTCTCTTTTGGTGGTTTAGCCTTTTTATCATATTCTTGCTTCCTGCTTATAAACAGCACCACTCAGTCAGCAAGTTCTTTTGCCAGTCTCTCATTGCAGTCTTAAAGGTCTGCCTTTTCTTTAGAACTTGATATAAACTTTCAGTCATGGATTAATTTAATGCTACTTTCTTCTTGCGCTCTTTCCTTCGTTACATTCCCTCGTGTTTTGTATTAAAGCCCTTTACTGTGTTTTCACATTATGACACCAAAAAGACCTTCTTCCCTTATCAAGAAAAAGAAAATGAATTTACATCACTTTGACGATCTGAAAACTCAGGATTTAAAACATACGTATTGGTTCCCATACCTCTGTGTTTATTAAAATCAAGCAATCTTTTTTGGCCTTTATCTATACTGTATTGCTTAATGCTGTAATCAAGTAGAAATCTGTATGATTTCAGTGCAAATTTAGAGAGAGCTTCCAGCAGAATCTTTAGGCTTCAGGTGAAACCTTAGTTGGCACAACTTCAGGAAGGATAGAAAGACTGGATTATATCCACTGTTATGGCTGGACAGATGAGCCTTCTTATCCAGGGCTGGTTTCCACGTTCAGAGAAAGTATGTGGTACAGTTCTCTCATGAGGACTACAACATTCCTGACTAAAGATGGAAGGTTACGTGACATTTTCCTGTCAAACAGAAGATTTCAGCAGGCCAGGATTTTTGTTTTGTTTTGTTTTGTGGGTTTTTTTTTTTAATGCAGAGAGTTCTTGAGGTAGAAGGATTTAATCATAAAACACAGAGATACAAACTAACTCGTTGAAACCAATTTAGGTATCAATTAAATTGGAAATTTTCTAACAAAAAGAGGCAATTTAATTATTTTAATTTTTAAACTGAGTGACTGACTTATGTTTGAATTTCAGCATTAATTTAATTTCAGAATAGAAGTATTAAATAAATAAGGAATGAAAAAAAAGTGTTACAAAGCCAACAGAGAAAGGCAAATTAAGAAAGGGGCTGGTCTTCTTTGCATCCAGGTAGTCTTGTGTTCTATCCCAGATAAAACATAGAGACTTTTCGACTGTCTCAGAAAACTAAATCTGATGATTGGTTTCTCTAGACAGAGTTTTTGCTGAGATGCACATGGGAATTGGCGGTAAAGAGATCAGTAATAACTATGAATGACATTTTTCAGGTTCAGCTAGGACTTTTAGTGCAAGCATTTAACTTAAATTTATAGGTTAATTTAAATAGTGAAAAATAGTTAATAGTTAAAATTTTTCTTCCTCCAACATAAATGCAATGGACTTTGAAGTTTTTAAAGCTTATTAACAATATATTGAACCCAGTAGTTCTTCTCCACTGACTTCCTTGTTTCTGTGGAAAACTGTTACACAGCATTCTATCCATGCTTGGCTATGAAATCGCATATTTGTTTCTCTCTCTTTCTTTTTCATTCATTCAGATAGCCATATCCAGATATTAGCTTGCTTTTTTAAAACACACAAGCAGGAGTGCTTAGTGCCATGCCTCCTGTAGTCACTTTGTTTAGCAGTGGAGAGAAGAAGTGGAGAGGGTCCAGTCCGCATATGAAGCGTGGAGGCTCTCTATGCAAGCAGGACCTCTGATTATACAGGATTCTTGCTCATGTTGAGTGCCTTGATCTAACAGGGACCTCTCCTCCTTGGATGTATTACTTTCCACATGTGGAAAGTGAAATGGGGAGGATGGCTAAATGATCTTTTGTTCTTTTTTTTTTTTGAAGAGAGCAAAGTAATATCTGAGTATGACTACAGATTTACCACACTTATATATATCTCTGTCTCTGACCTCATCTGCAGAAATAATACAGTTTGTAGTACATTAACTTTCATGGGTCAATGCAACGGGATTCTAGGAATTGTAGTTTGTTGTGGCACCAGAGCTCTCAGACAGAAAATTTCTTGCAAATGTACAAATCCCAGAATTCCATAGTATTGAACCATGGCAGTTAAAGTGGCGCCAAACTGCATGATTTCTTCAGTGCAGATGCAGCCTTGGTCTTCCAGTCATTTTCAACTCAGACCTATGTGAAGGAAAGAATGGGATTAAAGAATGTCATCAAGATGTGGCATTTGGTTGTACATTTTTAATAAATAAAAGGAAAGACATTGACATGCATTTAAATATTAGTTAAAATATTTATCAATTAATTGCAAGTTTTACAATTTTTGGAAACAGTCTGTTTAAGAAAAAGAAATAAGTTTTATTAAAAAAAATTAAGCACGAGGAGTAAGTTTTATTTAAAACAAAACAAAAACTATCCATGAGAAGAGATTTTTAAAAAATTAGACTGTTAAAAACTCTCATTCTTTTGAACAGAATGCTCACTTACTTAGCACTAAATTGATGTCTGTATTACAGGCATTGGTCTTCAACACTGCATAACCATAATTTACAAGTACAAGTAACTGTAATGTAAAGGAATTATTTAATGAAAAAAAGAACAGTAACCTTCATTTCAACATAAATCCTGAAGGATTGCTACAACTACCGCTATAAAAGAGTGAACTATGGGATCTAATAAAATAAATTAGCAATGAAATAAAATGTCCATCTCACAAGGACAGATGGAATACTCTTAGATCTTTTCAAGGTGTGTTGTTGAGTTATAGGTTTTTGTAATTAGCACACCTTCTGTCAGGTTAGTAGCACCTTCTCCTTAAAGCTCAGCAAAAATAAAAAAAAAAATGCAACAATGTTCACTTTTGAGGACTAAAGGTGTGATACTTATCTCCTGTCCTCTTTACACAGTTTAATGTGCATGGAAAGGCAGTCAAATTTACACCTGCAAGAATGACCACTGAAAATGTATTTTTGTTGTCAATAAGTCAGATAGAGCTTGGTCAGCTGTATTTTGGTGCGTGGTTTTACTTGCTAATGGTACTTGAGCATTAAATTTCAGACAATTTGTAGATGCATTGCTAGATGTTTTGTGCCCCTGTTTGTGATGATTCCAGACAAACTCTGTCTTGGCCTGGAAACAAAAATACTGCTGTGGATACTTCATATGACTGATATTCCTGTGTAGTACATCTCACTGCATCAATAAATATTAAAGAGTTACAAATTTCAACATCAATTTTATATGTTATCTGGCCTATCTTATTATCTCTCTAATTACCTATTTATAATCTGCTCTGAGAACATTTCTAAATAATAACAACAACAACAACACAATTCAGGAGTGCAACTTTGCAAATTAAACAAATTAAACAATAAAACACACCCAGCCACCCTGCCATCTTTATCCTCGTTTCTTACTTTGGGTGATGTTCCTTCACTTATCTCATTGAACTTTTCTTTCTTTTTATTTTGTCCTTGATATTTATAAAAGGGTAGGCAACTCCAACAGGCCTATGGGGATTGGGGGACAGCAAATTGTCAAAACAAAAGCAAACATTCCAGAAATATCTGAAAAGCCACATCTGACTTTCAGTAGGCATTATTTGTGTTGAGCTGCAACCTATTGAAAAGGCACAGTGTTGCTCCCTGAGGCTTCCCAGAGAAGCAGTTGCATACCCCCAACATTGCACAGATAAAAATATATAAACCTGTCTGTGCTCTGAGATCTGGAGGAGGAGGCTTTCTCTTGGTCCCTTCAAGAAAGAGAGAGGTGGCTCCTTCCAAGATATTGAACTCTCTTCCCTAGGATGTCTGGTTGGCCCTGCTCTTTCTGTTTGGCTGGTAAAGACCTTTTTGTTTAAGGAATCTTTTGGTTTCTAGTCCATTGTGGCAGATAAGGCATTTAATGGTATGTGTAGTGTTTTTATTTTATTATATTTTAAGGTTCTTTTAAAAAAATAAACTTTTTAATGCTGTTTTAAACTTGTTTTTTATGTTTTTAAATAGAAATTTAGTGTAATTGTGTTTTAAATTTTGTATTAAGAATTGTAAAATTGTGCATCTCCTTGGATGCCATGCTGGGAGAAAGGAAGGATGTAAATACCATAAGGTGACATATAAATAAATAAAACTGGCACATTTGTGGCCAAGCGACATGTGTGTCCAGAGTGTGATCAGGATGGCAAAAGTTATCTGTGTGGAGAAACACACAAGTGGAGAGAGGCTGCAGTAGTCTTTTTTTGCACTTTGAATTCAGTTTATAGAATTTCAGGTAAGCTGTGGAGAAAGTAGGGAGGGAGGAGAGAGAAACTGGGACACTTTAAAAGCAGCTGACTGAAGATTAGTTGAGACCATCCCTTCCAAGTCAGGACAGTTGGAAGACTGGTCAGGATGGACAAAAAAGCACCACCCCACTGTAAAGTGTTATTGAATATAAGTAAGTTTTACCTTGTGACATGTGCTGGGAATAAGGTATCTTAAAAGTAAGTTCTTGACTTGTTGTTTTTGTTGTTTTGGTACTTGCGTTTCCAAGAAATATAACTGACTCTGAGTGAAATCCTAATATTGTGTGAAGGAATGTCATGTGGCTACAATACTTTGAAGTTTCTCCTTGCAGCCCCAACTACCATTCTAGTTGCTCCATTGACTTTCTACCTCCCCTCTCTTTCCTATTGATGAAAGCAGTACCCTCAACAGGAAAACGTAATTACATACTCTTTCCTTGAGGAAAAAAAGGCAGTAGGCCAATGATTATTCAAGAGATGTCGCCTGCTGTTTGCAGCTTCCTGAAGCCTCTAATGGAGACAAATCTTAACAACCATTTAGTTAAGGCTATGGCTATCATAGTCATAAAAGAAGTAAGGCACTGGACAAGTAGGCTTTTCAGAATGAGATTTCGTCTGCCTTCCTTTACCACTGCTGCATGACCCTGGAGAAGGTGCAACTTTTAGCATTGTGTGTCAACAGGATTCCAGGCAGTCTGCAAATCCATTACAGTTTTGGTATTTAATGATATGCAAATATTAATAATGTATTCTTTTTATTTGTTTGTTTGTTCTATTTTAATGGTCTGTCTGTAAGTTGCCATGAGAGCTGTTGCTATACAGTAGGATATAGATCTTGACAAGATGCAAAATTTAGCAACATTTTACCTAATCATTCTATATGGTGCTATACAGATTAGCAGCAAAAATCCACCTTAGAACAATGTTTCTGAAGATGGTAGTTATTGAGAAGTATATATGAACTCAAATAAAAATGACTTACATGTGTACAGTTTGGATTTTTGAAGTTTACATGGCTGCATTTTGTGTTTACAGTGTTGCTTGGGAGCCAATGGGAGATGGCAAAAAGTTAATTTCTCTGGCTGATAACCACTTGCTTCTGTGGGATTTGCAAGAAAGTTCAAGCAAGGCTGTGGTAAGTAGTGAAACAAATTGCAATGAGGTATACTGTATATACTTGACTATTTGTTTATATAATTTTGTAAACCATCTTGATCCTTTGGAAAGGCAGTATATAAATAAAATTATTAGTGTTGTTGTTATTATTTATAAGTCAATCACAGGTTTTGGGGTCAAAATTATAGATTTTGATATGCCCATGGGCAAGCTTAGGGGAACATAACAAAGGATCTAGAGCAAAGGAAAACAATGTTAAAGAACTTACAAATTTCCAGCAGGCATAACTGTATGTGTCCACACTAAAGATTGAATGGATGAGAGAGTAGAAGGGAGGTCAGTGCATCTAGGGCACATTACACTCTTGTCTTTCATCAGGGGGCGGTTCCCTTTTTAAATCAGTACTTACATTGACCTATAGATAAGTCGAATCAGGTGTTTGGGGTCAATTTTTTGACTAAAATACCTAGATTTATACATGAGTATATACATTCTGGATGGTTATCTGTCTTTTGCTGTTTTGGTTTAAATAGACTATTAATATTTTTAATTATGGTAGTGCATCAACTTATAAGATAATTAATGCATTTATCTTTTGTATAGTTATTTTTAGCATAAAATAACCTCAGAAATTGCATATTACACACAGCAGCAGCAGCAGAATAGTTATACTTCTTCCTGCTCAAAACCTTTGATCATTTCTCTGGATCTGCCTCTTTTTTCCCTCCTCTAGGGTGGTCAACTAGCTATTTTTCTTTCCTCCTTTCTAGTGATTGCCAGTGTTACATGGAATTGACCAATCTAATACTCCCTCTCTCCCTTGCCAACTGTTGGCCAACTCCTTTTTCTAGAGCAAAGTCTGTTTGCATGCTGTGATCAACATTCTTGTCTGATTGAAGTGTCAGGTTTTTACAGACATGCTTAGCATTTCTTCCCATTCCTCTTGCTCCCCCTGGGCTGCTCTGCTTCAGCTTGCTTTAAGGTTCTTTGAATGTTAATTAGGCTTTCACTGTCCTAGGCAGTCTCTTTCACTCATAATCTCAAAGTTACCATATTTCTCCTTAATTCCAATCTGTATCAAATACAAGCATTTCCTTTGGGATGTTCTCCAGTCTGTCACAAGTCATACTACTTAATAGAAAGAGAATTTTCTACTGAACATCATGTTTTGGACTTTCTCATTTACTTTCCTAGAATTTAGTTCAGAAATTCATCACTGTCAAATGCCTTTCATTAGCTGCGCCATTCCTTCAAATATATGTTGTCGAAGTTAACCCTTCACTTAACTATGTTTGTACATTCCTGGACCATTAGCCGCCCCTCCCCCCATTTCCAAAAAATCCATAGTAGTACAAGTTCCATACTATGGACAGATGACTTCTGTGACTTGAGCATTATAGAAATCAAGCTGATTTAGTTCTGCATATCATGAAGAGCTGTAGGCTCACATCCTAGAAGGGCACGATAATGTTACAATACCATTTTTATTTGTGCAAGAAACTATCCAAGATCTTCCAAGTGCTAACAGTGGTGTGTAATAATTTGCAAACTGAGGTACTACACAATGATTTGGCTAAAGTGGGCTGTAATCTATGAATGCTTATGCCAAATAACCATGTTAGTTTTGAAGGTGTTGTCTGGGAAAGTGGCCAAATAGCTGATAAGAACAGCCTAGTTTGCAAACAAACAAACCACTGGCTGGCAGAATCAGTGCAAGCAATGCAGTATCAAAAGAGGGATTACCAAAAGAGTTGTCAAACAGTCCTAGATCCAGGGTATCAGACAGGCAGATCAGTAAGGCAATCCAAGGTCAAGGGTTCCAGATAATCAAGATGGGTAAGCATTCCAAGAAGCAAAGGTTTGGAAGCCAGAGACAGAGTCTTTCCTCAAGAAGATCAGATAATCACTGGCAACTAGACACACATTCTCCAGCTGCTTAAATGGGCAAGCAACATGCATTCAGATGAGTCTGATTACCAGTGCGTTTCTGATAAAGCCTCTGCAAACTTTGAAGGCCCTCCCTTTCAGCTCGATGCTTCCTGAAGGTAGGCACACTTCCCTGATGCTCCTCTATGTCCACAGACTTGGCCACAGGCAAACTTGGCTGCTGAATCTCTGGAGAGGCCACAGACCCTGCTACAGCAGAACTAGGGCTGGCCTCAGACTCCCCAGTTGCAGGCTCAGGTCCCAGAAGCTCTGGCTTATCCTCTGAGTCCTCCTCCAGGCTGGGCATGACAGGTGTCACAAAATTCTGTTTTGTTTTTCCTCTGGTGCTGGGGATTGTACTGAGCTCCCTACTCCCATTATGATGCATGATACTTATCATTGCATTGCATGTTTCAAACCTAACACCACAAACATGAGAGATACAAACATAGGTTGAGGTTGTCGTTGCATAATGGTTTTCTTTTCAGTAGGGTTGAAAGAGAAGCACTCAGGATACTGAATATTGGTTTAGATTTTAACTTCAATGTCCAGAGTTCCACATGCAAACTGTGGCTTTCCTAAATCCCTCTTGTTATTTCATCCCTTCGAAAGCCATTCATGGATGTTGGACTATTTTCCAGAACACATTTAAGAAAAATAAATTGTGAACTTTTCCTTGCATGAAGGGCAATGCCTTATTTACAGGACTATTGTGTCCAATACCAAACTTGATGCTCTCACAGAACCTCAGAGCACACATGGCTATACCCCTAGGCCTAATTCTATTGAATCAGCGATTCTACTCTACTTGGTATCAACAGTTGGAATTAGGGCAAAAATCTCTAACCTGAATGTGAGAATTCTGCAACCAGAAATGTACTGCCTATATATCATTGTGGTACAGAATAACATAGCAAAACATTGCAGCTTCTTAAAACCAGACTATTTTATTTTTTTGTTAAATTATACTGTGTGAATGATTGATTCTATATTTGAGCTGGGTGGATCCTGAGCTTTGCAAAACAAACCTCGAAAGTTGCAGGTCCTTTTGAGATGAGAGTGAGTTCTGAGTCTTGTGGAAACTAGGTAGTTCTTTTGCTCTTAATTTGTACATAAATAATAGGAACAAACTTTGCAGTTGTACCTTGTTTCAGTGTGTCTATGACATCATGGCGATTAGAAGCTTGTCTTTAAAATGCCATAATGGTTTGGGAATATTTATAATAGCATCAGAGTTTCTCTGGCTTATGAACAACTTGGACTAAGAATGTCAGTTAAATGAACATTACAATCTGAGCATACTGAGCAATTCTGCTCCTGATTTCCCTGCCTTCAGTAACTATATGTAGAGGACAGTAAGCCTGTAAGTAATACTACATCTTCTTCAAAGAATGTTTTTTGGGTCCTGTTGATTCTTCTCTCCCCTTGTTATGTTCCTAAAACCTATATTTTCAATTTAAAACCCACAAATGTTAAAATAAACATTTTAAAATTGTTGTTGTTAACTGCTGTCTAGTCAACTTCAACTTATGGCAACCCTACAAATGAGAGATTTCAAAGTTACCTTATCCTCAGTAGTCCTGCTAAAGTCTTGCAGACTCAGGACTGTGGCTTCCTTGACAGAGTCTAATCTTTTGGAATTCAGCATTCCTCTTTTCTACTTCCTTTTACCTTCCCAAGCATTATTGTCTTTTATAGTGAGTCATCTTCCTTTCTGCAACTTCTTTCAATCTTCACAAACCACTGAAAAAGAGATTTCCTCTTTACACCCAATGGTGTTGGGACCAACCCCAGCATGGAGCTTGGAACTGATACTTTCCCAGCTTTTTAGGAGACCATTTGAACTGATGGCTTTATGCGATATTGGTTTACTTACCTGGAAAACTGCCTTCCTTTTAGCTATTAAATTGGCAAGACGAGTGTGTGAACTGTATGCAATATGAGTTGATCAACCTTACCTCCATCTTCATTGGGACAAGGTGATCCTGCATCCTGGTATCTACTTTCTGCTGAAGATAGTATCAGTCTTCCACTTACAGCTGTTTTACCAGCTCTCCTGCAGAATCCTGCTTCCGACTTCAAACATGCTCTGCACTCTCTCAGTGTCTGCAGGGCCTTGATGCTCTATGTTGACTGTACAGCAAGTACGAGAAAATCCAAAAGACTGTTTATTTGTTACTCCGTTTTGAAGTTGGTGCTCCCAATTTCATCTCAACACTTCTCAGAGTACGTGGCTTGCATTGGAGCCCATTCTATCATTTACTTTCCTCAGTGGTATTCCTTTAGAAGATGTTTGCAGGGCTACTGTTTGCTCCCAAACTTCTACATTTATATCACATTATAGACTGGACGCCCAGTCTATAGACTGGACACCCGGTCTTGGAGTGATGCAGCCTTTGGGATAACAGCTTTATTTTCCAGTCTCCACTGAGCTTAGTTGTTTTTCTATGTTTGGGGTAAGACTTGTCTGTATTCTAATAAATGTGTTGTTTTAATTTTTGCTTGCACTTTCTACCATGACACCCCTCTTCCTTTACTGTATAGCTTGCTAATCTCCCAATAGTGTGAGAGGGCTACCAACAGTTCCTTTGGGAGCAGGTTGCCCCCATAATGAACACATATCAGGCAATGATGAGAAGACAGCTTTGTTTTCCCACTCTAAAGCACAGAAATGGTGGCTCAACAGATTACTACAGGTGCCGGTGTCATTGCTCTTCACAGACATGCTTGGCTATGCCCTGCAGGTCTAACCCACAATGCAAGGTCCAAAACTGAAGATCTTCCATTGTTAGAGCAGGGATTGTTCCACTCTTCCATGGATGAGAAGCTTGAGCAAACCGGAAAATGAGGTTGGCAGCTAAGAACTATGGTCTCTAGTCCCAGCTTGCACAAGAAGTCAAGGCTGAACCATGCTTGTTCAAGCCATTTCCACCTAAACTCAAGCTCTCTAGGAGACACATTTATTTTCTTATGGACCTATGCTGTATGCCTTTCCCCCCTTTCCTGTCCTTAAAAGAGTCAACATGATGATTGAAGAGAGTAATGCAATATTATTCTCATCATCCCACACTGGCCTCTCCAGCCGTGATTCTGCAGACTTCTAAAGTTGTCCAATGGCAACTTCAACTGCTTTCCAGGGCTCTCTAGTCTCCTCACCATGTGGAATGGCAAAATACTTCTCCCGGACACGACCACCCTCAGGCTAACCATGTGGCGACTTCATCCACATCAGGCCTATCAGACAACATCAAACTAGTGATGTCCACAGTTTACAAACTGTTGACGAGGTGCTCCTATATGTCTGTGTGGGCCTCCTTTCTGTCCTGAGGGTGCTGTGTCAGACAGCCTTTCACTCAAGTACTTCATTTTCTTATGTCCTTGTGAACTAAAGATCTCTCATACTCTTCTCTGAAGCTATATATGGCAGGCACTCTAACCACAGGATGCCCCTCTTGGTCAGCACACCTGGATACAGAGGTTTTATTGAAGATTTATATACACCTGCATCCATCTAATTAACAGCCACTACCATCTTGGAGCCTGTCACTACTCCTTGCTAAGTTTATGGTGTGCCCCTTTGAAGCCATAGCATCTTGTGATCTTCACCTGCTCTCCTGGAAGACATCAGCCATTGATGCCATAATCTCTGCTTGTAGAGCTAGTGAACTGGCAGTGTTCAAGATGGATCTGGGTTACATATCCTTTCATAAGATAAGGCAGTCTTCTCTTATGTCTCTTATGTTCCTAAGGTGGTTTCCACTTTTGATCTTAAACAGCAGCTGGTCCTTCCCACTACTTCATACAGGCCCCATCTTCTGACCTCCTGCATGCTCTTTTAGACAAAGCAATTTAGAAAGTCTCCTCAGCTGTTTGGCACTTATGGAACATGCAAAAAGGGGAATGCAGTCTTCTCTCAATATCTCTCCCACTGTATGATGAGCACTATCCACTTTGCCCACTCCCTTTCTGAGGAACCTCTTCACAAGGGGTCAAAGCTTACTTGGGTGGAAGCTATCCTATCAGCATATCTCAAGGGGAGTCTTCTTCCAGAACTGTGTTGTACAGCTGTGTAGTCACAACTGTATATGTTCTGTCTCATTACAGACTGGATGCTTAGTTCCAAACTAATGAAATATTTGTTGGGGCGTAGAGAGATGAGCTGTGTCCACTACGACCACATGCAGAGTTGGTCCACGTAGGCAGGATGCTCAGAAGTAGTTCTCTGTGAGAAGTCTGCAAAGGCTTCGAGCTGCAAGGAAAAATTTCCTCCCACACAGGCTTCAGCCTTGAGTTCCCGTTTGAAGGAATGAACATCAGACAACAGGGTTCAATCGACACGAGGGCTTTAATCTTTGTTGCATAAACTATTTACAAAGACTATACAGAGTATCAGACATCTGTCTTGAATACACTCCACAAACAAACTAACAAAGTGCTTCACCAACCACTGACCTCAACAACCCAATAACGGAGATAGTCACCTTCTCCCTTTTATAGGTGGTCTTCTGTGAAGTCATGTGACAGTTGTGCCACCAATGAAACCTTACTGATTTCATACCCAGGCCCTGTTGCATCATAACATTGCCCATGATGCATTGTTGACTGGCTTCACCTACTGTGTATGTTGCATCAGACTTCCCATGATGCACAGTTCACCAAATGCTGACTCATGTACCTGCCACTTGAACTGTTGTAACCTCAGCTCCAGTTCCTCCTAGTGGCCACATCCATGTCATTTTCACAGGCCAACGTGGAACATGATCCTGACAGCTATTGTGTTATTAGTTCTTGCATTACCTGCCATCCTTGGTACGTTTAGCTTGCTGTTCTCCCATATGTTGAATCACAGAGGCCATGAAGAAGAAGAAGATGTTGCCTATCTGTAACTGTGATCCTTCAAGTGGTCATCTGTGAATTTGCTTTATGTTTCCAGATGGCGGACTTGGAACTGGGTTTTGGCAGGAACACACAGCTTATATGAGTGTGAATATCTCCATGTAAGCACAGAATGATCCATATGTGTGAGTTCACAGATGACCACTTGAAGAACCACAGTTAAAGTTGGTCAAAAGGTTAATGCACCCACACCTTTGTAGATAAGCTATGCAAACTTGATCATGACAGTTATATCATTATATGATAGATTATAGGGGAAATGTATGCTTCTTTCTCATATTGAAATCAACTCATGTTTTAATCAGTGGTGTGTATACTTGAATATTGAGCTATGTACATCTGAATACATTATTCAGAAAACTTAATCATAAAAGAATAAAATGTATTGACCAGTTTGCCCAACAGAAAGAACTGAAGAAATTTCTTTTTTTAAAAAAAACAACCCTAATCAAAGAACAAGAATAATCAGTACACTATCCCAAAAGGATATAAATTGTGGGTGTCTGTTGAATGTTACAAAATCAAATACACATCCTTTTTATTGTTTGGATGTGCAAGCAAATTACCTTGAAGGAAAAATGCCATAAATCAAGTTTATTAGAAGTAGTAGTTATAGAAGGTCAGAATATCTGCTAGTTGTACAACAACCTTATATTTTGAAACAGAATATTGGCATTTCAGGTGCTGATCTGTGTCAGAGAAAATGTAGCCCAATAATCAGCTCGCTGCATTTCCCTTCCTTTCTAGGTCAGTGCCTCCATTTCAGGCATCTTGCCTAATGTCCTTGGTGGGCTACATCAATGACATGTTATATTTCTTGTCCAATTCAGACATTTCATAGTCTCTGAGTCTCTACAAAGAAGCAGGCGAAGTTTCATAGTAGTCCATAGATTTGTGTATTATCTCACCTTGAAGGTGGAAGATAGAAAGTGCATTCTACAGTGCACCATCTATTTGAATGTGGTATCTTCCTGAGTAGACACAATGGATTTTTCTGAAAAGAGGTCTAGAGACACTTGTTCTGTAGGCTGAGTTTGATGAATGCATAAGCCCTGGGCCCAGTCGTATAATGTCTGAATAGGTTCAGTGTTGAGAAGCAGCTCTGATTATGTTTATTCCACACCCATCTGTCTACAAGAAGTTTTCTTTTTTCATCTTTCTTTTTCTGTGTGATACAGTAAAGGGCTACTTGCTTTTAAAAAGCAAAAACTAGTATTTCTCATTTATCTTTTAATATATGCGTGTTTGAAAAATGTTGCTCTTTTTTGTACTGGATATAACAATCTGTAACCTGCCAACAAGTCAATAATGTATGTTGTAAAATGGAACTAGAGTCGTCCCTCCATTTGCGCGGACTTTGAATCTGTGTCCCTTGCTTACTTGCGAGGGGCAAATGGAGGGACTTAAAATGGGAGGTGTGCCACTAAGACTAGAATATCAGCGGATTTCTGTTTTTTTTTGGGGGGGGGGGGGTCTGGAATGGATTCCCCACAAAAGCAGCCAGCCAACTGTACTATTGTCTGATGCATGAATAATTCCATGTATAAGTTTCATGCTCTTCTGTTAGTTGTTACCTCTTAAGTACTTTATTCTGTATAGATGGAGAAATATTTGGTACGGAGTGCTGGGTTTTTAATGTTTATTTTTGGTATGTTATTTGTTTGTTTGTTTTTTGCTTGTTTGCTCACACTGGATATTAGATTAATCTGTTGTGGGGTTGTTTTTAATGCACAGCTGTCAAATTCAGTTGCATTGGAAGGAAAAGGACAATTAAAATTTACCTCTGGACGGTGGAGTCCACACCATAATTGCACACAGGTTGCCACAGCAAATGACACAGCCATTCGAGGATGGGACATAAGAACAATGAAGTAAGAACATAGATTTTTAAAAAATATGTAACTCCCCCTTCTGACCGGCATTTTCTTAAAAGTGGATAGTAGCAGAAATTATATCCTGAATTGTTCTCTGTTACATATGTGTCATGGATGTAATAAAGTACAGTCAGCCCTCCTTATCTACAGATTTTTTTTCAAGCATCCACAACTTGAAAATATTTTAAAAAGTAAAAATTTCAACTAGCAAACCTTGATTTTGCCGTTTTATATAAGGGACACCATTTTGCTATGCCATTGTATTCAGTGAGACTTGAGCATCCACGGATTTTGTTATCCACAGGAGGTCCTGAAACCAAACCCTAGCAGATAACAAGGACCCACTGTATTACAAAATTCTGACATACTGCAGGCCTAGTCTTCATATCTTAACACTCTGGGTGCTATCCTATTCATAATTATTTTAATGGCAAAAGTTCCATAATTTTAGATCATGCTAGATTGCACCATGTGAATATTCTTGGAATGTGTCACTGAATTATCAGTGCAATCCAGAGCAGGGAGACTCAATTTTCTAACCAGGATTGGTATTTTAAAACTTACTGACCCAAGTGTGCTAACAACTTACTTTCACAAAATTTCAGTTCTTTTTTCCCCCTTTACTTTTAGTTTATTTTTATTTTTGGTGGAGGAATGAACAGCTTTTCCATGCGATTCTGACAGTATCTTTTATGATAAATACACCAGAAATTTCTAGTTTATTATCAGCTAGTTGCTTAACACTAAAAAAAATTTGAATAAATAAATTTGGTCTATAACGTATCAGCATTTTGGATGCCAACAATGCTCATACATCAGTTTAAGAAGTATGGGACTTTTCCCCTGCTCTAGTTGTGATTTTGATAAGCGGAGGAGTGATGTTGTGCACATCTGTTGCCATGACAACAGAAGTCTGTGCAAGCTTTTTTAAGATACAGCTTATCCCCTTAGCACATAGTAATTTATCACTAGCCTTGGAAGACGGATGTCTTGTAATAACTTCTGCTGCCTTAAAGGGGGAGATGACTTTAAATTTAGTTTTATGTCTCTTGCATGCTCATGGGTGTAGCACTATATTTCCATTGTTTCCATTTATGCTTCTTTGCACTAAAACCCCCATGATCTATTCAAATAGGAAATGCTAAAAATATATAGTTAGAGGGCTTTTCATTATTCTGCCAATTTTCTGCAAGAATATGTCTAAAAACCTATCCCAGACCTCTGTACTAGATCATGAGTAATACATTGCTAGTGGATGCTTGACATCATATTGGGAGATCACCACATAGAGAGAAAGCATTCATTCGCATAATGCTAAACCAAAATTGAGCATGATGTGCTCTAGGCTCATTCTCTCCCTCTCCTCCTCCCTCTTGACTTAGATATAGAATAATCAACATTTTGTTTTAGCAGGTTCTTGGTTTATCTTTTTTGTTTTTTTAAATAAAATAGTTTTTGAAAGGCAGCAACATTAAAACCCAGGCTTTGTTCTTGATTTGCTGAGCAACTGATTCAAATTTCTTATAAACTTTTATTTTCTGTTCATACAAAACAACAAGCTGGGAATCAGCTACTATGAAACCAACATATCTCATGCTAACCCATGGTTTATCTGTGGGTCTCACTTCCCTCTTGAGAAGACAGGGCATCTAGTTTATTATTAGCATATGGAAGGAGGCTCTACAAGAAAACACAAAGTGATGTGCAGGTAGACACATCCTCCTAAGGATGATAGTCTGAGGATGGTAAGCTCAGGAATGAGATAAGTCGTTTCTTGGTCAGCTACAGCTGAAAGTGATGGAGGAATAATTACTGTGTGTGCATGGGTGTTTTGCTTCTGTTTTACCAGCCCATTTATCTGCTCTGTTGAAAAATTTGGAGGAGTCTCGTGTATTTCACTTACATTTTCAGCTCCTATTCTAGGGTCATTTAAGCTAGAAGTGCCATTGAGTTATATCCAGTAAGATCATTGAACTAATGCAACCCTGTTTTCTGTAAGAAACAGAAGTTTTGCATTAGTTCAGTTATGATGTTCAATGTTAATAAAAAAACAATGGGCTTTTCAAAGAAGATCCTTCAAAGAACATCCTATCATAGACATTCTGCTAGCACAACTGGAACAAGCAACACCTAGCCTAGTGAAGTTCTGGTGATTTACAAAATGGCTTCTGGAACACCTTGTATGAGAAAAATCAAAGAGCTGATCTGATATTAATATAATACAGAAATTACTATATTAGTATCAGTGTTCCAGAAGCCATTTTGTAAATCACCAGAACTTCACTAGACTACGTGTTGCTTGTTCCAGTTATGCTAGTTATTCCACTAGTACTTGCAGAATCTCTAGAATAGGATATTTTTGAAGGCTCTTTTAAAAGCCTATTACTTTTGAACATCATAACTAAAAATAGTTGAATGTGTCTGACATTCATTGGAACAATCATGGCAGTAAGATCAATTTTTAAAAAATGTCCTGGTGTCTTTTGACCCATATGTGACTTTCCTCTGTGGTTCTAGTTCATATTATTTAAAGCAAATATTGATAAGGTCATGTGATAGTAGATTACATTTTTTTTAATGCCAACTTCGAATATTTTACCTGTTCTATTGTAGAACATAACCACAATTGTTACATGCTTTTGTTCACATGTTTGGTCTCATGTACACATTCTTGGAGTGTGATGTAGTGTATGCAAGTTGATACCAAAGAAATTGTCCACTTTGACCTGAAACAGACAGGCCCAAAGGAGTGTGGTGCGTGACCACACTTGTGCTGTTTGCGCCAGGACTGCGAAACTGCACATGTCCAGTCCCAATCCAGGCTGCCAGAAGGAGCAGATTCTATCCACTCCTTCTTGGCCTGGATCTTTTTCCTTGGTGCGGCTTCAAACTGTGTTGAGGGCGTGTGTCGTCTAAACGCCATACCCCCAACACAGCCTGATGCTGGCACTTTTTGCCCATGAGGGAGGAATAATTACTCAGGCCCTAGAGTATCAGGAGGACAGATCTATAGTCAATATTTGACCTGTTACGAATCTATTGTAGCTCATATCTTCATTTCATCTCCTGCACTACCTGTGACAGATTGTTCTTTAACTCATTACCTGCCCACTTTTTTACATTAGTGGTGGGTCAGCTTTGCAGGTTTGAGGGCCATATTCCTCCCTGGAATGGTCACTGCCTGTGATTTGGGCCATAGCTGCATTTGCCACAGAGAGTGCAACGGCTGAGATCTTCTCTTGAAGATGCTATATTCATCTTAAACAAGATTTTCTCAGTTTGTTTACAAGGCTAATAATGCCTCTGGGAATATTGCTATCCCAGGAAACAAGCTGTACTGGTGGTTCAGTGTCACGAATGCTGTATATACTGTGTTCATCACGTTCTGAAGAAAAAGAAAAGCAGAGAGTTTGTTCTTGCCACCACAGCAGTAAATTTGGTATGAGGGATGGGATGGAAAGCTTGATGAGACTTGATGGGGGAGAGGTGGCAGCAGGTGAGGGACATGTATTTCTTACCCTGTCATACAAGGTAGAGAACATTGGCATTGATCCAGCCGCTCAGTGAGGTTGGCAGTATGGAGGACAAGATTCTAATGAGAAAGATAAATGTTTACCATTACCAGACACTTATGTGGTAGTGGGGGAGAGAGTGGTATTGTGTGAGTGTGGCTGAGAGTGAAAGATCACTTCAGCTATGCTTTAATGCTCCAAATCCAGTCTACTTGCCCAGTCTACTTGCCTCGGATCGAGTATTCTTGGCAAGATATCCACTTACATTCCATTAGAATAGAGAAGCTATCTGTGCATGCACTCATCACCGAATCAAATGCAGGAAATTTTCATTGCCATAAATTTTTAATGTAAGCATCCTCCTTTTTTTCTACCAAGGTAGTGAGGTTTTATTTTATATATATTTATTCTAAACGTGTCTCTCTCTCTTTTTTAATTGCTGCAGTCAAATATATTGTATTGAAAATGCTCATGGACAACTGGTACGGGACCTAGATTTTAATCCCAACAAACAGTACTATCTGGCTAGTTGTGGAGATGACTGCAAGGTGAAATTTTGGGACACCAGAAATGTCAATGAGCCAGTGAAGACACTAGAGGAGCATTCCCACTGGTATGGTGAATTTGAGTGCAGAATTTCTCACGTTCAGTCTAATTGTGCTGTTAAACTGTGTAAACAGGTTCAGTTGTTGATACAGATCATGTTTGAGCATTATTTTTTTCTGTCAACAGAATGTCATATTTTATTATTTTTTTCTTTTCCTGTATGATTTTAACACCTTTGCCTGATGAAAAGAAGCCAATGGAGCTTCAAAAGGTTGCATGATGTATTTTGTGCATTTTTGGTTCCCAATAAAGGTATCATTGTTTTATAAAATTTGGATATTTCATTACAGTTTGTGCCTTTTAAAAACTAGGTGGTTTTTCCCCCTAGGCAGGTATTGTCCATGGTGTAAAATAGTTTTAAAACTGCTTTTGACAGCATAGATTAACAACCCCTTTTTGTTGAAGATTACTGTAGAAAGATGTCTGTGTAGCGCAAAAGACAGAATGTTTTTCAGATTTCAGAGATTTTTAGAGTGACAGCATCTGTGGCAAACTATTTCTGAACATGAAGCTACTTCAGAACTGGTACCGAAAATGTAACTTCATAGAACTGCTTGTTACTTCCTGAGAAGATTATTAAGCTATTAGAACAGCAGAAAATCTGGGGACATTTAGTATTTACATGATGCATTAATTTTAGAAGACAAAACAGTGTTAATCCTTCTTTTGTTTTATGGACTATTTTAACTCTTCACAGTAAGGATTTGAGGTAAATTGGAGTTTAATTCATCAAGTTAATATAAATAATCCATGCTTTGCTTTTGGGGAAATTTGTTTGTGGAGTGGCTACATGGCATGTTAAACAATAAGCAGAAACTGGTACTGCAGGATTTACATCCCATTTGGTCTCACCCTTTATATAGCTTGTTAACTGGATCTGTGAAGAAGCAGCTTTGCAAAACCAAACTGAAGAAAATGGAGTTGTTGCCATAAAGGGAGTGGTAGGGAAAGAGGGGTTCTGTTAACTCCCCATATGCTCAGCCTAGATTTTGCCTGGAATTAGTTTGTATATTCATGTTCAGGATAGATGTAATAGGTCCATGTGGAAACAGGCTGCAAGGAGCCCACTTGCTTTAACCCATCCAAAAAGAAAGGAGTGTTGGAACATTGTTATGGTGCCTATCCACCACTGTTGAGGGTTCTTACCTGGGAAAATAAAAAGGAGGAAAGGAATGTAGTAGCACCTTTAAGACTAACTGATTTTTATTTTAGCATGAGCTTTCATGGATATAAACCCACTTCTTCGAGTGCAATACTGAGTCTGAAGAAGTGGGTTTATAGCCACAAAAGCTCATACTGAAATAAAACCAGTTAGTCTTAAATATGCTGCTACGTTTTCCCTTTCTCCTATCCCCCTCCCTTCCTCCTATTTATGCCACATGAGATTAACATAGCTACCTCTTTGAAAATGACTACCTGGGGAAAGTAGTCGAGGTAATCCTGTGACAGGCTATCCAGTCTAAGGAAAGAATGTATTATTGTTTCTCTGGACTAATGCATTCTGTTAGGTTAAAAAACAGCTAAACTTTTCCACAAACAGTGATCCTTCAGTTTACAGAAGGGCCTGTAGTCCATTGCGTCTGGAAGGTGTCCCTCCAGCTCTTCAGAGCAGTTTCACAAGAAGTATGGGGCTACAGGAGGAAGGAGGGATGGATGAAAATGGCCTGCTATCACTTCCTGCAGAACAGTTGTCTGATTCCTGCTTGTCATCAGATTTCAGTACACTGTCCAAACATTGTTTTGACTGATCCCAAGAAACTAATCCATAGTAAAGCTTCAGCAATCCATTGGAAAGCACCACTTTGCTGTTACCCGCCTCAAAGCGGAAGAGGTGGGATATAAATAAATATTTATTATTATTATTATTATTATTATTATTATTATTATTATTATTATTATTTAGACATCTTGAAATCTCTGTTACATGACTATTTTCAGTCTATATGTAGTGGCTACAGTGGCTGAATTTTGTGGCTTTGCTGATGTTTTTAGGGTTTGGAATGTCCGTTACAACCATTCCCATGACCAGCTAGTGCTTACAGGGAGCAGTGACAGCAGAGTCATTCTTTCCAACATGGTTTCCATTTCTTCTGAACCTTTTGGGCATCTGGTAGATGATGATGAACTAAGCGATCAGGAAGACCATAATCAGGAGGACAAGTAAGAGTCTTGTTTGTTTTTAATTAACTGACTTATATTTATGTGAGTTCTACTGGTACAGCTTTGTTAATGAGATACTCTTTACTGACTCCAGGATTTGTATTTATATACCTTAATGGTAAGTGACTCACGTTACTTGAATATATTATGTCTTGTATCGCTTTGGAGCTGGTATTTTCCATACTTGTGATGACTGTTCTTTACTTTGTACACACTGAAGTCATATGATGCTACTGACTTGGATTCAAAGTCCAGTCAAGTCAGAAGGATCCCACTGACTTCCACGGGCTACATATTTACACAAGAGTTGGAAGGTTTCCTCCTTCTGTCAGTGTTTGTTTGTGGCATGTCCTGGTCAGCCTTTGTGTGTGTGTGTGTTTTTAACAAAAACACAAATTAGGCTTTATTCCACTGAAATTCTCACAACCTTTTGAAAAATGAGCATCAAAAAACAGCTGGCTCTCCACATTTATGGCTTTGACCTTTGCAGATTTGATTATTCCCAGATTTTATTAATATGTTCCCTCTAGGAATCTCTAGGTCCTGCAATGTGATTCTATGGCCAACTTTCACTATGGCCAGAGGACACAGGACCAGCTTCAAGCTGGTTTGGAGGTGTGGTGTTTACACATGCCACACCCCTAAGTTGCCCAGACGTTGTGCCGGCGATTACACGCCGGACGGCTTCAGGCAACTTGGGGATGTGACATTCAAATACCACATGCCCTAGAGCCAGTGAAAAACTGGCTCCAGCGATAATGGGGCAGCTTTTTTCTGTCCCAAATAGGAGCGGATTTTCCCCCAATCATATTTGGGGTGGAACCTGGCTGGATTGGGGCTGCGCGTCTGTTTGCCCTAGCCCCAATCCAGCCTTAAATGAGGCAGCTCCAAGCTGCTCCACTGGGGATGTCTGTTTTGCCTCTTAAGAGATTCACTTCTCTAGGAATTTGTAGGTCCTCCAGCACAATTCTATGGTGAACCTCCAGCAGATGATGACCATAGAGTTGTGCTGGAGGACATAGAGGTTCCTAGATGGGTGTTAAAAAGATTTGTGATTTTTTATTTCTGTTTTCCCCACTTCCACAGTGATCCTGTGTCCTTAACCCTGTACCCACTGGGCCTGTGCAGGACCCACTGTATATTGATTATCATACTAAAACTACTATACCAAAATATTTGGTGTGCATGATGGCATTTCCCATGTTTCTTTTGCTCTGTTTCAAGAACTCTGTGGATTATCAGGAACATCCTTTTGGGTGATCTGGGGGACTGGGGTTGGATAAAAACATTTTCTCTTGGTGGCCTTTTGGATTCCTTCTATTTAATGCTTTAATGCAGCTCCTTAAAATGTTGGTGGACTGCTGTTTGCATCATTCCTGATCATTGCCTGTGAATCTAATGTGAGTTATGCAACTTCAGGAGAGGCATGGGTTCCCACTGGTGCTTTAAATGTACCCAGGTGTTGTTGTTTTTTTAAAAATAACTTTATGTAAATCACTTTTACATTATAAACAAATACATCATTAAGGTTTCAGAATGTAGAGAGATCTTTTAGCACCTTTGAGACTAATCAAAAGAAAAAAATTGGTAGCATGAGCTTTTGTAGACTTCATTTTACTTCCTCAGATGCATTTACCATTTCTACAAGATCTCTCTACATATTGATTCCACAGACTAACACAACTATATCTTTGAATCATTAAGGGTTGTTGCTGTCATTCTAAGCTACATAGCTTTTGTAGATTTGGGACAAGGTCTTCTGAAACCAACTTGTTGCTTATTTGAACTTCTTATAATATAGGATTCTTTTTTCCCCTTTGCATGCAATCTAAAATTTATCTTTGGTCATTTGAAATACACTTTTTTATTCCTGTTCACCAGTGTATATGAAAACAGAAGGGACTGGAAACATCCAGTGTAACAAAGAGGGACAAACATCCATTATCAGATCTACTCCTTTTTCTGGCTTTCTACACTAAAAGTGCTAACTTCCTTTAAGCTTGTTTATATCACTTGCCTTCCTTTATGTGTGTATTCTGTTCAAGTAGAAGATGGAGCCAGCTTGTTTTCTGCTGCCCCAGAAATTAGAAGAAGAGAAATTCCACCTAAATATTAGAAAGAACCTTTAACTGTAAAAGCTGTTTTACAGTGGAACAGAATGCCTTGGAGGGTGGTGGACTCTCCTGCTTAACTCTGAGATCAGATGGGGTCTGGTGCCTACAAGGTATTTAGCCCATGAAATGTACTTTATCAGTGCTTAGTAGAGCAGTTTAAAAAAAAAAAAGTAATTATGTAATCCATGAGTAGAAATAACATTCTAATATCTTTATCAGATTATTGAAAAGTCACAAAATTCAATTTTTCCCTGAACTCATCAGGCAGGATGGTGCAAAAGTTAGGGGACAGGGGGAGGAAAACAGAAATCCGAAACATCTGGTGGGATGGACTGCCAGCTGTGTTTGTATCTTCGACGTTCCAGCTGGCTAGATATTGTGGCCATTATTTCTCCGAGCAGATGTATTTTTCAAAATGGAGTCCTCTCTCGCTAGACAAAACCCTAGCTGGAACTCCTAGGGATCTGTCCCTTTCCTTGGACAAAACACACAGACTAAGAGGAGAAGCACGCATCCAACAGTTTCTATGTCAGAAAAATTGAATGATAAATTCGGTTGTTGCACTGTGTGAAAAAAGTAATTTAAAATTGAATTGATAGTCATACCTACTGGCTGGAGGAGAGTGAATCTTCATTGGGGTACAGTAGAGGGATAATCTGTCTTCAGTTACAGAAATACAAGCATTAGGCCTTTGTGCTGCAGCATCTCATTCTTGCCATGTTCAGTTCATGATCTACTGTGAGCCCCACTACTTTTTGAAAAGTACTGCTGCTTAGTTATTTTTTGTTCTTGTGCTGTTGGGTCAGATTTGCTACTGTAATGATGTTGAATGCTTTATTGTTGACATTCCATCTCTTTAGTAATTTGAGATAGTTTTGACTTTTAACAAAGTCATTTGCAGTCTTTCTCCATCCTATTTTATATTATTCATGAATGAAGAACCAAGCACTGGTTCTGTCCCACACAAAATATGTCCTGCCCCACACACTGAGGGCAGAGCATCTGTCTGTAGAGTACACATATATGCACACAATTTCAGTGAATGATGAATGTGATTGCATGTCTCTGAGCCCTATTGCATAGTCTCTGTGTCCGTTTCCCTCATGCGCTTGCCCTCTGCATGTATTGGGCTACAACTCTCATCATTCTTAGCTAGTGTAGCCATTGGGCATGATGGTTAGGATGATAAGAGCTGTAGTCCAATCAAAGACTGTTCTTTGGGTGGGAGAAAGCTGAAATCATGCTTGGAATCCTTATCTCTGAGGCCAGGGACTACCATTAAGTTTTTAGAATAATAGAACCATCAAGTTGGAAGAGACCACAAGGGCCGTCCAGTCCATCTCCCTTTCATTCAAGAAGACACAATCAAAGCACCCCAACAGATGGTCATCCAACCTCTGTTTAAACCCTCCCAAAAGGAGGCTCCACCTCACTCCAAGGGTCCAGCAGAGAACCTTCTCAGTAACTGCTCCCAGATTGTGGAATTATCTCCTGCCAGAGATTCAAGGCAGGCTAAGACCTTTTTATTCAAGCAGGCCTTTGTAAAAGAAAATCCATATAACAGAAGGGGTTTGTGTTTTTTAAAAATTGTGATGAATGTTTTTACATTGTTTTGATTTTTTTATTATCCTGTTATTCTTTTTTAACTTCATATAAATATTTTAACTGCATCTTGTTTTTTTTAAATGCTGTAGGCCACCTTGGGTCCTGCATAAGGAGAAAGGTGGGATATAAGTAAATAAATAAATAATATAATATAATTTCCCCCCCTCAACATGTCTCCTTCTCTGGAAGATGGTGTTTAGATCTGATATAAACTCCATTGTGATGCAGTTCTTAAATCACTAGCTACCTCTACAGGATAGTCTGGTGGAGAGTCCAGCTTTTATTGAAAAATCAACAGAGATTGCCTTGAAATCAGGAGGTGGCTCAGATAGCATTGCATATGTGCATGGCTGCTGATTGTTTAGCCCCCTCCTGACAGCTGCAGCTGATATGAAGGAGAGCAGTTCCCCAGTCAGTACCATATTGACTGAGAAACCTTCTGCTCTTACTGCCATCCATAGCATATTTCCGTTAGGAACAGGAATTCTCAGTCTCCCACAGTGACAGTCAGTAGTTAACTGATAATCTGTTTCAGCAGCTGCTGCTGTTATCTGGGCTGTGCTTGGGCATAGCTCTTAAACATCGTTTGAACTGAGCGTGAAATGCAGCTCTTATTTTTCTGCAATAAGGTGAAATTGCAAGAAAGAGTTAGTATGGTTAATGTCTAGGTTCATTGTTATCTTTTTAACTTCAGGAGGTGGATAGACTGTTTTGTTGATTTTAAAGAAAAATATCTATTCACTGTTGGGTGAGGTATTATGTTCTTATGGATAACAACAATTAAAACCAACCATAATATACCATAATGGCTAGGTAGGTAGGGAAGTAGATAGTAAGTTTTATCTGCTTTACCTACCTCTATTTTTCTATCTGATAAAGCAAATGCCTGCCTAGACAGGAAGGTTTTGCCATTTGTCAAACCTCTGTAAGACAGTGAGACTATCCAAGCCTAGGGCAAACGGATCCACAATTTAGATTCAGTCTGGTTACAGATACCAGTTTTTAAAATGCCCCTTAACAAATTCATCTTCTCCTCTCAATGAGTTCAGATAGACTAACATTACAAAATCTTTAGGGTGGAATGCAGCCCCTGCAAAAGGAGTAGGCATATGATAAATATTTAACTTGAAGAATGTTTTAATATGCTGTTTGCGTGCACTCACAACACATCCTTCAGGACTCTGTCAATCATTTTTGCCCATGGAGAGGGGAGGATGACTGTCAGTCCCCAAGTATTCTTTCCACATCTACTTGCATAGCAGGTACAGAAAATACAATTTATAGCAATATTTGTTGTTATAAAAGCATAAAAGTATAAATAATAATATAAATCTTATGAATATTAAATTATTTATATTAAATAATATATCTTCCTAGCATGAGCCTGTTGTAGTTAACCCTGTTATCAACAGCCCTCCTCATATCTTGCATACTCAGGACTGTGGCTACCTTGCCTGAGTCTATCCATCTGTAATGAGGTCTTCTTCTTTTCTTTTCGTACTGCACTGTTGTATTTTGTAGTGTGTCATGTCTTCTCATTATATGTCCGAACTACAACTAGTCCAAAATACAGATAGTCATCTTGACATCTAGGGAGACTTAAGGCCTGATTTGCTCTAGAAACCATTTATTGGCTTTTTGACAGTTCATGGTATCCACAGAATTCTTCTTCAGTATTACATCTCAAATGAGATGATTCTCTTCTTACTACCTTTTTTCAGTGTCCAACATTCAAAAACATACATACAAATTTGAAATGCAATGGCATGGACAATCCTGACTTTGGTGTTCAATTATATATCTTTACATTTCAGGATTTTGTCCAATTCATTCATAGCTGCCCTTCCGAGTCCTAGTCTTCTTCTGATTTCTAGATTGCAGTCTCCATTTTGATTAATGGATCAGCCAAAATATGGAAAATCTTGAACTGTTTTAGTATCTTCATTGTCTACTTTAAAGTTATGTAAATCATCTGTGGTCATTATTTGTTTTCTACATGTTCAACTGCAAACCTGCCATTGCACTTTCTTCCCTGACTCCTTGGAATCTTTGGGAGTACATTGTGTCTCTCCTCAGTTCTCTTTTTCTGTTGATTTTATATTCAATATTATTATACATATTGTATATTATAATTTATATTTGGAATGAGTGCAGTGAATCCCTTTGTACTACTTTGGTGTGTTTATTTTTCTTGCATAGTGCTAGGCATTTGGATAAGGAAATGGAAAGTTTTCCTTAAACCCAAGCCTCCATTTCCTCTTGACTTCTTTCTCTCTGTCACAGACACACACATTGTCTCATCATCTTTTTGATTTCTACCCAACCCTTAATAAATAATAATAATAAATTTTATTTATACCCCGCCCTTCCATAAAAAATGATCAGGGCGGCTTACAAGATTT
>NC_056522.1:134900113-134936319 GCF_019175285.1 Sceloporus undulatus
CATGCGTCCTAAGAGTCTAGAAGCCACACCAAAGCCACGCTCCAGTCTGGAGCGTGGCTTTGGCGCGACTTCTGGACTCTTAGGACACATGCATCATTGAAACACCATACCTCCACTGTGACTCGAAGCAGCTTTATTTTGGCTGTCTGTAACAGGCCTATGATAATTTAGCTTTTTATGGTTGTTGTTTTTAATGTAAGTATATATCATTTTTGCTATCTTTTTTGTTTGTATGTTGTTTGTATGTCTTATGTGATTTGTTATGTATGACTTTTATAACATTTAATAAAAAAAATGACTGTTCTTCCAAAGATCAATTTTTTATTCCAGAATTTACTGGTAGTAATAAATGAAAATGGAAGACTTCAGAAACTTTATCTGGGTGGGTCATAAGCCAAGGATTAAGTGGAAGACTATAACTGACAGAAAAATAGGAGGATTCAGTGTACCAGATTTGAGACTGTATTATTATGCCAGTGCATTATCATGGATATCAGAATGGAGTACTTTAGAAAATGAGAGGTTATTAGCTTTGGAAGAATTTAATAATTGTTTCAGCCGGCATGCATCCCTCTGGTATGACAAGACAAGACTCCACAAAGAATTTGAGGACCATTTCATTAGAAAACCTTTGTGTCACAGACAGCTGGAAGCCAGAAAATGGCACTGGAGAGAAGGAGCCAGAGGCGCACACCTCAGGCTCCTCCTGCTGACCCTCTCCCAGCCTTTAGCTGCCTCTCTGGGACAGTTGGAGGCTAGGAAAAGGGCAGGAAGAAGGAGGAGCGACTGATACATGCCAGTTGCTCCACCCCAGAGACCTTTCCCAGCCTCCAACTGTCTCCGGTGGGACAACTGATGGTAGGGAAAGGTCCATGGGGAGGAAGAACAGCCCTATGCCGGCTCCTCCGCCCCCTGAACCCTTCCGGACCCATAGGTGGGCATCTATAGGCTTGAAACGGCCCTGTGCCAACTTCTCTGGACAGCTATGGGTCTGGAATGGCCTGGGGGGTGGGTGGGTGGAGAAATGGAGACAGCTGGAGTCTGGGGGAAGGGCTGGAGGAGGGGGAGCAATGGTATATGCCCGTCACCCCCCTTGAACCTTCCCCGGTTTCTAGCTATATCTCACAGCTGGAGGCCGGGGAAAGGGTGGAGAAAGAAAGCCCTCCCTGGAAGTCCCGCTTCCAGAGAGCAGAAGCTCCACCTCTGGGGGTGGAAGTCCTACCTCCTGACACACGGCCCCCACTCTGGGGGGGGGCAGAAATCCCATCCCCAGCACATGAACCAAAAAATGTTCACCATCACTGATCTAGAATTTACAAAACAAAACAAGATAAATGCTGGAAATGCCTGTAGGCCCCAGGTTCATGGATCCATATGTGCCCAAAGATTAAGAAATAGTGGGGGGAAATACATATAATGATAGCAAAGATCTTGAGAATTAGTTATCAAATGAAACTATACATTTATTTACTAAATATGAAAAGTAAATTAAAGAGAAAAGATGAGAATGAGTATTGGAGACTGATACTATATATGACAACCACTGTTGGAATGTTGTTGGCAAAAAATTGGAAAAGTACGAAAATTGACATCCAGGTTGAATAACAAAAATATGAATATTGTAGATAAGAATTGGGCACTAATTTTGGAGTTTTGTAACAAAAGATGGGAAGTATGAAGCAAGAGATAACTTAGTGGTAGGCTTCTCTGTGGTAATGCTGTTGGAGACTTTGAAAAAGCTTGGATAATCAGAAGACTAGAATAATGAGCTATATGAAAGTCAGATGAATTTAGAAAACCCATAGGAAGTATGTATATATTGAATGTATAGATGTTTTAATTAGTTTAATATTTGCTTGTTTGTAAGATATTGTATGTTCATTGTAATAATTGTTTTAAATGTGTGTTAAGAGTTTCTGCTCTTGATTGACTTAACTTTGTAGCCATTCACTTATTTCTGCAGTAAATGCATGTAAATCCCATGGTTTGTTTTGAAACCCAACAATTTAAATAAAGAATTAACTAATGATAATCCAGCTAGTTGCACAATTTCAGTTACTAGTGTTAGTGTCAACCAATTAGTTTCTTGAATTCTTCTTAGAAGCCAAATGCAAATATATCCTTTGCAAATTTTGGGTCAGAACTATCTTGATGTGCTTTTCTGGATGGATGATGGAGGAAATATTATTAAGTAGGAAATATTATTAAGCAAATCACACACATATTAATTGGCTTAGGTTATTACAACAATCACTGAATACTTGTATAGCTTTCAGCTTCTTCCTGTAAAAGTATATTATTTTGTTGGTGGAATGGATTAATATAATTTCCTAGTTGCTAATAATCGGGGAACCATTTTGTCTGCCCTTTCAGTATACAAAAGGCTAAAACTTTCTAATGAGTTTGTTTTTTAAAAAAACCAAGAAATTGGTGATATTTTATTGATTGATTGGATTGGATAGTTAGCTCACATATGGGTATTTTTTTAAAAAAATCAGAACAATTTTTTTGCTTCCTAGATACATTTTAAAATGGGGATGTTCATCGGCTATTGGGCTATGGAAACCATTCATCTGCAGACCTATAGCATTACTCATTTCTTTGGGGGCTATCTGAGGATCATTGCAGTATGCTGTTGCCATTTGGCTAGAACAGCTAGGCTTCACTGAATTTTCAGTCGATTTGATGGCAGTTCCAGCCTTCATGGTTTCTCAGGGTCTTATAAATCAGTGTTTCTTGATCTTTGGTCATCCAGTTGTTTTGTACTTGATCATCCAGAATTCCCAGACAGTGGGGCCAGTGGTCATGGATTCTGGAATTAAGTCCCAAGTGTCTGGAGGACCAAAGTTGGGGAAACACTGTTACTAACCTTTCAGTGATGACTATATAGAACCATGGTTGATTTGAAAACTGTGCGTAGGTATGGACAAAGTGTGGTTCTCCAAATATTATGGGATTGCAGCTCTTGGCATTCTTTACTATTGGCTATGCTGGCTAGGGATGCTGGGATTTGCAGTCCACTAAGACTGCTGGGCCACACATTGCCCTCCTTTTGCTCTTAGGTCAGCTAGCACAAGCAGTAATTGAGAGCAGAAGAACTCTACACAGTTAAATGTGAAGCATTATTCTCTTGCCAGATTGTAATGCTGTTTAGATTGAAGCCAGATATCAGAATTAAACTTAATTGTGTATGAGAAGCTTTTGGCCTGATTATATCTAATAAGTGTCTCATGCTGTTCACACAGGAGACAAAGAAAGAGAACTGGAACCAGCTGTTTGTATGATTTACAGGTCTTGCACCACATAAGAATTTTCCCCTTCATTTCATTTCCAATAAATTGCCAAGCTATTTATTTATTTATATTATGAAATACATCTGCATTATCTTTTCATAGAAATGATCAAGGCAAATCAAATTTCAGGTACTTTTTAAAAGTACAATTGGTGTATATTACTTAAGCTCCCCCCCCCCCCCAAACAAGCATATGTACTTACACTTTGTATGCATGCACAATTTCTTTTTTTCCTTGGAAATATTTCCTCTATCTAGGTACATCACTGTCCTTTAGATGGCATCCCCCCCCTGCATACCAAAGGCCTAAATATCTAACTTCAGATCTAAAATGTAATATTACCCTCATACTATAATACAGGTAAGATCTTGAGTTTTCTTTTAGGACTCCATTGTGCAGTAGGTCCTTGGTATCCACTGGAGTTTGCTTCCAGGATCCCCTGTGGATACCAAAATCCATGAATGCTCAAGTCCCATTAAACATAATGGCATAGCAAAATGATATCCCTATATAAAATAGCGAAATCAAGGTTTGCTTTTTGGAATTTATATCTTTTTGGAATATTTTGATATTCTGATGACACCCAAATCTATTTCTCCATGTCTCGTTCGTCGGCCACGAATTCCAATGGCATCTCTTCTCTCAATGAATGTCTTCAAGCGGTAATGGGCTGGATGAGGAAAAACAGATTGAAACTGAATCCAGATAAGACAGAGGTGCTCACGGTAGCGGCCCCGAAACCAAGAATTGGGTTGCAACCTCCAGTCCTGGATGGGGTCACACTCTCCTCCAGTGACTGTGTTCGCAGTCTGGGGGTGCTCCTTGACTCGTCGCTCCTGATGACAAATCAGGTAAATGCGACGGTCAGGAGCGCCTGCTATCAGCTTCGGCTGATACGCCAGCTGCGCCCTTTTCTGGAAGTAAGGGACCTCGAAACTGTTGTGCACGCACTGGTAACCTCACGCCTGGACTTCTGTAATGCACTCTACATGGGGCTACCCTTGTGCTTGGCTCGGAAGCTTCAGCTGGTACAAAATATGGCAGCCAGGCTTATTTCTGGTACATCTAGGAGGGACCACATTACTCCGGTTCTGAGGTCCCTCCACCGGCTGCCTATTAGCTTCCGGGCCCAGTACAAGGTGTTGGTTATTACCTTTAAAGCCCTAAATGGCTTGGGTCCAAGCTATCTCAGGGACCGCCTCCTCCCGTATAATCCTCCCCGCGCTATCCGGTCCTCTGGGAGGAACTTACTGCAGCTTCTAAAATCTAGGCTTGCGGCGACCTCCCAGAGGGCATTTTCTGCTGTCGCCCCCAAACTCTGGAACGACCTGCCGAATGAGATCCGTCAGTTGACATCATTAGACAGCTTTAAAAAAGCTGTCAAGACGGATCTCTTCCGGCAGGCCTTTCCAGATTAACCATCCCGGCCTGGGCTCCCTGATCCCCTCTTTCCTCTCGTGGCCCCATCTTCAGTGATGGTTGAGGATCTCCAGAGGGACACCAGGGTTTTTAGTTTGTTTTAACTATATTTTATGTTTTGATATTGTCTTTTTAATCTGTCATATTTTTTAATACTTTTATAAGGAGGGGAGGGATTATAATGTTTTTAATTTTATATTTTACTCTGTTATAATCACTGTTGTCAACCGCCCGGATTGGTTCGCCACAGGGCGGTATACAAATAAATATTATTATTATTATATTATTATTTTCAAACCATAGATGGTTGAATCTGTGGATAAAAAATCTGTGGATACAGAGGGGCAGCTGTATTATGCAGTAGGCTACTATGATGAGTTTCAGACCTTATCAATTTTTAATAAATAAATAAATTTCTTAATTGTTTGTATAGCATTTCTTTGTTGGGTGAGATTTAAAAACAGATAGTATCAAGCATAACTTTGCCTTTTACAGATTCAATTACCTTGGGTCTTCATTTGCTTCTTCCCTGCCATGCTCATCTTGGGCAGAACTTGGGAAAAATTACCATTCTGGATAAGATGGGAATTCTAGGAATTGTTGTCCAAAGAGTGACTTTTCCAAACTCTTCAAAGAGGCAGCCCAGCCCAGATTCTGATCCAGGCTATAGTAATCCAACTTCCTGGAACTCCTAATTCAGGTAGCTCTGTTGTAGACATCTGAACATATGAGAAATATAAGAACTTACTTTTTGGGAAAGCCCAACCTGTAATTTCTCAATTTCATGCTTTGTTTCTGTTAGGAGTATTTGTGCGTCTTCAGAGCTGTTTTGAGAAAACTTGTGGGTTGTTGTTCTGTGACCTTCTGAAGCTTAAGCAACATTTGGTAGGAAGGAAGCTTGTTGTATCTTCTTGAAGTGCACACACGAGTCCCTTTCACTTCAAAGGGATGAGATAGGGTAAGAGGTTTCTCCATTCTGCATGCTCCCAGCTTTCTTTAATCCCAAAGGGAGATCCAGCAAAAGACAGAACAACTGAAGAGGACTAAAAATAGCAGACGGTAGTAGAAATGCACTATAGTGGTCTCTCTGCTAATGCAATGCATCATTCTTTAGCATACACCTTCCCCCATGGCTTAAGTTTTAATGATTACAGAAAGCATTCATGTATCCTGTTGTATACAACATCTGGCATGAAGAAGCAGTGGAAGTCAGCAGTGTGTTCATGCTTGTTTATCAAACCTCCTGGTTAACGGAAAGTCGGCCATGTCCCCTGGTGTGTGCCATATATTGCTCTCTTGCTTATTCAGAGACATCTGAAATCTTCAGGATAATGGAGTCTCAGATAAGTGGGTGAGCATTGTACAAGGCACACTGCTGTCTGGGGACATGACCAACTTTAATGTAAGCCAGGTGTATCAGTTTAAGGGGAAAGCTGTGAAGAGTGTGTGGGAGGCTATAGATGTCATCCTCAGAAAAACAGTTTAAATAATCATAACTGCTTTCTCACACATCTACTTACATCCATGCTAGACTTTGTTCTGTTGCATAGCTACTGTGCAGAAATTAGCTGATGCTTCTTGGATTTGAACATCAGAAACCACAGTGAGGCATTATTGTTTTAGCTTTAGTGTTCAACGATAGGAAAATGGTTTTAATTATAACCTTCTGTTTGCCACTTGATCTTCTGGCAGGCTAAACAGCTATCACACCTCATAAACCTCGCTCCCACAATGCAAACAGAGAACCAGGTTAGGAACATGGTCTTTTTCAGAAAGATTTCACTGATGTAATTTTTAAAAAAGAGATGACTGAAATATACTGAGGTAGCAGAAAGAAAAGCCCCATTTAGGAATCTTACAATTTCTCATTGACATAGTTCATAAGTACTGTATGCCTTTATTTTGCCAGCTTTGTTTTCCTAGCACAAGTGCAAAGAGATCTGATGTTTCCTTTTTTCAGTCACAATTAATTTATTTTGTCTGAAACTGAACAGGTTGTGATTAGGCTAACTTTAGGTTTTGGTAATGTGGCCAGTCACATATTGATTGACTGCAACTCCCATCAGTTACATGACTATTGGCTGGGTTGCCTAGGACTGATGGGACTTGCAGTCCAACAACATCTAAAGGGTCACAAATTGCTCATTGAAACAAGGCAGCCTCAAGCTATAATTTGCTTTCTTGTCCTCTGCCTAAATTAGTTAACAATAAACACATTTCCCAGTATGAACAAATCAGTTAAATCAGTTAAGTGGAGTTTGTGGAAGACAGAAGTTAAGGTTTCTAATTTCCTCCTTTTGGCTGCAGTGGCAGAAGGAAAGGGAAGATAGAATATGTGGGCCTAAGGCTTGTCCTGGCCTGTTCCTTTCGTGTTAAACTATGTCTTAGTGTTACAGTCAGATACAGCCATTCCTTTTGTACAGCAAGGTAAAACTTGCAATTTTTACATTCCATCTCTCTCTGATTTGAAGCTGTTGAATTATTTTAATTAGCATGCACTGGGTTCTTGAAGGATCTGGCTACTTATGTCTTGCTTGTTAGAAAGTGGCTGTCATAATAGCTGTGGCACAGATGATAAAATTTGGCAGGATCAGAGCGGAGAGAGAAGCATAGTGAGATGTCCAACAGATGAACAGCAATGTGAGATTGCACACTGATAGGCTGGCTGTAGAATGAGTAAGAAGCTAGTCAACATAGGATAAGAATATTGATGAGAAGCTGAAAAATACTTTTCTTCCTAATCCTAATCTGTGCCCATCTTTTCTAGATGAAATAGACTCGCTTATAGAGTCTGCCAGCATATTTCTTCACACTCACACCAGTCCATCCCTATCATCTTCATGAAAGAATAATAAAAGTCCTACTTTGCTTTCTAAATTCTTCTGTAATGGTGCAAATGGTAAATGACCAGGTTTTATCACACATTGCATTCTGATGGTGCTTTTGTAAATTATTGGGGTGCCTCTTTCGGTGGAGGAAGCCTGTGTAAACAATGGGTGGATATTGTGCAGCCTTTTAGATATCGTTGAACTGCAAGTCCAGCAGCCCTAGCCACCTGAGCTGATGGTGAGGAATGGTAGAATTTGCAGGCCATTACCATCTGGAAGGCCACATGATTCCCATCCCCAATTTAAACAAATGTTGGCCATTCATACCTGATGACAGTAGATGTGTATTTCCCATTTAAATGTTGGTTCTGTAGGCTATATTTCAGAGGAAACCACTTCTGAGTTTTCCTTACCTGTGTAAACCTGATGAAATACATGGGAGTGACCTGAAGGTGCATACACACAAACTTTATACTAGCAGATATAACAGGGCAGCAGCTTCTGCATTTTTCTTCCCTGTTTCTAGCACATCCTATCAGCAGTCCCCTTGATTATGACAACAACCCTGCTTGTAACCTATTTTTCAAGGGTCTGACTCTGGAAACTTGCTAGGTCTTTTGTTCCAAAGACCCCCAAAGTATGTACTTCCCCTCTACGTTTTTTTAAAAATCCTCACTCCATCCCTGGATGAAGCAGGCATAGTGGAGAGACTGGCCTACGATTGCTGGCAGAGGGCTTCACAGCTGAGTTGGGCAGATCAGTTTATTCCCTCTCCAGTCCTAATCTGACACTTTAACCATCACATTCCATTGGCTGGAACTGTGCACAAAACACACCTAATCTCATCTTTGATAATAAACATCCAGTTGGGCTTGATCCATTAACATCCTGCTTTGATAGAAGCATCTCCTTGTTGTTGTTTTTTCTGAATTTCAAGGTAAAAGTATTTATATTGGATAGTTAGAATATTGGAAACCAATGTTATGCTTATAGGAAATCCTTGATGAACATAAGACATATGACAAGGTACCCACTTTCAGTTTCTTTCATGGCCATCCATGTGGAAGAGGAGTGCTTTATATCTCCAGGTCCTCCCGTGTAGGGTCCTTTCACACGCCACAATTATAGCATATATCTACTTTAACTGCCATGGCAACATCCTACAGAATCCTGGAATTTGCAGTTTAAGGGAGAAGCATTTGAAATCCTCAGCCATTTAGAATTCTCTGGTGCTTCTGACCAAACTACAAACCCAAGGATTTCATAGGATGTAACCATGACAATTAAAGTGGGATCATAGTACTATATTATGTAGGGAGGAAGGGTCCCTATTTACTACAGCATTTCTGTAAACATCTCCTGTGGAAGGAAGTAGTACTGGGTATTTTGATTTTTCAAGCTACAATTTACTTTGAAAAGACATCCATGCACAACTGTTTATTATTTATTTTTAAAAATCATTCCATTTATTCTGGGCGGCTTTAATATGTTAATTAGTGCTTAGTTATAGTAGGTGTGTTCATCATACTGTAGTTTTAAAGAATGCTAATTATGCTTCTTGGATGCTTGCTTTTGCTGTGAAGCTAGGCCCATAGAAGTTATCAAATTGATTGGGATGTCCATTTTGCATGCTCCCATTTAAAAAAAATAGGAAAAATAAATTTTGACGGTATCTTCCAGAACCCTCCTAAGCTTCAAGGCACAAAACGTAGAGGACCAATGTGATGTCTTCGTAAAATCAAAACAAAACGCACCCTAGAAACATAAAGTGTTATGAATATAGCATTATTTGAGATTTTCTAGATTTTCTTATTCATTATGCGAGAAGATTTGAGGAGGAACTTGACATTTTCACTGTTTTATAAATCAGAGTTGTTTCAATCACTTGCTTCCCTGCCTTTTTCTTTTCTTTTCTTTTAAATTCTAGGATTAAAGAGCCACTTCAGGACAGCATAATAGCTACCTACGAAGAACATGAAGATAGCGTATATGCTGTGGAATGGTCCTCAGCCGACCCATGGCTATTTGCCTCGTTAAGTTATGATGGACGGCTTGTTATTAACAGAGTTCCCAGAGCTCTTAAATACCACATACTGTTATAAATCTGTTCATATTTTTTGAGCTTCATTATCTCAATATTGGCTGATAATTGAAAATATTCTTATTTCTCAAGTAAGTGTCATACATGGAATATCAGCATTTTGCCTCCAGTGTAAATATTTAAAAATTAAAGAACTGCTTTGAAAAGGACAGTTCCCCCCTGTTTTCTGTTGAGTAGTGACTATAGTTAGGTTTTTAATCCAAATAATCAAGAACATATTACGATGAAACTTCATTGTTTTCCTGCAAGAATTAGTTGAACTCTGAGGGTAAGATCCAAAGTTGTGTGAGCAGAAGGCTTGTGGTACTACCTTAGTTACATCCTGTTTCAACTACAGTGGTACCCCGGGTTACGAAAGTAATTCGTTCCGCCGCCGCTTTCGTAACCCGAAATACTTCGCAAGCCGAAAAACCCATAGGCGCTAATGGGGAAAAGCCGCGATTTCGTGTGAAATAGCGCCGAAAAGCACCAAAAATTTTTTCGTAACCCGAAAAAACCTTCGTAACCCGGAACAGTTTTTTTAAATGGATTTTTTTCGTAACCCGGAAATTTCGTAAGGCGGCGCATTCGTATCCCGGGGTACCACTGTACTGTAATGCACTCTACTTAGGGCTGCCTTTGAAGGGTGTTTGGAAACTTTAGCTGGTCCAAAAAGCTACAGCCAGGCTGTTAACTGGGGCAGGTTACAGAGAGCACACCATGTCCCTGTTGAAATAGCTCCGCTGGCTGCCTGTTTGTTTTGGGGCACAATTCAAAGTGCTGGTTGTGACCTGTAAAGCCCTATATTGCTCACATCCCGGCTATTTAGCAGACCATATCTTTCTTTATGAGCATGGCCAGGCTCTGAGATCATCAGGAGAGGCACATTTTTATCCAGACAGGCTTTTAAAACAAGATTTTAAAGAATGGGCTTAAACACAGTTACTGTTTTAACTGAACTGTTTTAAAAAGCTTTTTATCTTTTAAATTTCATTTTATTCTTTTACTGAATGTGAATATTTTTAATGCTGTACATAGTTTAATTGTATTTTTAATGCTTTCTTTTTGTATGTTTTCAGTTGCATTGTTCTTTTATATTGTGAATTACTTTGAGTCTGAATTTTGGGGGAGATGATGATGATGATGATGATGGTGGTGGTGGTGGTGGTACAATAGATCTTTTTCTCTCCCTGGCACCCTCCTGTACCTTTTCCAAACGTCTCTCCAGTGGGGCACAGAGCCTACAGAACATTGTGAACGCTGTTGACGTAGGATTGAAGGCAGTTGTAAAATTGTCCAGGGGTCTTGCATTGCTCACATGAGGTTCATGATTTTGACATTTCCTTCCTACCATTTAAAGGCCACCAAAAACAGAGTTCACGGTGTTCTATTGGTCTCCCCGAAACCTCCTGGAGGGCATTTGGGATCAGTACAGGAGGTGGGGAGAGGATTGGTCTTTTCTCTGGATTTCACCCTGCTGCATAAAATATATGGGGAAGTAAACGGGCTTATATTATAAATTACTTTTCCATTTTATTTCTGTTTCACTTAGAAGTTTCTGTAGTCCCTTAAAAAATTTCTGTCTCTTAAATAAATAGACATAGTGGTTAACTGTAAGGGAATACAAAACAACAAGGACATGGAAGAGACAGCAGATGAAAGGAGGTTCAGAAAGGTAAACATATAGAATATGCATTTATATCAATTAAACATACTTGGTGGGTTAATTGTAGGATACAGGGAATGAATGTTATCCTGTGTCTATGTACTCAGAAATAATCACAAGTGAGGTTTTTTTTAGGTATATGGATAAAGGATCACAGCCTAAAGAACTGTACCAAACGTTTATTGTAAAAGATAGGAAATTTTCCTATTTTAAGGCATTTGTCTAAAAATATTAGAATTTATTTTAAGACTTGAAATAAAAGAATACACAGAATTTCTGTCTACTGTTATTTGCACAAATACGTGTGTCAAGATCTGATTTTACAGGAGTGGAGTAAAAACATGTCTAATGTTGCCTTCCTTAAGTGTTCATGCTCTGTTATTCTCTCATCGCTTTAGCGTCATCCCCATTTCTTGGGGTACTTGCCCCTTTCTTCCCACTTCAGCCTGTAAAGTGCCATGTATATTTCTGCTCTGTATAACATGATAAATAACCGTAGTCCCAAATTATGTGGCTGTATAATTTTTGTGATGTAGCTGACAGTGATAAAAAAATTCAAACTATTGTTTCCCAATGTTTTCTAAAAATTGCAATATAAAAGTAAATGTAAATAATTATGTGATATTAACTCACTTTGCACAGCGCTTCTTTCCCTTACACGGGGGATTTGTTCTGGACCCCCCCCCCCACCGCATAAGGGAAATTCCGCAAATGCTCAAGCCCCATTGAAAACAGTGGGGCTCGTGCTTGCGCCATGGTATGCCTTTCAGCATGAGCTGAAAGCTGCTTATAGCGCATATGATGCGGGTGCACTGTACTTATAATTTCATAAGAAAATATAAACAAATTTCAGCAAGTCATGTACAGTGGGCCCTCCCCATACGCGGGGATCTGTTCCGGATCCCACCTCCCCGCATATGGGGAAAACTGCATCAGCTCAAACTCCATTAGTTTTAATGGGGGAGCTTTTTTGCATTTGGTGCAGTGCGTGCACCATTCTTACAGCAGCTTAACTTTCCATGCAAGGTTAAAACTGCATATAGCACACTGTATTTTGTCTCCCCCTCCACTCTTTCCCTCAAACACACACACCCAACCAACTCCCAAATGCCATGAATTGTCATATAACATAACCAACTTTGAAACATAAGCATAAGGATTAATGTTAATCTTTACTTCTTTTTAAAAAGAAAGTCAGGACATATTAAATTATCAAAAGCATACTGGATCAGAATAAAAGTACCCTTAGCCTTCTGATTGGCATTTCCTAAACTTTGCTCTCTGGAAAAATAAAGAAAAACAAACCTAGTGGTACTGTTATGCTTAATGGGCAGCTGGACTCTGGTCATTGTATAGCAAAACCCAACTTTTTCCACTGCATGGTAATAACTTCCCAACCTGTCAGGTGGCAAAGCCTGTCCTGTTCTGTTGGCTATCTATCAGTGAAGGTTTGCAGTATTCACTTGTTTTAGAATAGATGAAAATCTACATGTTGAGTCAGTATGACTGAAAAAAAAATTAGGAGACTGCTCTTTTAATCCTTGCTTTGCTTCTCGCCCCAGCAAAGGTATTTTGCAGTCAAGTGGGCAAAATTGTTGTCAGGTTATTGGAAGAATTCAGACTAAAATGTACTGTTTCTCTTGCTGTAAAGGTGTGTTTTTTACAAGCAGGACCCCACAATGTTGAGTCAGTCAGAAACTGTTCATTGTCCCCATTTTGATACAGAAACATTTGACTTATTTAAAATACCAACAGAATAATCGACTGCTTATGCCTTAGGACAGGGGTGGGAATCTTGCAGTCCTCCAGATATTGTTGGAATGTAACTCCCAGCATTTCCCCACTTTGACAGTGGGATTTGAAATCCAAGTACTGTACATAGGAAGTAGCAAGCAATAGCAAGTACAGTTCTATACCTCTTATCAGTGCACATAAGAACTCCCTAAGCAGTTTACAATGTGTAACAATTAGAATCTAGAGGAAGAGCAGGTGGGCAGGCAGACAAACACTGAGAGTGGACTTTATTGTTCGCTGCTGTGTATCATCTTTGTTTCCTTCATCCATTACTAAAATTGTTTCTGGGAGGTTCTATGGAATCTCTGGCAAAGCAGTGGGCACCAAGGTGAGGGAATATCCATGGCTGACTCCCCAGGGGATTTACGAGAAGGTGGTCAAGGTACCACTACCACCCAAGGGCACATTAAGGATATTTTTTAATAAAGAACTATGGAGTTTATTACACAGAGGGCAAATTGGTAAAAATTCATGCAGAAACGGAATTTTAAAATCCAGGTGTTGCTTGTCAGATGCCTTGGCATGAAAGAGAAATAACACAAAAATAATCGAAATGGAAAGCTCTTTTGTACTTTTGGAATTTAGAGAAAGTAAAAAGGAGCTGCTTTTGACGACTTCGCATAATTTCTCTTTCACGCAAACATTGTCTGAAAAACATCCCACAAATACGGGTTTTTTTTTCAACTTTCTGTTCAGGTTAACCCTGAACGTCATCTGAAAAACAACCTGCAAATGTGGGTTGTTTCCAGTTTAAATTTAGTTTCTGCACGGGATTTGTCCCGTGTGATCAACTTTTATGAAAACATCTTCTTCCACTGTCATGGCTGGAATACCTATTCTGCTAAGAAAGCAGGGAAATTGGAAGAGCTGCTGCCTGTAGAGTCACATCATGGGCGTTTCAGTTTCCAGTTCCAGGGATCCAGAATGCCTTCCCTCCCCACAGCAAGGGCATCCATTTGCCAATCACTCTGCCTAAATATTATTAACCTGGGGCCATGAGGGTGTTGAATTTTTTCCCCCACTGGATTCATCCATTGGAGCAATCCTCAGTAGGCAAGAATAATAGTCCATTGGATGGAGCCATGCACTTGCCATGGAATCATAGTGTTGTAACCGTGTAGTGTGAAAGGGCTCCAGGTGAGGGGATTAAACACCTCAACTATGCTCATCTATTGGTTTTTATCTCAGAATGGCTGCCTCCAAATTTTAAAAAAATTAACAGATGGAGAGCCCTATGGTTTCTTAAGTGACATAGCATTTCATCTAAATGGAGGGCAAATGTTATTCTCTCTGAACATCTGGTGCTCCAAGAGAAGCACAACCAACTGTATTTGTAAACACAAATATGAAGAAACAAAAGAGAAACAAACAGAACTATTTCCAAGGTTCTGATTTTTATTAATTTTGCATTATGGTTGTTATGTCTATTTGCCAAATTCGGTTTGGCAAGTTTTAAAAATATAAGTTTGATTCCTATGAATCTCCCAAAGATCCTAACAGGTGGCCCCTGTTGGATGCCCAGAGGAAGGCGAAAAATCTCCAGGGTCTCAGGCCAATCTGCCCTGGAGGAAAATTCCTTCCCGACCCCCAAAATGGCAGCCAGTGCTACCCTGGGCATATCAACAAGAGCCTTCCTTATGCAAGCAAATGGTGAAGCTCCCTCCTTCCATCTCTCCATGTAGAAGACATGCTTGCATCTTCCAGAGTCCATCATCGTCTGGACAGAGTGATGTTTCTTATGAATTTTATTTTAAATTTAGTAAACAGTGCTGCTACTGTATCTAATAATATTTTAAGAAACAGGATTTTTAAAAAATGGATCAGCAAATTCTTACTGGAGTATCATTTTGCAGTGAGTAATATCCGACGTCTTGCTATACCTCATTCCAAATGGTAAGAGTTTTCTTATTTGGATCTGTGAAGACCTTTAGCATTTCTTCTTTTGAAAGTTGGCTTCATATTTCAAAAAGAAGCTTGTCATTCTCTGTTGAGCTTGGCAGGTTTTTACAACAGTAAGGATCTCTGTGGTCTTGCATAAACTCAGTCTAGAAAATGATGACATTGAAAAAGGCAAAGATTTTTCATAGCCTGGATCCATCAACAATCAGAACGGAGATTGCATTCAAGGAATCAGAAGAAGACTAGGACTGGAAAGGGAAGCTATGAAAGAACTAGACAAGATCATCAAATGCAAAGTTATAATACTGAACACTAAAGTAAGGATCTTCCATACCATTATATTTCCCATTGCCCTGTACGAATGTGAGAGATGGACAGTGAAGAGAATTGATAGAAAGAAAATCAACTCATTTGACATGTTATTCTGGAGAGGAATGCTGAGGATACCATGGATGTTCAGGAAGACATGGATATGGGAACATATGAAGTCTGAACCCTCCCTAGAAGCCAGGATGGGCAAACTAAGGCTGTCATATTTTGGCTACATTATGAAAAGGCACGATTCACCAGAGAAGACAACAATGCTTGGAATGGTAGAGGATAGGAATAAAAGAGGTGGACCACATACCAGATGGATACCAGACTCAGTTAAGGAGCCTACAGCTCAGAGCCTCAAAGAACTGTTGTGGATGGAAGGGCTTGGAGAGTGTTTCATCTACAGGGTTACCCTGAGTCAATGTTGACTTGGAGGCAGTTAACAACACAGTAACAAAATGCATTAATTTTTCAAACATCCTAACAGGTGGATGCTGCTGGATGCCCAGAGGAAGGCGAAAAATCTCCAGGATCTCAGGCCAATCTGCCCTGGAGGAAAATTCCTTCCAGACCCCAAAAGTGGTGATCAGTGCTACCCTGGGCATGTCAGCAAGGACCACAGACCACCAACCTGCCAGCTCTTGCTCAAGCCAAACTTATTCCTTCTTACCTTAAGGCTCACAGAATAAGCCTTTTTCTGCATCCACAGGGTTCATTTCTGGACATCACTTACCTTGGGACAGTTTCCTTAAAGTTAAATTCTGTTGAGATGTTCTCCATCATTCTTAAACACTCTGCATTCACAGGTTTCATCCTTCTACATCACTTACCTTCTGATAGTTTCTTTGACATTAACATCTGCTGAGATGTTTGTATGAATTAATGGGCTTTCTTGATGACCTCTCCTCATTTATCTGCAGGAACCTGATATACAGCAATGAAAACAATTTATTACACAATGTTTATAGTGTATGAAAAGAAAAGGGTGAGATTGCAAATGGCTTCCAGAAATGTTAAGATCAAAACTTTTCCTTCACCTTGTTGTGCATGATGGGATGCTGTGCCCACATATCCTCTGCTTTCTTGGATACTGGAGCTTCAGTCCTTCTGAGTATTCAAGTATGCAAGATAGAGGAGAAGAAGCATCAGTGCACAGCTGTTGGTTTGCAGAAAAAAATGGAGGAAGGGGGTTGGAACCAGACATAAAGTGAGGAATACTCACCTGGAGGACTGAGTCCATCTGGAAAGCCATCGTCTTTGAGATTAAGGAAGCCTCACATTTCTGGGGGCTAAATTCCCTCCCTGGTCATGAAGCCAACCCAACTGTTGCATCTGAAGGAACATAGCTTCAGCCATTCATATTGGCCAGCCATAAAGAGGGAAGGGTCTATGTAGCTTCACTTGATTGGAGTCATCTCTTAAGTTATGCAGACCAGCAAGCAAACTAGGCTTTGAAGCCAGTTTGGAAGAAGTGAGTCCAAAGGAAAGGAGATGTGGTGTGGAGGTCACAATGGTATTAAGTAGGAAGACAGTTTGGAGGAAACTTGGAAATGTGTTTTTACTGGCACGGAGACCAGTCAAGACTAGGCTGATAGTTTCTGTTCTTAAGTCATTCTGATGCATTTTCTCTTACACACTTCATAAATCTAGCAAAAATTTCCCAGTAATTCTGCCATAGGTTTGTGGAGTTCTGTCTTTAACATATCAGCAACTATGAAACATTTTGTGCCCTAGACTATTTTTCCATGTCCTGTTAATACAGGAAAGAAGCAAACTCCTAAAAACTGAACAACCATCACCATCAAATGACTTGAGCTCATACAAAGTCACATCTTGCAGTGTATAAACCACCCCACACACTTAGGTCCTCTAGGAGGAATTTGCTGCAACCCTTAAAAACTAGGCTGTCTGCAACCACCCAGAGGACCTTTCCCGCTATTGCTCCCAATTTTGGAATGGTCTGCTGGATGAGATCAACCATATTACCATCTTAAACAGCTTTCAAAAGGCTGTTAAGACGGATCTCTTCCGGCTGGCCTTTCCTGAATAGATACTCGGCCACTAAAAAGAAAACTTTACTTGTTGACCTGTGATTTGTCTACAGCCACTGTTTATTTGTTATTGTTATAGTGTTAAGCATGTTTTAAATTGTAAATGGTTTAATTGTATTTTAAGGAGGGGTGGGCTTGGAGGCTATTTTATGAAATGTATATATTAATGTTGTAAGCTGCCCCGATTGCGTTGAAATTTACTCGTTTCAAAGTAAATAAGTTTCCAAAATTGTGTAGCTTTCCCACATGTCCACCACATGTGGAAAATTGAACCTTGTTCTTTCCTACATTTCCAACATAAATTACTGCAATTATTATATATTTTACTAAGTTTTAAAGGGGTTAAGTACCACTGAAAATAAATATTATAGTAACTTTCTTTAACATTTTGATTGCACGTATACTTCAGTCTTCTTTTCCAAGTATATTCCCATTGCTCTAAATCAATAGAAAAACCGAAATTTTGGGACCACTTGATCACATTGTCCTTAATAACTTCTTCTTCTATGTAATATGTAAGAATGCATTTGTACATTCTTGCTAACAAAGCATCTTTGCTTGACATTAGTACTCTTTCTAATTCAGAGTCCATTTTACCAATACTGTAATGCTTTTTATCCATTAGGAAACATTCTCTTAGCTGTCTATAAAAAACCCAAGATAGTTAATACCCTTGTTCAGTAAGTTTTTCTCTTGTCTTTAACTCAAAACCATTATTGCTTAGCAAAATCAAATCTTCATAAAATATCCATTTTTCTTTCTTAGCATTATATTTAAAAAAAGCTTCATGAGTGGAAGCCCAAAGGGGGATTTTTGTATATATTCGATTTTTATACTTCTTCCAAACCCTGAATGTCTCGCAAAGTGGTTGTCAAATTCTCAATTTACTTTGTCTTTATCATATAGGAAATAGGTGTGCCAGCCAAACCTTAAATTTACACTTTCCAAATTCTTCAGTCTTCATCTTTTAAAGTAATCCAATCTTTTAACCATGATAAGCAGGCTGCTTCAAAATATAATCTAAGGTTTGGCATGGCAAATCCCCCCCTTTCTTTAGGATCCTGAAGATATTTCATCTTTACTCTTGCTTTTCTTCCGAATAAACTTCGAGATTCCCTTTTGCCAAATAAATCAGAGTTCTTATTTGAAACTCAAATTCCTAAATATTTAATTTTTTTACAGGAGTTAAATCCTGTAATTGTTTCCAGCTCTCTTATTTCTGATGGCGTCATGTTTTGGTGGTTATTGCTGTTTTATCCTTATTTATCTTCAATCCCAAAATTAATTCAAAATTCTTAAATTCCTTCTTCAACTCTTGGGAGTCATTTATAGGGTCACTGATGGTTACCAATAGGTCGTCTGCAAAGGCCCTCATTTTGTGGTCTGTTCCTTTAATGTTAATTCCCTTAATCTTTGGATTGTTTCTTATATTTTGCAGTAGAACCTCCATAACTAACACAAAGAGTATGGTGACAAAGGGCAACTCTGTCTTGTGCCTTTGCAGATGTTTAGCATCTCAGTTCTCTCACCATTCACATTTAGTCTGGCCTGTTGTTTTTGGTAGATAGCTTTCACCCAACTTAAAAGTCTTTCACCCAATTCCAATTTTTTCATAACACAACATAACAATTTCCAAGAAACATTATCAAAAGCCTTCTCAACATTAAAAAAAAAAAGAGGCAGCCATTTTCTTATCAATATTAACTTCATGTTAATGCTGGGCTTTGTGTGGTGACGTGTGAAATCGTTACGTGTAATTATGTGATTTTGGGGGGGATATTCACGTGATAAACTCCCAATCTTCATGGGCTTTCTCTATGACTTCTTATTCACTTGCAGGAGCCTGAAATACCGCAATGGAAACAATTTATTATCCAATGTTTATAGTGCCCAAAAAGATAAAGGTGAGGTTGCAAATGGTATCCAGAAATTTTAGAACTAAAACCTTTGCTTCACCTAGTAGTGATGGGATGCTGTGCTTAGATATTCCCAACTTTATTGAATACTAAATCCTTCTTGTATATTCAGTCCTTCTGTTGTTACCCAAGTCTGCAAGATGGGGGAAAAGAAGCATCAATGCCCAGCTGTCAGTTTGCACAAAAATTAGAGGACGAGGTCTGGGAGCAGAAGTGAAGTGGAGAACTCACCTGGAGGACTGAGCCAACCTGGACAGCCATCGCTTTTGGGATTAAGGAATACTCACATTTCTGGGAACAAAGTTCCTTCCCTGGGGATGAAGCAAACCCAACTGGAGAATCTGAAGGTGCACAACATCAGCCTTTAGTATCTTCTGACCATAAGGAGAGTTTCATGCAGCTTCGCTTGACTGGAATCATCCCTTAAGTTATGCAAAGCAGCAAGCAAACCAGACTTGGTAGCTGGTTTGGAAAAAGTGAGTTCAAAAGAAAGGAGCCATAGATCACAGTGGCAGTAAGTAAGAAGGAAGAGAATTTGGAAGAAATGTGGAAATGTGTTTTTATCTATCTGTCTATCCATTCTTTACAGGCAAATCTGCTCAACTTTCTAGAGCTGCAGTTGGGAAGCAGTGAGACATTTGGGGGTCAAACTCTTCATGGATGGTTCCCTCTGGATCTTCTCATCTTCCAACATGAATCCATTCTCTCCCACCAGCCTTTCCTCCTCCTTTCCACCAATTGGCCCACTCTCTTGAATGGATCAAATATCATTGCCCCCGCCAAGGCTGACCAAAGAGATTTTCTGAACAACAAATGCCCCTTTCCATTCCCTTGAGCAAGTATAACCCTGCCACTGAAGACAAGTTGGCACCCGAGGCCCAAAATCCCACAAACCGTGCTTCCCTTCCTGGAAAGAAGGCTTGAAATAACCAGCCATTAGCTGCCTTTTCCTGGCACGTATCAGCCGTTAACTGCTTCATCCTGGGTACCTTGCAACAGCCTTAACTACAACAGAACAATAAGCGCATCACAATGGAAGTCATGGAGCATCAACCATGCTCTGTTTAGGCCACTGTTGGATGAACATCTTGAAATGCTCTTGGGAGTCAAATATGGTTGCATTTTATTTATTTATTTATTTTGCATTGATATTGCTATGACGTGCCAAAGGCTTAAAATTTTATCTTAGCAATATACCCTTGAGAGAATCTACATTTAAATTAATCTTTTCATTTGTCCATTGGGGGAAGAAACCCTTCAGTGTTTGTATGGTGTCCTCAAGCTCTTGGGAGTGAATTATAGCTATATCTTTCTACATTGACAGATATTCCTAGGACACTCTAAATGCTTAAAATTGTACTTTATTAGCAAAAAACTCTTGCAGAATCTACATTTAAATTAATCCTTTCATTTGTCAATTGGGTTAAAATTAAGGGGGAAAGCCCTTTCAACATTTGTATGGTGTCTTCAAGCTCCTGGGAGTGAAATGTGGCATTGATAGATATTCCTAGAACGGGTGGATCTAATAGGTGCATACCATATATACTCATGTACAATTCAACCTTATGTACAAATCAAAGGGAGGTTGGGGGGGTGGGCAACATTATGGATTTTAATATGACCTGTGGATAAGTCTAGAGTGCAGTCACTGTCTCTGCTCCACTTGCCTCTTGGGGCTCCTTTGAGTGGCTGCTGTCCCTGAGCTGTCCCTGCTGCTCTGCTTGCCTTTTGGTGCTCTGTGAGGGCAAGCACCAAAGACCCATCTTTGCTGCCATCCCCACTGCCCCCTCTCTCCTCCCCTTCCTCCTCTCCTGTGCCTCTCTGTTGGGGCCCTCTAACTCAAAGAATCACTCAGATTTATTTGTTTGTTCCTTTGTCTATTTTGGAAAGGAAAGAGTTAAAGAGAGACCCTCCCCCTTTCATTTTGGACTCTCTAGTGAGTGTTAGGTTTCTGCCCCTTTAAGAACAGAGCAGCTAAAGAGAGTTCTCCCTCTTTCTTTTTCCTGATGGTGGTGAAATCAGGCAAGCTGGCTTCTCCCAGCCATAGCTGCAGCCAGTGTTAGGTTTTTCCCTTCTTTAAAAAGTGAGCAAATTAACAGCCCTCTCTTCCTTTTGTCCAGGGAGACTGCCCTTAAAAGAAACACTGCCTTCCCTCCCTGCCCCCATCCCACACCCCTTGCCTTGACAGGGAAGGAGTTGTTGCTACAACTGTGGAGGCATCCCTGCTTCTCTCCTTCCCTCTCTTGCTTCATGAGAGCAAAAAAGAGACAGCCTCCTTTGTAGAATGAGGAGCCAGGATTAGGGGTTTCTTTCCATTGAAAAACATGACCAGAGTTCCTTTCCCCCTTTTCCTCTATTTCTTAGTAGCTGTTCAGGCAGTAGCTGGGAGATTTCACCAGATCGGATGCTTCAGGAAAGGAGAGGGCTTCTAAAGGAGCAAAAACCTTAACACTCATGAGCCACTGAAGCATCAGGAAAAGAAAAAGGAGACAGAAAGAAGTCCTGTTTCTATGGTGAAACAGATAGTCTTAGGCAACCCCTGTGAAATTTCGACCCCAAAAGGGGTTGCATCCCACAGGTTGAGAACCGCTGGTGTGAGCTAACTGCCCCCAACAAGCCAGGTACTCATTTTAGCGACCTACAGAAGAATGCAAGGCTGAGTGGACCCTGGAGCCTTGCCTGGGAACAAACTCACAACATTCTGGCATTTAACCACTCCATCTAGAGGGTTGTATGATTTTCACCCTTGCCTTGGATAGAGGTAGTAGAAATCTTATAGGCACAGACATCATCAGCAACACAACAACAACAACAATGCTGCTGCTTTTACTCCCCTTGCTCTCCCGCCAATCAGCTACTGGAAAGATTTAGCTCTCTTTGGCTTCATAAAGATTGCTGTGCCTCCAGATTTCCAATGATCACTGAGACCGATTGATAAATTATATACAAATCCACAATGCATCCTCCATCCCCACTGGAGCATTTCTGTTTTTGCAGCAACACCAAGAAGATTCCAAAATTGCAGGTCATATAAGTCTCAGGATACTTTCACACTACACAATTATTGCACTGTGATTGTATTTAAACTGTTGTGGCAACATCCTGTGGAAACTCTTTAGACTGTAGGAAGAGGTTTTTAGAATTCATGAGCCAGTGTGGTGTAAGGGTTTGAGTGTTGGATTTGGGACTCCTGGAGACCAGGGTTTGTTCTCTACTTGGCTGTGAAAATCCATTGGGGAAGTCACAGTCTCTCAGCCTTAGAGGAAAGCAATGGCAAACCGCTCTGAACAAATCTTGCCACCCCACTCCCCTCAACAAACACTCTGGTAGGTTCATTTTAGGGTTACCATATATTGGAGACAACTTGAAGGCATCCAAAAAAACAATTTAAATTTATCATCCAAAGAGCTCCGGTGCCTTACCTAACTACTAACCTCAGAGATGCAGTCATAGCAGTTGAAGTGGAACCATAGCCCTATAACTGTGTGGTGAAAAAAGGCCCTCAGACTGAAGGCCAGGTACATCTTATTCTTCCTTTTACCAAGGTCGGGTTTTACCATCACTGTTCACAAAAGCAAGAGCTCAAGTTGCAGGGAGCATAACCCTTCCCATCCCTGCAGAATACTCTAGATTGTAAAACAAAGGGATTACTACCCATGGATACAATATGAAGAGATAGTGTTCTGGAAACATAATATCCATTGCAAGGCAGCTGGATTTTGCTCCATTTCCCTGCGTGCATGTTGGCAATCCTTATATAATGGCTGTCCCAGTCAGGTTGTTTTTGTGCGGCTACTTGGCTTTTTTGGCTCTCCTTCTTCCATTGGTGCTCACGTAACTCTTGATTAAGAGAACATACGTCAGCAATTGTAGAACCAGCAGCAGAGAGTCCAAATAATTGGGAAGCAGGGGGCAGGATATGTGTATCAAAAGCTGATAATCTAGGGAAGGAGAGATGGATATGGACTCCTATAATTCCTGCAGTTATAGTGACTGTGTTCTTGTTCAAAGGGTCACCCTGAGCCTAACCTTTGCTTGTTTTTACCTAACAGCTGGATCAAAACACATCCAAACGTGATTTCTCATGTATTTACCCTGCTGCCACTATGGAATGAGATTGTAATTAAGTGACAGTTTTGGGGGGTAGTGGGAGTCCATTAAGGAAAGGTCTAAGCTAAAATGAACTGCAGATCTAAACATACAGCGTTCATTTATTCTTTTTCTGGTTTTGGCCTGTATTTCAACATTTCCCATGTCTCTTCAAATAATTAGTCTCACCCTAAGGGCTTTTCCTCAGAGGCTAATATCTCATCCATTTCAGACCAAGTCAGATTGATGCTCTGCATGAACTAACTCCTGGATCTCTCCTTGTCTTTGACAGTAAAGCTTCAGTAAGAAATAAATACTTCTTGAAATAGCCAAAAGTTTTTATTTCAGTGAGTTTTATTTTGAGTTTAAGTTCTATGGTCTATCATTCATTGACTCTGTAGCACTTTATCCCGCTCTAGTGACGTATCCTCAACATTTTGGCAATTCTATAGATCAGGAGTAGGCAGCTGCAGAGAGTGCAGGGGCTCATTTTGCCAGTGGCAGGCCATTATCCCCCTAAAAGTGTTTCCCTGGAATTTGGGGGTGTGACAGGGACCTGATTGTGTCAACTGTTCTTGGAGGCCTCAGTTGGGCAAACTTCATCCCCAAACCTTTTGGGGAGGGTGTTCAGAGAGTCTGGGGGCCTACAGCATTCAGTTTGTCAACGCTTGCTATAGAAAATCATAGAATGCGTGTAGCAGTTTTCTTTAAGCTGGTCCTCAGAATTCTCTATGGTTTTACAATTTCATGGAGTCTTAAACAGGATTTAGAATATCGTATATATTTGTGTACAAGTCAACCTTGTGTATAAGTCAAGGGAAGGTTTCAGGGTCAAAATCCTGGGTTTTGATATTACTCATGGATAAATTGAGGGTAAAATTTAGGGGGCTGTAAGGAAGGATGAAAAGGGAGAAATGCCACTTCAATCCCTCCTTCTCCTTTCCTGGACCTCTCCTGATCACTTAACACTGATTTTCAGGGGCTGGAGGAGAGGTTTTAACATCGGATTGAGAAGGGAAGCAAGTGGTGTTAAACGGGGAGTTTTTTCCCTGGGAAGAGAAGCCTTGCAAGATCGGATTGGGGAGAAAAGCAAGTGGTGTTAAATGGGGATTTTTTTCCATGGGAAAAGGAGGCTTGTAGATCGGACTGGGAACCTCTTTTACACACACACACACACACACACACACACACACACACACACACAATCTAATCTCATTGTACTTTCTATCTTTTTCTACATAAAGCACTTCTAATATTTGCATTTGTTTTTTTCAGATGTTTTAGTGATATAATAAAGAAAAGAAAAGCGTTAGATTGGCACCATTGGGAGAATTCAGCTGTAGCATTGGCAAGATAGATTTTTCCACCTCTATGCCATTAGCAAGCCTATTACATATAATTACAAAATGTTTGAAAGCATAGTGGGATGTTTGCATTCCATACTAACATATAATAAAATAGAAAGGAAGGGAGCCATGAATTTTTTAAAATACATATTTAACACTTGATACAAAGCTTGCTTAAATCAATGGGAATGTGTTTTTTTAAAGAAAGAGTTTGTAAATGTAGTCCTTAAAATGAATGTTAAGCTTGAATGCTGAAGATAGCTGTCACCTTATGTCCATTTGTTGCACGTAATGTGTGCATGCACAAAAACAGCCATTGTCAATGGATTTTACCATTGAATTCAAGTCCAAAAATATTTGTGAGATGCTGGAGGGCTGGGTGCTAAGCTGAAAGTTGCAGCTGAGATTCAGTTCCAATACATGTAGGAGAAGAACAAAGGAGACTGAAATATGAGTTAGGTTAAGAGGAGACTGGAGATTACATGGTAGATGATGGAAACCGAGAGATAGAGAATGACCTAGAGATTATGATAGTTTGGTTTCAAACTAGGTCTTGCAAAAATCAGCTTCCAGTGTTTTGCTTCATGTTCCACCAATGTTCTGGTATCTGAGGCAGCATGTGCACTGCAGAAATAATGCAGTTTAAACTGCTTTAACTGTCATGGTTCAGTGCTTTGGAATCCTGGGATTTGTAGGTTATTGTGGCATCAGAGCTTTCTGACAGAGAAGGCTAACTCACAAAACTATAAATCCCAGAACTCCATAGCATTGAAGCCATGACAGTTAAAGTGGTGTCAAATTGCATTATTTTTCCAGTGCACATGCTGCCTTAGTTAACACACACAAGCAGTCAAAGATGCCATTTGCCTATAGTAGTGACCTTAGTGGTAGATGCCTCTGCAGCCTACATGATAAGCTAACATTGCAATAGAAAATCTGCAGCCATGGACCATAGGGGCTTCTCACTGAAATTCCACCTCTGACCCAGACAAATCTACATTGGGCAAAAATAAAAATAAATGTAAAAAGATGGAGAGGTGTATCCCACCAAAGTCTATAGAAGTGCAAAAATGTCCCCTAGTATCCTCAGAAGTTGCCAAACCTTGCTAAAAAACCTTCCCATCCAAGCTAGTTTCTCAGTCCAAGCCAGTTGTTTCACTATGTGGCATTAAATCAGCCACTGATAGATACTTCTCTTGTGCTCTACCCCAGACATATGTCCAAGGATGATATAAGCAAGAGTGATGTTGTTTAGCAAGTCATTTCGGATTTACAAAGACCTCTAGCAAACCGATCATGAGGCTTTCTTGGCAAGATTTGGTCACAACAGGATTGCCATTGGCTTCTTCCAAGTCTGAGAGAGTGCAACTTTCCCAAGGCCACCCTGTGGCTGAGCAGAAATGGCTGAGCAGAAATTTGTACCCTGGTCTCCAGAGTCCTAGCCCAACTCTTAAACCACTAGGCCACACTGACTCTTGAGCAAGAGAAGTCTCTCTTTCTCCTAAAAGCTCTCAACTCAGGTGGGAATCCATGTACAGTCTTTCAAAGAGGCTGGCCCCAAGTTTTATAAGGTCCACTATATAGTGTATTTTGCTCTAGAAAAAGATCTGTAGTTGGTGAAACTGTTATAACAAGGCATTCACATGTTCTCTGCTTCTGGCCCTGGTCAAGAGTTTGGCTGCATTGTTCTGGATCTGAATTCACATTTTTAAAACAATGAGAGGCATTTGGTTATTTGGGTGGGTATATTGAGCAAAGCTTTTAGGCCTAGAAGTTACTTTCAAAGGGTATTTTAGAGACATTTTGAGTAGATTTTTTCATTTTGTGTGATTTTTTGCCATTTTGGCTATTATTCTCCACAGTGCTAAGGCCCAGATTCTGGAGCTCACTGCATATGGAAGCTAGGCTGATCTTCCCTGTGTTATTCTACAAGCAGAAAAGAGCCAAAGGGATTTTTTTTAATTGACCTTTTTGGTTTTTGTGCCCTGCTCCCTGTGTTAATTATATTTGTTTCTGTTTACTTTTATGTTAGCTGCCTTGAATGCCATGGGATATGCACTGAATAAATGTATGTACTTCTCTCCCTTTAAATTTCTTGAGGTTGCAGTCATATACTTCTTTCTCTAGAACAGGGTTGAGAATTGTGTGGCCTTGCAGATGCTGCTAAGCTGGAGCACCCAGCAGTCCTTGTTATTGGCTGTGGTACCTAGAGATGATGGGAGTGGCAGTGCCACAAAACTCTAAAGAGCCACAGTATTCCTGCTTCTGTTCTAGAGAAGGATCAACCAGTACAGAGGCTTTGCTGAATATTCTTACATTCCCAAGATGTGATGTTCGATCTGATTCTTCTGTGGAGCAGCCTGGATTATTTATTTGTTTAGAAGTGGACCTGAAGGGATTCATTGATTACCAGAAAAGCCCCAGTCCCTCACCAGAGGGGGCTGCTGAACAGTAAGCCACAGATACTTTCCATATCAATTTGCACACCACTCTTGCTCATTCTACCTGCCGGCTTAGTCAGGGAGAGAACTACTGAAGTGAGAAGAAAATGACACAGAGGAGTTCTGGAAAATGAGAAAAAGACAAAGGTAAAAAGGAGACTGACAAATACAGAATGAGAAGTGAATTGGAAATGACAAGATCGGGGAAAGATCAGCTTAGAAAGTGAGAACGGGAAACATGAGAAATAGAGAGAAAATGGAGTTTTAAGAGGCAAGGGGGAATGCAAGCAATGAATGAAACCCTGTGAGAAGAGAAGTGTGAAAGGGCCAGACACTGGGATCATAGATTCCTCTGCAGAATGATACGTTGGATGAATTTGGACTGCCAGGAGAGATTCATTCATAAGGAGACTGAAAGGGCCAGTGAATCTAGAATTGCCATGTTGGTGTGTTCACTTCTTGAACAGTTTTCATTAGTAAAACAGGATTTGATGAGTGATAGATTTCTCCTATACTCCCTTTTTAAAAAGTGTTTTGGGATTCAGTAAAGACTGCTACTTCCAGAGAGGCACAATGAGTGCTGCAGTGTGGCAGGAGTTGTGTGGATCGTCATTCATAGCATGCTTCTGTTTGTGCTTCCACCAAGCAGACTCAAGCAGACAACTAGAGGACAAAATCCACATGGTCATTCTGTGCTTCTCAAAAGATTACTGTGGGGCTCTTGTTAACAGCTTTGAATCTTAAATGCCTGTACCTACACAGACTCTCCCTATACAGACCTATAGCTACAAAGACTTCTTCCTCTTTCCCTCACCTCAGCATGTGGAAGTAAGGAAATTTAAAATTGAACCTTGCAGTTCTCCTCTGCAAATTGAGACCCCTTTGAAAGTGTGTATTGTGTAGAAGCCAATCTGCATGAGCCTGCCTTTCATAGAAGTTTTTCATACCAGTGCTTAAGCGTTGCTAAATCATTGCTGAAACATTGAGGAAGCACATGTGTGTGAAAGCTTGGCATGCTTTCTCAATGTCAGGGAATTATCAGCTCCCCTCCAGTGTCACTGAATCATTTGGGGAGAGGCAATTTCCTCTATATGGAAACTTTGCGTAATGAGTAATATCAGCATGCAGAAAAGGAGGAGGAAAAATGTGGAGACCTAGTATGGAGGCCAGGCCTAAATATCCTGAAGGCATCAGATCCTGTTTGAACCTAGAAGCTAACCAGGGTTAGCCCTGGTTATTACATTGGGGAGATCATCAAGAAATACCCATTGCTTTAGGCTATATTTCAGAGGAAAGCAAACACAAACCACCTTTGAGTACTCATTACCTAAGGAAACTATGAATTTCATGGGATAAGTATAGGCAACTTGAAGGCACACACAGAGAGGCCCATCTACTTCTCTGAGATAGGACATAGGACTGGGGTTGTATAAATGTTGAATAGAAGTAAAGAGGGCTGGCTGTGATGGTGATGGTGACAGCAGAACCAAGGTACCTGGAACTTTATACACACCCAAAACAGATGTGATTGATGCTTATTCCAGGGGGTTTACAGTCTAAAATAGATTCTGGAAAACGGCAGAGGAAGCAGGGTAGGAATGGGGAAGGTAATGAACCATGGCAGTAAAAAATGCATTTTTTCTTACATTTTGCATTTTCTACATTTGCATTCATTTATCTATTTCTTAAAATATTTGTTGTTGTTGTTGTTGTTGTTAACTGCCCTTGAGTTGATCTGCCCTTTTTGTGGATGGGGATGTATATTGATTGCTTCCTAAATCTGAGCATGTCAGGGTGACATACAATAAAATCAATCTAGAATAGTTTAAAACAGTAAGAATAATTTTCAAAGACTAAAAGCATAAAAGTTTAACCAAGACAATTTAAATAGTTAAAATATTTTTAAGCCATAACACATGTACAAATGGGATAAAATAAATTAGGCCCTGAAGATTTTAATTAAAAACCATGTTTTGACTTGACACCAGAACGACACCAGCATTGGTGCTAATCCAGCCTGTAGGGAGAGGCTATTTCATAGTGCCACAACATAGTGGCTCTTCCATGTCTTCCCAAAGTGCATTGTCCTCACTGGTGGGACACAGAGTAGAGCCCCTCAGACCTCAGTGCTTGGGGAAGCATACATAATATATACAGTGCACCCTTTTTTATGCGGGGGATCCGTTCCAGACCGCCCCCCCCCCCGTGTAAAAAAAAGTGTATGCTCGAGCCCCATTGAAAATAATGGGGCTCGTGCATGGCACAGCGGCATGTGCACACCAGAGGTGCGCGGCCCATTATTCTTGATGGGGCACGCCACCGCTTGTGCCCCGCGGGCTCCCGCGGTTTCCCTAGCGGCTGTCAGTGTATGCTGAAAGCCGCGTATGGTGCATCCGCGTATGATGCAGGCGCACTGTATATAAAAACAGTGTGGTGTAGTTATTTGAGTGCTGGAATACAGCTCTAGAAACTTGGGTTCAAATCTCCACTTGGTCATGGTAACCATTGGGTGACCTTGGGCAAGTCACACACTCTCAGCCTCAGAGGAAGACAAAGGCAAGCCTTCTCTGAACAAATCTAGCCAAGATAATCCCATGATAGGGTTGCCTTAGAAAAGCCATAAACTGGAAATGACTTGAAGGCTCACACCAACAAATAGTACATATATCACTTATACCTACATTTACTTAGTGATAATCAGGTGTAAAGGAGTGGTCCAAAGTCTTCCCAGTGTGGAGTAGCAACAAAGGAAATATATATATATATATATATATATATATATATATATATATATATATATATATATGGTGGTGAGCTGAACACTCATAGAGTTCTGGAATTCTTGTTAGATGCAATTGAGTCTCCCTGAACTGCTCCTGCCTTTGTAAATGTGCCGGCATTGCCTTCTCTCCTCCACAACTAATCTTAAACAGGGTCTTGGCTGTTGCTGATAATTCTTCAAGCGCTGCTTCTGAACAGTATGTAGTGGAAATAGCTTTCATGAAGGGCCCCTTTAGAAAATATAGGAAAGCTGAACCAAAGCGTGTGCCGTCTCTGCCTCAAATTTGACTTTTTCTTTGGCGCAAACCGCCTTTCATGTTAGCAGTCATGTGTATGCATGAGTCAGGTCTTGTTGCTGCTGCTGAACATTGACTTCAATGCACGCAAGATACTGTGTTTATCTTGGTTTGATGTCTTTGGACCCTGTGCTTTTCATAAATAGGGCATTTGTAGCTGCAGTGTTAAGATGCAGGCCGGCTGAAGAAAGATGTGCGTTTGAACAGACCTGCCACAAAGAGCGCTTTGGATCATACAGCCTGGTATGACTACATGCAACCTCCATGGCTTCTGCACATAATCAAGCTGGAGTAATGAGAATTTCACCATGGAGGGGCACTATCTCATTTCATATAGCCCTGAGTCCCCAGCTGGGTTTATAATGATTCTGAAAAGCCAGGTATTGTTTAGACTACATGGGGAGAAATGTGGCTATGAATAAAAAATCCCTAGTACAAATCTTGTATCTGCCATGTACTCATTAAGAGGTTGTAGGAAGGCCTCTTTCTTTTTCTCTCAAGTTCATTCCCTCCCTCCCCAATCCATATCTAATATGGAAATGAAAAAAATATTCTGCTGTGCAGAGTTGCTGTAAGGGTTACTGCATGATAACATGTGAAGTGCTTTCAACGTTCTTAGCAATATTGCTTTTATTAATATGAACTTGTTGTTAACAGCAGTAAATTCTTTCCAGGTTTTGGTTCAGAATTTAAAGGCGCTATCTAAGATTATAACTATTTGGGGGAAACAGTTCAGCACCTTGGATAGCCACTTTAAAGTTTAGACTCAAATTGAATGGATTCACCACTGCACTGATATGACGGCCACCATTCACCACAGGTTTATTCTTTTAATACAGTAAAATATGTATATCCTGCCTTATATATAATGAAATCTTGAGATAATGTTGAGTATTCCTTGTCTAAAAAGAAACCCTATGAAACTCATGGGGTTGCCATAAATCAACAAGCAACTTGAATGTATGCATACAAAGACACTAAAACCAACTTAACCAATGTAAAACAATTTAATCTGTTGTTACAATATTTATCAAGGTGTCAAGGTCACAGGAAGATGAGAAAATGACTCTCACCAAGTCAGGCCTTAGTCTATTTCAGCATGGTTTACACGAACTGGCAGTAGCTTTATGGTATCAGATATGAGGCTTTCCATCTCTAACTGGAATTTCAAAGTGAGACTATATTAAAAAATACAAAACATGGCCACTACTGATGAGCTGTGGTCCTTTCCCTGACATTTCATCTTTTTAAAATGACTAGTAAATCACTTGGGGCTAAACAATAGCAAACTGATTGCACACACAAGCAATAAAAAGCAGGATGTTTTGACATGTTTAGGTTTATTAATTTTTTTTGGTTGCTTATGACACCTTACAGAAATGCAGAAATTAATAACAAAAACTATGTATTTTTAATATATAATTATGCCTCTCCTGCCCCCTACCAGCAATAATATGGACAATCAATAGGCAGAAGGCCAACATTTAAAAATTACTTAATCTCATTCCATCGAATGTGTGGTGTGGGGGGCACATTAATTTCTTAGTCCCATGGTGGCAAATCTATAGCATGTGTGCCCTCTCTGGCACTTAAAGCCATCTCTGAGGGCATGCAGAGAGATGAGAGGGCATTGGAAAGAGAAGGAACAGGTGCACACCTGTTCCTCCTCTTCCTCCATCCTTCCATGCCTTTAGCTCTTCCCCAGAGATAAGTTAAAGGTACGGGAGGGCGGGGAAGATAAGGAACAGGCACATGCCTGCTTCTCCTCTTTCTGCCCTTTCGTGCAATTAACTGTCTCTGGGAAATCCCACCCCCCAGAAGTCCCGCCACCCAAAAGTCCCATCCCTTGGCACAGTTGACATTGGGTCAGTTTGGATATGTGGTCTCTAAAAGGCTTGCCACCATTGTCTTAGCCTGTCACCTAAAAGATGATAATGTCCCAAGCAGGTCCTACTTGCTTGGGAGAGCATTTTAATAGGTGGGGACACAATCAGAAGCCCTCTTCATGTGTCATGCTTTGAATGTCTCTCAGATAAATGTCAATATACCATCTTATTAGAAATTAAAGACTTCTTACATGTGCTATGTTTGAAATAGATTTATGGTTGATATCATTTGAGCAAAGTATGGCCCTCAATATGTTGCACTACAACTCCCATGAGGCCTAAGCCACCACAAACAATGGTGAGGAATGCTGGGAGTCACTGGAGGACTGGACTCTGCCACTTCCTAGTTTTTTATTCATGTGCAAGTTATCCAATTGCTACTCACAAGTCTGTTGCACATGGACTAAATTTTAGATAGCCAGCCACTGTTACCTTCTGGGTCAACAGGGACAGGATCAGGCTGCATGGCCCCCATCTGAAGTATAATTATCTGACCAGGGTTCTCATGGAAAAATCAGTGATGACTTAAGCTTTTTAGAGGACAGACTTTGCACTGGGCTAAAGGCACCCAAGTCAGGTAGTGTTTAACAGGGAAAGAGAACAATGCTTTGACCTTATTTGCTGGTACTCATGCCTCATGTGGAGGAATGCTTGTCACAGCTCTAATGATTTAAGATCAGGGCAGGCTAATATATCTTAGTTCTTCCTACATAGACTCGGCAGTTTCCTTTATAATGCAATATGGAGAAAGCGACGGTGTAATTGGTGACGAATGGCAGTGCCTGAGAGGTGCCCTTTGCTACAATTCAGAGCGTCTGCAATTCATTTGTCAGAGAGGTCTGGCTCTGTGACGCTTTTAGCTCCAGAACATCCATTGCATGGGAGAGATGATAGCATTTTATTGGACTAAGCGCTGCAGGTAAAAGATTGCAGATTTTTGACACTCTCAGAGCTCTTGTTAAGGCAGCCAGGCTCAGAAGCTACCCCCTGCGTTGAACTGTTATGAAGTTGCTCTCTCTTTCTCCTACTCCCCATCGTGTGCCTCTCAGCATCCTTGAACAGAATGCATGGGATGGCTCACAGTAGTATATGGTACTATGTTCATGCTATTGGGCAAAGAAGAATAGTGCTGAGTGGGGGATTCTGGGAGATGCAGTCCAAAAAAGGAACTTTTCCAGTTCTGGGTGTAGTTATATGGATAATATCTCAGCCTCATTTTCTTTAAAAGTTAATTAGGGTCACTTTATAGAGGACGATAAGCCTGTACAGAAGGATAAACAGACTGGTTAATGTGTTTGTACATTATCCCTTTTTATTAATTTTTCATATATTAGTTGCATTTAGATCCCTCCTTGTCTTAGTTTTTTCCTCTACCCTGAGCAACTGAGCAAAGAAGAGATGGCTAGCCTATCAGGAACCCATTGTGACTACCCATTGTCCACATGGCCTCTTCCTACTTTTCCCTGTGGGAACAAGTGAAATGAAGCAAATTAGCTTTTCTTTCCTCATTCCTTAGGGAGAATGCAACCTGTATGCTGAGTAGCCAAAAGCACCAGTGAGTTTTAACCAAGAAAAAGAAAGCTATATTCTGAAGTAGAAAGGACTGAACCATATTTTCAAGATATCATGGAGCATCTCTCTCCAGGAAGAAATTTAGGAGATTAATAGAACATGTTGCATTTATAAACACCTTGGAAGTGTCAACCAGCAGCTGACAATACAACAAAATTCCTAATGCCCCTAACTAAAATGGTCTCTTGCCATTTACACCAAAGCAGACATTCTGTTCTCAGGTTTTTCCTTTTGGATCAGCATCTACCAGAGAATCAAAACCATGGCGTTGGCAGGGACCCCAGGTGTCTCTGTTGAATTTGATTAAATTCAGCCCAATTTTCAAGTTTATCAAGATTCTTTTGAATTCTGTTCCTGTCTTCCAATGTGTTAGTTGCCCTTCCCAATTCTGTATCATCCACAAATCTGATAAGAATTCCTTCCACCCCTTTATCTAAATCATTGATAAAAATGTTGAAGAGCATGGGCCCCAGGGTACAAACCTATGGCATCCCACTTTACATCTCCTTCCAATTTGAAGCACAGGTGGAATTTATCTGCAAGTCAAATCAGGAATTTGTTGGAGATACTGTTTAGCAGAACTAGGGCCTTTACAGACTGGCCTGAAAGGCTGGCCTGGAGACAGAGTCAGGATGCAGCATCCTAATGATGTACTCCCAACTCTGACCCCCCAGGACACCCTGATGCCACATGCCACCCCAGATGGCGCATGGCATCATGGTGCACCTCTGGCACTGCGTCCAGATGATGCAGTGCCAAAGGCATGGCATATAGCCATGCTGCATTGGCTATGGCAACCTTTTGAGAGTGCAAAAAGGAGATTGGGGCTACAGCGTGAGGTTATTGCGGCCTCAGTCTAGCGCAAAATGGGGCAGCTGCAGGTTGCTCCTTAGGGCAGTTTGTAGAGGCCCCCTAGTCTCCCAGCAGATGTCAGGAAAATTGAAGTCCCCCATAACTATCAGTTTTTGCTTCTTGGAGATTTCTGAGATTTGTTTCAGAAAAGCATAATCTACCATCTCATTTCAGTTTAGTGGCCTGTAGTAAACTCTTACCAAATAGTTAGTTTTATTTCTCAATTTATTTTTACCCAAATGCACTCCACTGGCCCAGTTTGATTACTCACATGGATTTCTGTACAAGTGAATTTGTCTTTGACATATCCTCTGCACTGTGCTTCCATCATGCCTGGCGCATCCCTAACTGTTGTGTCTGCCCTCCACCTCCAATTCTCCTGCACCTGCCAAAGAGGGACACACATTAATTTCATTTACTTTTTAAATCAGAGAGCCTAAGACAACCACGGAGTGCCACTTGACAGTCAGAATGCTAATGACTGGTATACCGAGATGGCTTTGAAAGGGCAATGAACACAATGCTCCTCCAAAGGAATGGACTCTTGTTCACTACATTCAGGTTTCACTGTATTCTGTCCTCCTGTTTTTTTTTTTTTTGGGGGGGGGGGAAGGAATCCTAGACAAAGAGGCATTACTTACCTCCCCCAAACCTAATTTTAAGTGTGGCTGTTTATTCCACCTCTTTTCTTGAGCTCTTTGTCTCAACTGCACAAAATCTTTCCACATAAAAGGTTCCTTTAAGAACCTGTGTGAATATGGAGAAAAGACCTAAAATCTCTCTGAATCCCCCCTTTTTTTCACACTGAGAGATGTGTGTGTACACTTGTGTATCTCTCTCGCTCTCTTTGTGCGTGCCATTTGCTGCTCCTTTCCTAGTAATTTTTAATATGAGCCAAGTGCTAATTTTCTCTAAGTACGTGAACCCGGTGTATTTTTGTAAATCAGATGTTTGTCTTCCTAGTAACCATAGCATAGTTCTGCCTTGTTCTTGTAAGACATAGATGCGATGAGTCAAGGTTCTTGCTTGCCAATGACTAAAAATGTATGTATTTCACAACAATTTATAAGCAGCTGCCTGTTACAACTGCAGCAGAAATGCCCATGGAATTCAAATGAGTTCTGAGACATAAATTAGGTATCCTAATCGTCCACAGTTGCTGTGCTATCCTGGTTTCCCAGTAAAGTGGGTATTTTATTGTTCTTCTTTTATGTCACATTATCTAACAGAATTGATATAATTATGCTCTTGCCAAGGTGAAGGGCTTTCACTGTAATGTAATAGAAGGTATCTTCCAGCTCATGCATAAATCTGGTTCAGTAAAACATGGGACCTTGGCCAGCAAATCGATTTGGTGATGAATAGGGGAGCAGTTTTTAGAAGGCCATGAGCGATGAAGCTCTCCACAGTCCCCTCTCTCTCTTGCCCTGCATATTTCCTATCTCATCCCCTTCTACCCCATCCTTGCTTCTCATAACATTAATTTTTGGTAATAAGAGGAGAAGATCATGCTGAGTTCACATCTTCTTGGACACACTTTGTTGTGTTCATTTGCTTGGCTAGGCAGCAGCTGCTAACATAGGCTCTGTTGCTTTCTAGAATAGTATGCTTAAATCTCAACTTTCTTCATGGATGACTTCCAGGCTAAGACTGCAATGATGTAAGTGCAAAGCTCCTGTTAA
>NC_056522.1:134936329-134959314 GCF_019175285.1 Sceloporus undulatus
GATGCAACTAAGGTCTAATTTAAACTGGAGAAATAATGCAATTTGACCCTGCTTTAACTGCCGTGACTCCATGAAATTCTAGGATTTGTAGTTTAGTGAGATATTTAGTTTTCTCCAAAGTCTAGTGCTACAATAAACTACAAACCCAAGGACTCCATAGGATGGAACCATGGCAGTGTTTGTTCCATCATATGCATATTATGATATCCAGAATTTTGCTTATATATAAAGAAGATGGGTCCAAGACGATGTGAACTCAGCATGTTGGGGAACACACTCGTAGACAATGAGGTGAGAGGGACGTTAAATACGCTAAGTACTGATGGTGGCATTCACATTATTAGCACTGACCATTCAAAATGAAATTGTATCTGATAACAAAAACATCCTGGCACTACATAAGCCAGTTAGAATGAGATAAAAAACCTTTGTCCATGTCAAGCCTCTGGGGACAGACTTGAACCTCTTGGTGAATTGTAACTATGCAGTCTTGTTCTAATCTTCCTTTGAAGTTCCTTTGCTCAAGAATGCCTACACTAAGTTCAGTGACACTGTCACTTGGGAGGCTGAAGGGTTCTCCAACACTTCTTGATATTGCCTTTTTTGATAGTCAATCTGTGCCAGTCTATATTTTTGCATAAGAGACTGCCCTGTTTGCCCTGCCTATTGCCAGAAGATGATATTGTGAATTGGTCTAGACTCAAGCTGGTGGTGATTTTGAAAACTTGAAAATTTTTTGGGGGGCAGGAGCTGACAACTTGTCCAAGTGCTTCATTACTATGGAGTGTATCACACGGGCGGCTAAAGGTCTAAATCCCATGGAGAAATGGGATTTAAATCCCAGAAAAATCCTGCAAAAGCGGGATCATTTTCAGACTCATTGGGGGGCACTGAGCGTTAACATGAAAATAACCCGCACAGAAAGTGGACAAAATGGGCTGCTTTTTACTTTCAGTAGAATTCCAAAAGCAAAAAGCAGATGATTTTTTCCACATTCTGTGCATGTTAATGTCAGATTAATGCTCAATGCCCCTGACATTGTGTGAAAACAATCCTGCTTTTGTGAGATTTGTCTACTTTCTGTGCGCCTTAATATGCATCACTGTGTGAAAACAATTATGGGTATGAACAGAATGGCAAAATTTGGACAATATTCTTGATGGCTTGCAGTCTTTATGAGGAATGTTGATACAAAGAGCCACAACATCCAGCATAACGAGGATGGAATTCCTATTCCTAATAACTTACAGTTTCTTCAGAAAGCCAATGATATTCCATAAGTAACTTGGAGTATTAGTAGCATGTGATCTGGGACTGGAGGTTTTTCAAATAGCAAGTACATGGCAATACCAAGTACATTTCTATACTGTACTAAGCGGTTTACAAAGTGTAAACTAAGTTCTTACAGCCAGACATGTCAGCTTGATAGTACCAAGGTCTGAGATGAAAAAATGCACAGGTTTGGCTAGTTGTGTGTTTGGGGTGTCATGGACAATACCCAGTTTAGGCTCTCGTGAGGTGCCTGTGTATATTTGGTTGTGCACAGTTGTGCAGTGGACCCTTGTTATACGCTGGGGTTTGGTTCAAAGATCCCCCATAGATAACAAAATCCGTGTATGCTCAAGTCCCATTAAATATAATAACATAGCAAAATGATGTCCCTTATAAAAATGGAAAATCAAGGTTTGATATTTGAAATTTATACTTCTTTTGATCATTTTCAAACCATGGATGCTTGAATCAGTGTATAAAAAATCTGTGTATAAGAAGGGCCGACTGTAGAATGTTTGCTCCTCAAGTTATACAGTGCACCCTTATTTTATGCGGGGATCTGTTCTGGACTCCCCCGTGTAAAGCAAATGCCACCTATGCATGAGCCCCATTTAAATGAATGGGGCTCATGCACATGGCGGCGTGGCAGCATGCACCCCATTCGTCCCTATGGGATGCCCAGCCCCTTCTCCCTGTGTGGCTTTCAGCATATGCTGGAAGCCGCATAAAGCACACCCGCGTATGATGCGGGTGCACTGTATAAGCCCTTCTGGTATTCCTCTATGGGGGTCATGCAATCATACATTAATAAATCACAGAATTATTTTTATTTGTACAAAATCTAGATTTAAAATGGTAAGTATGCAGCAATATATATACACATATATTTTCAGAGTTCAAAGATGAAATATATTTCAAGAATGATGTACTATGTTTATAATGGCTTTGGGTACAAAGTGAATGAGATGTGATGCATATGTTTCAATATGTTATGTTGGGATTTGTCCAAAGACCATCACAGAGGGGAAACAATTCTACATTGGAAGAAAAAGATTTTGCGTGGGTCAGCTGAAATGGAAGCCATGGTTAAGCTATATGAGAGCTAAGGTTGCTAGAGTGAAAAGTAGAGAGGGTGCCTGTCCTTTTTATGGTTGTGTAGAAAAGGGAATTTCAGCAGGTGTTGTTTGTCACACAACCACATAACAAGCAACACCTGCTGAAATTCCTTCTTCTACACACCTATTAAAGGGAGAGGAGCCTTCTCCAGTTTTCAATCTGACAGCACTAGTTGAGAGCCCACATTTAGAAATAATTGTGGTTAACATGGTCATTGCAATAAAATGAGATTGAAAGTAAAATAACATGGCTTGCAATAAGAAAGCGATGTACAATCCTTGTTTTGTCCTTCATTTAGAGCCACACAAAACCTAACAAAAAGTCATGTTGAGAGTTATCAGCATCACGGACATTTCACTCTCTTTGAGCTATAAAATGGTACAGGCTGTTATCTAAGCTGGGTAAACAAATCTGCTCTATCAAGCAGCGCACATCTAAGCATTAAACTCAGTGATGTTCCTGGAGGTCATGGATATCCAGCAAGGTAATGAAAGCTAGTAACATCTGTCTGCTAGAACAACACGACTTCAAGGGTACTTGCTCATGGCAAGAAATAAGGAAAAACAACTAAAAATTGCTGGCTTTACTTTATTAGCTCTGTTGGTATGCTAGTGGTATCCAGATCTTTGTAATAATTGAACTTCCAACCTGACTTACCCCAAAAGCCATTCTAGAGCATCTATCAGTTCCTGACCTTAAATATATTATTAATTATCTTTTTATTATTGTGATATTGGTGAGCAGACAATAGCACGGCCAGTTTCTCATCCTGTCTTTTATAATCAGCCTAATCCCCAATTCCACCCTTTCTTTTGAGGGGAGAGTCACTTTTGTTTGCCCTATTTTGGCACCTTCTCCAGCTCCACAGCACTGGTTCTCTTTTTTGCTTCCATTTTGCAGGTCATTATGTAGCATGGTTTTACAAAGTTAATCTAATACATCTATCTATCTATCTATCTATCTATCTATCTATTTCAAAATAGAGAAATATGCTGAAAGTTGATCAAAGAAAAGAAGTCATCTTATTTGCCTGGCTCATTATTTCATGTTTTTATGGTCTTGGTTTACACCCACTTATGCTAAACCTCTATTTCCCATCATATTAGACTGGTAGGGCAGGGAATAGTGAAGAAAGACAACTGTTCCTTGTAGATTCTGGGCACCCTGTGATGTCATGTGCATTGATTTATGGAAGGTACTCTCTTTCCCTTGGGCATCATTCCAGAAGCCTGTGGAGCTAGTGTTTCGGTGCTTAAAATAGCTCTAACTGAGGGGCAATGCTGATGTGCTATTTTTCCTCCATGGAGGAAAAGACGTGAAAATTTTTAAATCTCAATGAAAGAATGACACATCAGAGTTCATTTAAAAATACAGTAGCCTTGCTGCAGGTCCTTTCCCTAGCCCAGGAGTGCAGAATGTTCGGGTCTCTGGGTTTTTTGGACCGTGGCTCCCATGATCCTTTACCATGTTGGGTGGCACTGATGGGAGATTTAGGCAAAATATCTAGAGGCCCAAACAGTGTGTGGGTGTGGGATCCTGACCCCCCTTTCATTAATTTATGTTAATATAATAATGGTCTATGCGCCTATAGTGTGCGCACACCGCACTGCCACGCCCAAGCCCCCCCTTCCCAAAATCCTGGCTACATCCCTGGCCCAAAGATTCTTCATTCCAAGCAACACCTTATTTAAATACATTATTCATGTGAACAGGGACAGAGGATGAAAGAGGCAGCAGGACTGTATATTTCGCTCTCCTCCCCAAAACATACTGCTCTTTTTGACTTCACTGTCACTGGGTATAACACAATATGTGAAGCAGAGCATCTCTTCCTGCAGTTTAGAACCCTAATTATGAAGGTTACTAATTATGACAGGAACCTTCATATGTACAGGTGCCCCCCTTCTCCAATGATTCAGATGCACACAACCACAATGTGGGTGAGAGAAATGATGCAACTTGAGGAAGCAGGGCTTAAAGTATAGCCCTGCTTCCTTTTCACTATAATTTGCCAATTCACACAAGTAATGTGGAAACAGGGTCAAGTGAACTGGATGCAGCAATGACAAGAGTCTTCCAACAGAAGGCCTTGTATGGCAGAAAAACATGGTGCCTAACATTTGTGGGATTATCCCTCAGTACCTTCAGCAAGCAGGGATGAGGACTCCTGCCTGAAACCTAGAGAAAGGTGCTTTTTTGTGTGTGTGAGAACACTATAGTTCCCAGCCATGCTGTTCTGGGAGTTGTTACACTCCCTTCTCCCTTCCAAGTCTGTTGAACTCTTGGGAAGATGCTGCTCCACAAAGGAGATTATTAGTCTACCTAGCCCAGCATAATCTTGTCTGAGTAGCATCTCCTCATTGTATTTCAGTAGACAGTAAAACAGCTTCATATGTTCATATTAGTTTTCACTGATCTTGTTCCTCTATAGTATATCTGCTCTTCAAAAATTCTTGCCTTCTGGGAACAACATGCATTACTTCAAATGTACCATTGCACAAATGGAGCCACTGTAGCACAACAGGTCCCATTGTGCCATGGTTACTATTATGCAATGGCCATCACTCCACCATAGGTCTCATTCTGCAACAAAAGCTCTTATTCATATTGGGGTATCTTGTACAGTGCCCCCTTAGCAAAAAGAGCTTCCCATTGTGCAACAGGAAAGCATGCAGGTTGCCCTGATACGCACTGTTACAATTCACTGGAAGGGTCCCATATCATGTTAGAGACATAGCTACATCAAGATAAAGATATGACTCACTGGCAGAAACCCTGTCAATATCAATGGGGCACAGCTTTATCAAGAAGATGTTAGAAGAGAGTGTACCCAGTATACTCTGAAAGTCTCTGCAATCTTTTCTCTCAGAGGGATACTAATAGTCTTCAGGCACAGGCAAGCTTAATCTGTTCAAGAGCATTATTTGGAAACAGGAAAGTACAGGTCAGTTACAAATTCTGTGGAATAGTAGGGATTCTGGGGCTCTTCAGAGAGCAGACTATTGCTGGAGGGAGAGAAACAGACACTCATCCTAATTCTCATTTGAGATTTTCCATCTTGTCCAGCTCTGAATCTACTCTGCTGAATGATGTAGAAGCAACTAAAATAGGGGTTGACAATGTGCAGCTAGATGTCAGGTGCTACTGGACTGCAGCTCCCAGAATACCTCACTATTGGCTGTGCTGACTATGACTAATGGGAAGTGCAACCCCCCAACATTTAGTGGGTTACACTATGCTCATGTATTTTTTGAAGAGAAGCTGGGTGCTAAAGGGCAGCTATCACATCAGGCAGAGTGAAGCAGGCATTCCAAGCAGCAAATGTTGGGTGTCACAAAAGAGCCATAGATGGTTTGTTATTTAATAATATGTTATTAGCTTCATTTTAAACACTAAGGAGAGAGCTCCCAGAAACCCAGGAAGAGATCAGAATTGAGTCGGCAACCTCCCACATAACACACTCTCTGTAAAAGGGTGGAGTAACAGCTTTGACAGAATCCCAACAACATTTGGAGGGCTATGTGTACCAAGGCTTAGTGTGAAATCCTTGTAAATTCACAGAAGCTCATAATTTACCCAGGCTTGGACAGATAGAGATCCACCTATCTCTGTCAGGTTGCAGTCCTAGCAGTTTATCAACAAGTACAAGCTGTGAAGATGTTTAGAATTCTAGTGAGTAGAGAAGTAGTAAACACTTTTGAAGGAATGGACAAAATTAACTGTTATATATCCTGTGTAATTAATTAAGAAACTGTGCAATTAAACTTTGATGTAAGTGACTGAATAATGAAGTTGATGGATTAGGAAGGGAAAGACTCCAGGCTTGGGTGACTGTAGCAGGTGTGGAGAAATATCTTACTGTGAAAGGCCTGCAATGAACATAATGCTTTTGGATTTGAAAGCTACGTTTCCCCCACCCCAAGTTTTCCCTGTGGAGATGCCAATATTATTTTGTGTCTTCTTTGTGTAAACAAGTCTTTTGTCATTTTCGGGCTTCCATTTGCTTAGTGTTAACCCCATTCTTAATGTCAATCTAAAAGCTGCATTGCCTAGGATGCATGTTCAATTTTTCTTACAAATTATTTTCTGCTAGCCATGTACACAGTAGACTCAGTCTGGGCATTTAAGTGTCACAGATATATTTAATTAACAGATGTTCAGGCTGCCTTTTTGGCCAAAAGTACCTTCCACACAATTCATAAGCAAAATGCAAACATCAAAATAGTAATAAAATTAGAATTAGTAGTGAAAGACAAATAAATGGGTCCAAGAGCAAACCAAGTCTGACTCCTTCTAGAAGCCAAGATGAATCCAAGCTGATAGGAGCCAAGAGAATAATCTCATCTGAAATGTAGTGCTGGAGAAGAGTTCTACTGGTGGCGCAGTGGTTAAATGCCTGTACTGCAGCCATTCACTCGAAACCACAAGGTTGCGAGTTCAAGACCAGCAAAAGGGCCCAAGCTCGACTCAGGTTTGCATCCTTCCGAGGTCGCTAAAATGAGTACCCAGACTGTTGGGGGCAAATTAGCTTACTTGCTAATTAGCTTACTTGCTGTTCACCGCTATGATCTTTGGAATAGCGGTATATAAATAAAACATATTATTATTATTATTATTATTATTATTATTATTATTATTATTATTATAGACAACCTGGACTGCCAAAAATCAGATAAATGGGTCCTAGAGCAAACCAGGCCTGAGCTGTTCCTAGAAGCCAAGGTGATTACACTGAGACAGTTGTACTTTGGACATATCATGAGAAGACATGACTCACTAGAAAAGAAAATAATGCTTGGTATGGTAGAAGGCAATGAAGAAAAGAAGACTGCATTCCAGTTGTAGAAATTCAATTAAGGAAGGAGTCTGCAAGATCTGAGCAAGGTTGTTGATGATAAGGTGATGTAGAGATCAGTAGCATCACTGGGGAGGTGTGGACTGCACCAGGTGACACACCAGAAGGAGAGTGACATCTGGCCAGTCCCCCATCCCCTGTGGGGCCTTCCTGGGGCCTTGGGCCCACTCTTCTGGCCGCCATGGGGCTTTCTGGGTCACCAGGGGAGCATGGAGTCTGTTTTCCTGGCAACCTCAGGGCTTTCTGGACTGTGCACGTGTTTTTATGGTGTATGTGCTTGCATGCGTGCTCCCATGCAGCGCATTCACTGGAAGTCCTGCTTGCAGAAGCCCCACCTCCATAACCAGGTGACACTAAGTTGGGGTACATCACTGGTTGAGGTCTGTCAATCATACATTGAAGTCAACTTGATAGCAGTTAACAACAAGAAGTGAAATATCAATCATAAGATCATAAAAACAAACTCAAAGCCATCAGCATCAAGCCAATAGCTCAACAATATCCTTGAGGAGTGATGAAAACTTGAAACACACTTGAAAGCCTGTAATTAAGGACTTTATTGCACCGTCTCTGGTGCCCGACTTACCTCTTCCGAATTTGAGCTAAATTCGGAAGTTAGGCTGATTTTATTGCACAGACATTTCCCTCAAAATTATTTCCGTTGCCTCCAGTGTTGAATTTGGGCCCCATAACTTGCTTCAGCAGCCATTTTTTCCAAATCAGAAGCTTCGGAATTTGAAAAAATGGCCGCAGAAATGACTTATGGGTCCAGAATTCAACACTGGAGGCAATGGGAAGCAGTTTTGAGGAAAATGTCCATGAAATAAAATCAACCTAACTTCTGAATTTGGCTAAAACTTGGAAGAGGTAATTTGGGCACCGGAGGAGGTGCAATAAAGTCCTAAGCCTCACCTCCTCCGTGTCTCATTTCACCCCTCAGGTAGGATACAACTGCATCAGAACAGTTTGTTTTGTTGTATGCATATCATCTGGTTTCCTTACCATTGGAGGCTCCATCTTCTCTGAATGAAACATCACTTTATTTATCCCCATTCATCCCCCAAATTGTTCACATCAGCAGCTCTAAAAACCTCCAGGAAGGATTTAGACACACTGTAAAATATTGGTTTCATAAACTGCACCAAGCCAGATGGCCAAGAAGCATGCCACATAGACGGTGATGAAAGCTAGCAGAACCATCAGGCTTGTACTCCCCTGTCCCTGGCATCCATTCCCTTGTGTAGGAGTACTGAAGCTGCTTCTCTTCCCAGGCTCACAATTGGCCTGGAGAGCCCATCACACCTTCCAGAACTTTGCCTAATAATGGAAGGCAGGATACTGTGTAACTAGTTTTTTTTCTTTCAAATAAGGGTCTAAGTGTTGTCTCTGGATTGTCTTCTCTTAAAGAGGAATTCACCACTTGTGAAACCAAATTTCATACTTATCCCAGGCAGATTTCAGTAACTGAGATGAGGCATGTGTGTCAGTGCTCAGTCCTCTCAGCAGCTTCACTATGTGTTCTTGCTGCAACAGCTGAAAGGTTTCCACAATATCATGAGCAGAAAGTATCCTGGCCATGTGTAATTCTGTCAAACCTGTGGCTTTTAAGTCAGTGTGGGAATGAGCAGTTTTGTTTGCAAAATATAAAGTGAATTAAATTATACCAAGATTTCAGGGATTCTACATTCTGAACTCTGGCCTTGATGAAGAAGATCTTTCACCCCTTGGAACAGTGCTGCTAGGTAAGTTCATACAAATGTAATGGTAGTGGAGAAGTAAGATTTCTTTGCTTCAATTTCCACCACAATAAGTGTGAAGATAGATTCTTACTTGTGTCTAGTCAAAATCACTACAAATATTGTGCCATTCCTGTTCAAATAGCTGGCCCAGTATTTCATGACTCCCATCTTCTCAGAATTACCAAAAACAGAGCTAAGTATATTTCAAAATTGTTACTGCCTGATGAAGACTGTCTGAGTCACACTAATAGAATTATACTGGAGCATGAAGTATATCTCTCCCTGCCACCATCTCTCTCTCTCTCTCTCTCTCTCTCTCTCTCTCTCTAAATCCTGACATTGTTTTCCTTCAGGAAGTACCTCGCAGGTCTGTTATGATGATAAAAGGGGTAGAGAAGAACCTTTGGATTTGTTAGCCACCATGAGAACATTTCTGCTGAAAGGCACCCTTGTTTAAACAAGAACCAAATAAGTGAAAGATTGGTTGTTGGTGTTTGTGGCAGGAAAACACAGTGCAATTGTGCTCATGTCATGCCTTGTGCTTATGTTACCAGGGAGAGGGCAGAGAGAGTATGAACTAGGGCCATCTCTTGGATGACCATTTTCTCATTAGCTGATCTGTCAACATTCCAAGCAAAGCTGTTTTGAAAGACAGAGATACTCTGAAGGATACTGTACATTGAGTTTTTAACTACAATGAGTGCCATGTGTTTTTCTTTTCTTTTAAGTGATACATTTGCAGGTGTCCACTTCTCTGATTGTGAATAGGTTTTTGAACCTGACAAATGGCTGGGCAGAAATGAATGTGGTACTTGTTCAGAGAACCTGAAGAAAGTTCTTGCTTCAACATTGGTCTGGCTCAGATATGGCAGATGGAGGTCCAGCCTCTTGCTGACTGTTCTTTGGGTCTTAATCCAGGCAGCGGCCTATTTGGGCTTCTCACTCCTATCAAGTGTCCTAACCTGAAGGGCAACTTTATGTGGCTAAACTGCCACTCCCCAAAGTTCTTCCCTGGCTTACTTGTCAACAAACCAACCAAGAGTTCATGTAACAGGTTTGGAGACTATGGCCAGAACTAGGGTTGCCATAGTGCCGGACCTCCAAACCGGGAAAAATGTAGGACAAAATTTTCAAATGTAGGACACACAAAATGTGTCCTACATTTGAAAATTTTGTCCTACATTTTACCTCATGATTGCGGCAGGGAGCGGAGGCCAAGCGGCAAGGGAAAGCCTCCACTGAAGGAGGCTTTCCCTCCCCGCCTGGGCCCTGCCGCAATCGGAGGCCCCCGCCGGGACCAGGAAGGAGGGGGAAGGCCGGCGGCGATTGCCGCGGCCTCGCCTCCTTCTTGGCCCCCGCCGGGACCAGGAAGGAGGGGGGAGGCCGGTGGCGATCGCCGCGGCCTCGTCTCCTTCTTGGCCCCTGCCGGGACCAGGAAGGAGGGAGGAGGCTGCAGGGAGGTGGGGAGGTTGGCGCGGCTGCGCCCAAGAGGCGCCGCCTCCCTGCAGCCTCCTCCGCCTCAGTCAGGCCTCGCTGCCCTCCTTTTCCTCCGCGCGACCATGCGCGGTGGAGGAGGAGGAGGGCAGCGAGGCCCCAGGGTTGCCCAGCAACCCCACTGCAACCGGGCTTTTCCCGGTTTTTGGCTGCACCCGTGCCGTGACCAGGCAGGTGCAGCCAAAACCGGGAAAAACCCGGTTGCAACCGGGTTATGGCAACCCTAGGAACTATGCTGTTGAGATGTCCACTCATAACCAGCATAGGCCAATTTTTTGGACATTTTTGGACATTTTGGACATTGAGGAAGGAACAACTTGAACACCTCCTCATGGAACTTCCTCCACACTCCAGAGCATGCTGACATGCCCACGAGGGCAGAAGATGCAGAGGCAGCATCAAACTGCAAATTTGCAGGAGAGAGATCGCCAGTGAATACTCCTGTATTCACTGGACATCTGGGGAGATTATATTTGCTCTTTCCTCCTAGCTGCAGAGTTCCTGCCAGATGCTGCCTTATGTGCTCCCCTATTATGAAATGGCTGCAGCATCTTGCTTCAGAGCTTGGAAGTTGCCATCTGGGAAGTAGGGATGTGAAACTGCACTAATGGAGCCTCATGCTCCAAAACTGCAATGTAAGTAGATCCTGGCTCTTCAATCCCAGAACTGAAATATTGGGATTCAAATATTCTACACTATAGCAGCCACAGAAAGTGTGTGTGTTTGTTTGTGGGGGGGAGGTATCCATGCACCAGTTATCATCTATCTCTGAGTTTTCAGTAAAGCTTAGGGTAACCAGAAGACTACTCCCATTTTCAGGAAAAGTTATTAGGGGGATAAAACAAAGAGGAGTGTGTGTGCACCTTCTTTTATAGGAAAATTGTGCTCTTTGGAAACTGATGCAAGTGTATTTCTTTGCTTTTTAATAATATATATTTATCAATAAATTTAGCAAATAGGTAGCTTGGGGAACTTGGGATATCTCTTGGCCACAAGAACAGCCTTGTCAGGCTACTTGTGGCCTAAAGGCCTCATAACCCCCTCTCATTCTCTGCAAGATCAACAGATTTATCAGAGTTGTTAGCAGGGCTGCGAGTTGTTGCTGCTTCTCCTCTTCTAAAGAAAAAACTCTGGTTCATTGGGCAGAATCATGGCAGCAATAATTGCCATTTTAACGCTATTTCTGGGTGGTGGTAGACATTTTGTAGACCTGAAATAGGCTCCCTCTCCAAAAAAGTGGACATTTTTGAAAAAGAGGGTGGTGGGTACAACAGGACCTTAGTAAATAGCGCATCTCCTGGAGTCTCCACAGCTACCCATCCCCTGTCCTGCATTACACCACAATGTTAATGTTAATGGTAACAAGCATCTCAAAATGATATAAATCCCTGGGAGTGAGTCCTCTTAAGAAAGCAGATCATGTATCATAGAATTGGGAAACCAGGGGCCCTCCAGATATTGTAGGACTCCAATCCTACTCACCAGGGTTGTTGGCAGCTGAAAGCTACTGCTGCTCCAGCTCCCATGAGTCTCAGTCTTCCTAGCTAATGGGAGTTGCACTAGAAGTTTCTTGCTCCAGCTGTAATGATTGTCTCAGTAGAGATGGCCAGGGAGCGATGTGCAATTGTTCTTGAAAAGCATGATCATGTTAATCTAATCTGGAAAGAAAAACCATTCATATTCTTTCTGAGACTCTTGATAGTCAATATTGTTGTATGGTGTTTTGCTTTAGCAGTCTGTAATTGTTTTGAGGGAGGGGATTGTTTTGGTTACTATTGCCATCAAGCATGCACTGATGGCTAGTAGCTCTCATATTAGTGGGTGGTGAATCTGATCTGTGGTTTTGTCTGAATTTAACTGAGCTCTCGAAGTGCTGAACCTGTTTGGTGGATAAGGTTCAGCACCTGGGGTAAGTCCTTGAAACTCAGACTCAGGCTGCTGCCACACTGCAGAATTAATGCAGTTTGACACTCCTTTAACTGTCCTGGCTCCATCCTATGGAATCCTGGGATCTGTAGTTTGTTGCGGTACCAGAGCTTTTTGACAGAGAAGGTTAAATATTTCACAAAATTACAAATCCCAGACTTCCATAGCATTGAGTCATGGCAGTTAAAGCAGTGTCAAACTACATTAATTCTGCATTGTGGATGCAGCCTAAAACATGGATTTGTTACCTTGATGATGAAGAAAACCACCATGTGCCACTTTAAAAACAAACAAACTATGAAAACTAAGAACATGGGATTTGATCATGGCAAAGTTTTGTTTCCTCTAAGGAAAAACCTTTCAATATATACTGGATAAATCAAATCCTGGTTTCAGTAATTATTCAAGAATCTTCAAGGAGCTAGTAAGGGATGTTGGAGACAAATCAATGAGACACATGAAATCAGAGACCTTCTGATAGCATTTTAGTGTGTCCTATCTTGAAGCAAGCCTGTGTTTTAAAGCCCCTGAATTGCAAGGAATCTAATGTCTGCCAGAAATTGTGAAAGAAAGAATGGCAGGGGGCAAAAAGGTCCATTTTAACAAGCTTAAATTAAGCTGAATGATCGTCCTAATGACATACAGGGACTAGATGTTCTTGTATGTAAGAAACACTCACCTGTTTCTCCTATATTTTAAATATATATGTTAATAGGCAAGATCCTATTCAGGTGCTGCTTAATTGGCAGGAGCTATAGTAATAGTGAATTATTTGTAGCATAGCCAGGGGCAAACAGAAACAAAAATCCATAACTAGTTGGTCTGGTTGGCTATAGATATTTGGGTCAGAAAGAAGAGTAAAGGTATGATGGTGTCAGGAGCAGTATTTCAGCCATCTGTCTTTTTAATGTTTTCAGCAGGTACTTTGTCACTGATGAATTCTAAGATATGATCAGAGGTTTTATACTCATTCTTCATACCTCCAAGTTTTGACTTGACTATTTGGATACCATACTTTTTTTTACAGGGTTGGCTACCACGGTTCTGAGGAAACATTTCCGCTGATTAAAAACCCACTGTAAAACACTGTGCCTCTATAGCTCCAATTTATCAACACTAAGAGGTTATGAACTTCTTTTCATTAGTGCTGTATTAATAATACAGGGCTGCTTCCTAGAGATTTGGTATATGTGGTTGACTTCCATAGCAACATGTCATCATCAGGAAACTTCTTGGGGAGCAAAAAAAAAAAATTACCCCATTAATGATTTCTTTATGAGGACAGCAGAAATTCTGAATGTTCTGGCAATGCAAGTTTTTTTTTAAAGAAGAAGAATAGTGGAATCAAAAACTATATGTCAGGAAAGGGTCGGAGAACTGCTGATCATAGGGAAGGTTTGAAATGATCAGATTTAGAGTGATAAAACTCTCTCTCTCTTTTTGTTTAATACTTAGGGATTCAGGTTTAAAGGCAGAATGCCTAGTTTGGTGAGTTCTGCAAGAATATATAAAAATGTTCAGTGTAATTTTGATGTCTATTTTTTTAAAAAAGTCCTTAAATTGGAGAGACAATGTTAGATTCATTCATAAATTCACTCTAAAGAACTGTGATGTAAATAGGTTCAATAAACTGAGAAACCCAATTCTGAAGTCATGGTAGCCATTCCCATTGGGTGGCACCTTCTTTGCAACTGTAGATTCCCTTGGACCAGAATGGTTATCTTTAAAATCAGAACAAAGTGGGTAGTGGTGGTGCTATTAGCATTCCTTGTATTATCATCGTATAAGCTTACAGAGAATTAAGAAACAGCATGAAATTTAGACAGCACCAAAAAGTTAACAGGTAGCATTTTGTACATGATAAATGGTATGCAATAGTATCAAAGGGACTATTAGCCATAGCCACTACTCCTCCCATGACGTGTGTGGCACAGTGGTTTGAGTGTTGGACTATGACTCTGGAGAGCAAGGTTCGATTTGCTGCTCGATCACAAAACTCACTGGGTGATCCTGGACAAGTCACATCCTCTCAGCCTCAGAGGAAGGCAGTGGCAAACCTCCTCTGAACAAATCTTGCCAGGAAAACCACATGAAGTTTGCCTTAGGATCACTATAAGTCAGAAAAGGTTTGAAGGCACACAAAAACAAAATCAATGGTATGCGGTGGTATCCAAGAAACGATTAGCTGTGGTGACCACTCCTACCATGATTCAGTAGACAGGACATGCTGCAGCCATGAGACAGTAGGAGAACTCAGCCTAGTCCAGTTGTAAAGATGAACAGCCTCCCTTCCTCTAGAATGAGCAAATGAACAAATACACCACAATTCTAAATAGATCTACTCAGAAGCAAAATTCATTGGGTTTGCTAGGACTAGCCTCAGAGGATGGGAATGGCAACCCCCTCTGAAGAAACTTGTCAAGAAAACCCTATGATAGGTTCGCCTTCAGGGTTTGGATCTCTCTGTTCCAAATCCAGCATTTTAAACATTGGTCTGTACTGTTTCTGTCAGGTTAGTTCTAATTTTTAAAATGGTATGAAGGTTAAACATAGTGGAAGAAAAAATGCAACCATTAAAGTGCTGAAATTGCTTAATTAGAATGTAAATTGAAGTGGTTTACATAATTAGAATATTTTAATAATATGAAAATTAGGTACCCAGATTTTAAGATGTGGAATATGGCAACCCTAGCACCATTTGAGGGGACAGAAAAATGCTGTCTGGAGCTGCAAAAATAGGCTTGCAGGCTCACATGTGGGGCAGCCTTGCCAAGCTGAGGCATCACCAGGCCTTTCCTTCTTTTCTGTTTAAGCATATCTTGACCTGCACCATGCACTCTTCAAAAAACTGTTTATTAAGCTTATGCTAAACCCTTTAGGAAACCTCACTGTATAACCTGTTCAAAGATGGATGTCTTAAAATCTCTGGATGTTCAAAGGGAAGATAACCCTGGCAGGGGCCAAAACCCAGATGTCTGAATATGTGTGGAGGAGAAAGTCTGCTGTGTGCACCTGCCCCAATTAATTAATCCTGTAATGGGGTTTTGTTTGCGCTGCAGTTAATAGCAGTATGGCAGATGTCAGAGGCTGAAGTGTCCATTTTACCATAGGACTTTTTAGCATATTTCCGTCCCTGAAGTTGTTGAAGCAAAGAGATTCAACAACTGTTGGCAGATGCACATTTTAGGATCACAGAAACACATTTAGAAGAATATTGCCTCATCAAGGTGAGACAAATAACTCAAAGGCATACTTGTTCTCTCTCGGCTCATCTCTAGAAGAGTTGAAAAAAAGTCCAGGTATAATAAAGGGCATGAAACAAAACAGAATAGTGACACAGTGTATTCTCACAGCCTTGTCAATCTTTGAGTCCAAATAAGGTCAGTTTTTGGGTTTTTTTCACACTTGAACACCAAAACTTCAAAAGGTTATACTTGCATGGCTGCTTGTTGTTTGCTGTTACATGCCTTCAAGTCAGTTCTGATTTATGGCAACCCTATCATGGGCTTTTCTTGACAAGATTTGTTCAAAGGAACTCTGTTACCCAAATTGATAGGTTACCAAGATGGCACCCACATATTCATATACTGTATGCAGTAATAGGGAAATTTTAATAGATCAAATTAATAGCAGCGAGAGGACTCTGGGTTACTTCAAAGAGTTGGAATGGCTGCCTGTGTTTAACAGGTCCAAGAACTTGAACTCTCTGAGTGCAAAGTACAACTTAGTTGTTTTGATTAACAGCAAAGAGAAAAATCATTTATGCAATAGCATTTACACACACACACACACACACACACACACACACTGACATTAAAGGTAGTAGCTTGTAGCAAGGTTGAGGGAAGGCAATACCTTACCAGTCCAAAAGCAGTGCTCTGATCAGGGGACGATTGAAGTGACAGTGGCTCAACAAGGGGTCAGCCAGCCTGTGTTGAGGGGTTAATATGAAATGTGGCAATATTGCTGTCTGATTTTAGACTGAGCCAATGTATGAGTGCCAAGGCAGGCTTTTTATAGAGTCTTGAGGCGGTTGGGTGGATTTCCCAACCAATGGGATTTCCACTGAGTTGATGGTTTTAACTTCAGAGCTAGAAAAGGAATATTTTTGGTTGATGGCAGTAACATTGATTTAATCAAGCAGTAATAAGATCAGGACAACCCCAGGGAGTTTGGGATAGGATGGGGTGTGGGAAAGTACAGCAGAAAGATTAGCTTTAGGCTGACAAACCTTTGTCTGTGACCTTTAAGAGAAAATGCACCCCACAGGGGGTTTGGTCGCAGCAATATTCACAGCTATAAAGTTACAGGGCAGGGTCCTTGCCACATGACCTCAGGTCTGTGACCAGTGTGAAGTTCACTGAAAGGTCACTTGACTTTTCCAGGTCCATGCCTATGGCCTCTCTGTAACTGCTATTATAATAAAATATAAAAAAGTATTTGTACCCCAAAACAATGCAGGGTATGCAGGGAATGGTAACCACTCTTTGCCATTGCTTTTCTCAAAGGCTGAGAAAGTGTGATTTGCCCAAGGTCACCCTGTGGGTTTCCATGGCTGAGAAGGGATTCAAAACCTGGTCTCCTAAAATCCTAGTTCAGCACTGAGACCACAACATCATGTTGACTATCTTGCATGGCTGCTACTGAACAGCAACCAAGAATGTAATCTCCACTATTACTGCAGTCATACTTTGCTTTAGGTAAGTTATCATGTTTTAGTTTGACCTCCTTGGCAGCTGCATAAATAAGCTCACCCATTGCCTTAAGGTGGGAGGCTAAGCATCACCAGCTACTGTTGTCCATGTCTTCCCTAACCCCTTTGCTAATACCCACCTCTTGCTTCACTCTCAGACCCAGTGTGCCCCCCCCCTCCGTCACCAAAAGCCATGTCTTTCTTCAGAATCTGGACTGTGCATCCTGGGAGAAAATTGTGCCATCATTATACAAGACAATCTGCCAGAGATTTCCAATGTAAAGTCGAAGGCTTTCATGGCCGGCATCCATAGTTTTTTGTGGGGTTTTTGGGCTATGTGGCCATGTTCTAGCAGAGTTTCTTTCTGATGTTTCGCCAGCATCTGTGGCTAGCATCTTCAGAGAATGAAGCATCTGAGAATGAAGATGCCAGCCACAGATGCTGACGAAACGTCAGAAAAAAAACTCTGCTAGAACATGGCCACATAGCCCGAAAAACCCACAAAAACTATAAATCTGCCAGAGCTCCTGACCCACAATGCCTGGCTCTGAGAACCATTCAGAGGTTGGATCTGGGAATTGCCAACTGCACCATCCGTTTCAGCTAGCAATACAACACTAGGGGTTCTCCTGGCAGAAAAAGATTGGTGCTCCTCTTTGTGCTCTACCATCTGAATTAAGCATATCACTCTTTCCCCAGAGCTGTTCTAGGATGTCATGCTGGCTCAGGTGGCCAGCTCATCATGCCTCAGAAACAGCACACCTTCAAATGCCTACCTGCAAGTCACGAGTGGGAATCCTGTAGCCATCCCAAGTATGCTTGGACTGCAATTCCCACAATTCCTCACACTGGCTATATATGCCTGGCTACAAGTCACAGTGATTAAATGCCTGTACTGCAGCCACTCAATCGCAGTCACAAGGTTGTGAGTTCGATACCAGCCAGGGGCTTGAGGGTTGACTCAGCCTGGCATCCTTCCGAGGTTGCTAAAATGAGTAACCAGCTTGTTGGGGGCAGTTAGCTTACATGTTGTAAACTGCTTAAGGTGTGCTTAAATGCACTGATAAGCGGTATAGAAATGTACTTGCTACTGCTGTTGGTGGGAATCCTATAGTGTGGTTGGACAGCAGTTCCCACAATTCATCTCCACTAGCTATACTTAACTAGGATTGTTGAAGAGGTTGCAATACAGCAACATCTGGAGGACTGTGTGATTCCCACCCCAGAGTGGGCATTAGAGTTCCTCTAACCAGTTAGTGATGTTGTGTGCCTTCTGGCCATTTTTTTTTATTTATGGTGACCCTAAGGTCATCCTATCAGGGGCTTTGTTCAGAGGGGGTTTGCCTTTGCCAACCTTTGAGGTTGAGAGAATGTGATTTGCTCAAGGTCACTCAGAGGTATCCATGGCTTGAGCAGGGATTTCAGAATACTAGTCCCACACTCAAACCAGTACACCATGCTGGCTCAAGATAAATGAAATTCTTCCACCAGAAAGGTTGCCAGTACTAGCACATCTCTTTGGTTAGATTAGGATTAGACAAAATACAGCCCATGGGCAACCCATAGGACACAGAGGCCATTTATGCAGCCTAAGCCCCCCCCCCCCCATGTCCCACTGGTGGCAATTTTCCTCCACTGGTGTGTTTGTGGTAAAAATGGGACAGAGGACCCATACTCATACTAGTCACTCTGAATCTTTCAAGTCTGCCAGCACTATTTCTTTCACAAATAGCATGGTTGGTCTTTGAATGGAACGGTGGTTAAAAAAAACATCAGCAGAGCTATTTGTTTTGGGAATGGGTCATTACATTTTTTTCTGTATGTGAAATCTAAAATAATAGGGACAAAGGTTCAAAATCTACATCTTTCACCACAGAAAGCAAATGTTCTAGCCCTGAAGAAGAAATTTGCGCCACCAGTTCCTTTCCTGCAACCACAAAGCAATACACATAATTTGGCTTCAAATTACTTTTTAAAACAAACAAACAAACAAACAAACTAGTATGCCACTTGAAATTAATCTAGAGTTTTGCTAATACAATGGCTATCAACTCAACAACCTGTTTGTTTTGTTCAAGGCAGGAGAGTTTGAGATGGTAGTTCTGTTTTTAGACATGAAGATCAGTCTTTGCACCTTTGAACCAGAATGCATTGTTGGGTGTAATCTCATTTCTATAACTTCCTAGATCGGAGTTGGGGGATATGTAGCTCTCCAGATTTGTTGGACTGTGCTTCCCATCACCTTTCACCATTGGCCATGGTGACTAGGGCTGATGGGAGCTGCAGTCTGATCTCATTTGCTATTAGCTTACTTGCTAATTAGCTTACTTGCTGTTCACCGCTATGATCTTTGGAATAGCAGTATATAAATAAAACAAATTATCATCATCATCATCATCATCATCATCATCATCATCATCATCATATATTGCCTAGCCTAGTGTGAAAATTGATCCAGCCAATGTGGCATACTAGTTTGAGTGTTGGACTACAACTCTGGAGACCAGGTTTCGAATCCTGTTTGATCATGAAACCCATTGGGTGACCTCAGGCAAGTCACAACATCTCAGCCTTAGGGAAAACCTCCTTTGAACAAATCTTGCCAAGAAAACCTTATGATAGGTTCACCTTAGGGTCACCATAAGTCTGAAATGACTTGAAGTCATAGAACACAAGCGCACACACGCACACACACACCAGGTATAATAGCAATATCAATAGCACTTTACATTTCTATACCACTATATAGTGCCAAGCACTCTGTAAGCAGTTTACAGTGTATTAGCAAATTACCCCCAACAAACTGGGTACTCATTTTACCAACCTACGAAGGGATGGAAGGCAGAGTCAACCTGGAGCCTTGTGGGATCGAACTCACAATGGTGTGCCTGCAGTATCGGCATTTTAACCACTGTGCCACCAGGGCTCCTAAGGATTAGCTAATAAGGATTAGTTGTCCTGTCAAAGAAGATACACCAATAAAAGAAGGAACTATGAGAGGAGGGAAGAATGGTGGGACCAGGAGAAAATACTACTGAGGAAAATAAAATCTCATGCAGGGTACTGAGAGATGAATACTGTTGTCCCAAAGAAATTAAAATAGGAAAGGCATCTTTTACAAGATGGTGTCCTGACAGGCTGAGCTCTACAGAAGACAAGACAGCAGCTTGTGAAAATTCATATTGATTTGAGCCTGCTAGGCAATGCTTTGCTTGCAGACTCGATTACTGGTTTACATTTCAGTGTCAAGTTTATTGTTGACATGTTACTCTTAGAAAGTACAAGAAGAATAAAAGAGACATTGTGATTCAACAAGCAGCATAAAACCTAACATTTTTACTGATGGGAAGCATCCTCAGAAGCTAACAAATTAGCAAAAATACAGTTCAAATTATCATGTGTTTTTTGTTTTAAAAAAAACTTTCCAAATTACAAAATGTACAGACACATTATATATAGTAATCAATCCAACTGAGCAGCTGTTCAAGTTTTTGTCAATAGAGCCTAGAATATTACTTTACAAAACAGACTATCCAATATTTGTATAAAAATCCTTTAAACAGAGCAGAGACAGACAGCCATGTGCCCTCTAGATGTTTTGGATTCTAGTTCTCATAATACCTTGACCACTGGCTATGCTGATTGGGGTTAATTTTATGGTAATTCTGGTACAAAAACTCATAGTAGACATCAAGATGCCTGCTTCTGAAACAGTGGCTGCTGAAAGCAGTAAATCACCCTGTGTTGTTGTTATTCCCGTATTACTGAGGCACACACTCCTTCTCTGGCACACAAAGAAATTGAATTAAATGCTCCAGTATTGCCACAGGGAATTTCCTAAAAACAATGGCAGAATCACTAGCAGCCAGCACATACTGCACTAAAGAGCACTAGGAATCTAAGTGTATTGAGGAGGAAAGCTCCTTATTCCATTGCTCAATTATAATCCCTCCAGATTACAGTCTCCACCAACCTATTTTCCCTAGAGGAGTAGTAGTCTCCTCCAATGACTTGGCTGAAGGGACTGGTTTAATCTCTTTTTAGTATTACTATGTTTTTATACTGGGTGGGGGGGAGGGATAGGGGTTTTAGAATTTTAACTGTATCCTCTTTTATTGTTGTAATCTGCTTGGATTCCAAGTGATTAAGCGGAATATAAATAAATATTATTATTAGATGAATGTGCCAAGTGATCTGTTGACGGGGGTGGTGGTCATAGAGGTCATCAGAACATACTCAGCAGGGACGTAGCCGGGGGGGGGGGTTGGGGGGGGCCGGCCCCCCCCCCTTCCATTAGAAAAATGAATGGTGTGTGCTGCTGCGCCGCCGCACCCAAGCACCATTATAATGGTGGCATTTAGTCTGGACCCCCTCCCCTTCCTAAAATCCTAGCTACGTCCCTGCACTCAGGGTGTCTGTTTATTACTACTGAGACTTCTCAACTGTGCAGGAAAATGGGCATACCTCCAAGCTACTCTTCTTTTGATAGCAACTGAGTAATTCAGATGCAGTTCCCTTGCCATTCAGTTGGGGAAAATGTGTTTCTCCAGATGTTTTAGCACTCCAGCTCCACTAATTCTTCATCATTGCTTTTGCTGGCTAGTGTTGATGTGAGCTGAAGTCCAACATGCCCATCACCCCTGCCAAAATATACACATATTACTTAAATGATGCTTTTATAATTGCAAAAAGACCTACAGTCCAAGTCTGGGAAGATAAACATTTAATAAACCATCTCTCATTCAATGGTCAGATGATTTAGCTGGGCATGAATGTGTATGTTATCGATGCCATCTCCAAGAAAATATATTCCTGAAAGTATGGTCAGCTTCATAGCCAGTGTGGTGTAGTGGTTTAAGTGTTGGACTACACCTCTGGTGACCAGAGTTCAATTTCCCACTTGGCCATGAAGCTCACTGGGTGACCTTGGGCAAGTCACACACTCTCAGCCCCAGGGGAAGGCAATGGCAAACTTCTTCTGAACAAATCTTGCCAAGAAAACCCCATGATAGAGTCGCCTTAGGATCGTCATAAATCAGAAATTACTTGCAGGCATGCAACAACAACAATTGTCAGCTTATACCAAACATCCTAGGTACTATTTTCTTATTTCTCTTCCTTTCTGTTTCTTCCTTGTAAACATACTTTTAAAATCCAATTAACATTTTTTTTACAGAGTTGAAATAATGTGACTCTCAAAGTGTGGCTCTTAACAGCTGCACTTTCCTGACATTTTGGAGCATGAGTGAACATGGAAGACAATTAATGCATCCCCCCCCCCCCCCCCCCCCCCCCGGCTAATTGAATTGTTCAATGTATGTGCATCAAGAGATTATATTCAGTAAAAATAAACAGTGCCATCTGCTGCTGACATGTAAGATACACACAGGCACACACAATGTATGTGTTTCTGTGTGTGTATACACATATACACGTATGTGTGTGTGTGTACTTTTAAATATTTTAAGATATATCCATGTTTTCGTGCCCTTTAGATTACTCTTGTGGTTTTCCAGTTACCTGTTTTGAATATCAGTCTGATAGCTTGAAGAAGAGTCTTGGCCATTCAGATTTTACAGTGGACCCTTGGTGTCTGCTAGGGTTTGATACCAGGGACCCTTGTGGGTATCAAAATCAGTGGATGTTTAAGTCCTATAAAATACAATGGCACAGTAAAATTATGGCCCTTATATAAAATAAAAGGCAAAATCAATAATTCTTCCATTCCAGGTTGAATGTAATCTCTTCACCCTCTTTTCCCCTTTTCCCTTCCCAGTTTTCTAGCTAAATTTGTCTTATCCCCACTCATCCTTTTTTCTTTGTCATTCTTCTCTCCTTCTATCTTGTTATAGCTGTATTTATCATCATCTTGCTCATTCCCCCCCCCCCC
>NC_056522.1:134964314-135104550 GCF_019175285.1 Sceloporus undulatus
GGATGTCATATTGAGGATGGCGCAAGCTTGTTTTTGGATGCTGTAGACTAGAGACTAGGACATGGAGCAATGGATTCAAACTTTCAAATTACAGGAACAGAGATTTCACTTAAACATTAGGAAGATAGTAAGAGCTGTTCAACCGTGGAATATGCTGCCTCAGAGTGTGGGTGCGACACCTTTTTTGGAAGTTTTTAACCAGAGGCTGGATGGCCATTTGTTAGGGATACTTTGACTGTGTGTTCCTGCATGGCAAGGGGTTGGATTGGATGGTCCTTGTGGTCTCTTCCAACTCTATGATTCTATAATTCAAAGAAGCATAGAATAATGGAGACTGAGACCCTTCTTCATTAGAGCCATGGAGTTGTACTGATATTCTGGAGTGGCATGCTGTATGGATATTAATATTTGAGAGAGTGCTGCAGTTTTCCTTAAGGAATTTAATCTCAATATTACTGCTGCCCAAAATGATTCTCTCTTGGCCATACTTTTCCCATGGGAGAAATAGTTGGCATGCTAATTTCTATACTTGCTTTTAAAAACTTATTTAGATTTGTTATTTTGAGTGATTTTATTCCTTACACAGCTTTTTCCTTTTAATGTTTTGCCTGAAATAATTATCTAAAGATTTCCTTTTATTTTCTGTTTCTTCCCTTTGGGAAGTAAGGAATAAATATTGCAGCAATTTCCCCATTGTGTTATGTATTTATTTTTTAAAAAGCAGCAGCATTAGTTAAGATGAGACATATACACTAGTTTACCTTCAGTGTGGTTGAATCAAAACATACTGTTAGCCATATCTGGGCTCCTGGATTTTATATCTGTCCTTGTCTTCCTCCCCCCAACACTTCATGAGAGCAAAACTACTTCCAATAGAACCTAATTGCCAGGTCAGTGAAAGGTGAACATGAGCCCTGTTTACAGCCTGACATGAATAGTCTGCTTTGGCCACATGGCTGTTCACTTGTCATTTTCTGGAAACTGTAAAATGGGATGTTTTATATATAATGAATAGGGGCTTCAAAGCTTATCCACTGCCCTGCTTGGGCTATATGCACTTTGGTATAATTGCTAGACGGCACAGATTCCCCCCCCCCCCGAGTCTGAATTTGTGGCATTAGAAGGCAAGATTGTGCTCTCATGTTGATATGGGTGTCAGATAGCTGACCCATCTTTAGCCATTTTGTATTTTTTGTCTTGATTACAGCAACCTTAGCTATCACACAAAACTTCAGTTCAGCTTATAAATTGGCTCTTAGCTGGGGCTGAGGGGGAATTATTCTTTCTAAACTTGGTGTTGACACCTTTTATGTCTGGTGAGCCAAGAGTCAGCCAGGATCTGGCCAGTGCCTGATAGGTCTGGGCAAATTTATCCATTTGCTTTCTTCCACATTCAAATTTTAATTACTTTTAGTAACAGGGCTGCGAAATCTGTCAGCTTTGATTGTCTTGGGCAGGTATTAGAATTTTGCAGTTTTGGTAATTCTAATAAAAATTCAGAGACTAAATTCTTGCCTGCCCCTAGGTAGGAGGATGGGCAGATCTAGCTGGTGGCTTAGGTGATATGGGGCAACGAAAGTGTACTGGGCCGCAGTCCATATTGTAAAGGAGTGTCTAAGATACTGAACCCTATCTCCTAAATATATGGAGCAACTGATTGGCTCCTTTAAGTTTAGGCTAGTCCTGTTTTCTCTTGCATTCACAGTTTGCAAATCTTGGTAATTTTGATTTTTAAGAAAGAAATGAAAGTCTTACCCATCCTTTGGTGATGGTTTTCACTTATCCCTAGATGGGAGGCCAGCTGGAGTTCAGTGATGGAAGAAAGCTATAAATGAAATATAATAAACACACAAGGTTACAAGATGGCTATGCCATGGAGGGGGGATAGACTGTGGATATTTGGTATGTGTTTTATGTGTGTGCTTTCATTTTTCAAAGTAATCCATGTCTTGTTTTTTGTATCTTGCTTTTCTTCCAAAAGCTCTGGGCAATGCACAGGGCACTCCAGGATCTTCCCCTTTGTTTTCAGAATAATCTGCACAGTAGTTTAGCATCACATATAGTGACTGGCTGAAGGGTATCTATTAGGGATGTAAATCCTGACTTGTTCCACTGAGGTAGAGGTTGGTGGTAGCCTCAGTTTGCATATTTCTGTAAAACGCTCAGTACTGGAAAATCCAATAACTGTTGTTATGCACTAGAAGTAGTCACACTGGTGGGTTGCTTCTGTCTTTGTGATGCATCAGCCTGTCTGTTGTGTGTGCATGTGTGCGTGCACTTGCTTGCTTAGCTTCGCAATAGGGAAAAGACACTTCTTTTTACAGAGACATGTTTTTAAATAAAAATATATCTTGCATAAATTGCAGAAACCATGATATAATGTGTGTGTGTGTGTGTGTGTGTGTGTGTGTGTCTAGGATTTGGCAACTTTCACCCTTGCTGGAGATGAGATATATTGAGACTGGATGATATACTGAGATATATGGAGATATACTGAGATGGTCCTTCTAGTTTAGAATCTCAACACCAGCCAGATTTCTTCAGCTCCTTTATACTGGGATGAGTGTTATGGCTGAATGAAAAAGTAAAGCCTGGTCTGCCCAGTCCTGGTCTGACTCCAAAACTCTCCAATATGTTTACCGTTATGGGAACCAGTGGCCATTGATCACTTAATGCTGTTAATATTGCAGAATTATTACACAAAATGTTTCAGGTTATTTCTTTCCCTGTCATGGCTCAGACATGGCAATCATTACCACACAGACAATAACATGTAAGCTAGAAATATAGCCACATTTGTGCAAATATATTCTAGGTACTGTCCTGTGAAACAATGGGAAGAAAAGGAGATATGCCAGTGTAAACACACAAGAGGATTCCAGCGAAAACATCTGATAACTACTTAACAGTCTGTTCCTGGCTGACATGAGTCAGAAAGGATCTAAAAGTCCAGTTTGAAAGAGACTGTGATTTGACATGTGGTCCCACCCAGATTACACCCCTCCTGGACTGACTCCCTGAAAGTTGATCGGCGTGCTTTGGGACACAGCAAGAGATTAGTTATTTCTACACTTCTGGAGGCAGGGCAGCCTGGAAAGCATTGTGGAAAATATCACAGAATGGGGTAAGCATCAGTTGTAGGCCCCAGCTCAAGGAAGATGGGGTGTGGGGTGTGGAGGGCGTCACTACCACCAGCCTGTTGGAGTTGATGTGTAGACTGTGGCAAGAGGGCCAATTGCCAGTGAGGGGTGGCATGAAACAGAGACATTTGATGCAATTGTTTGCATACACTTCTGTCATGGAAGCTGAGGAAGTTTGGCCTGTGTGGGGTTCCTTTGAGGCTGGACCACTCCAGACATCTAGGAGCAAACTGCTAGAGAAACATTTGAAACAACTGGAATACTTTGATTTGTGGAAAGTGGTGGCTTCTCATCAGAACTAGAATAGATTCTGTTTCTGTAACTTGAAGCAGCTCTATTGGTGTGCCACCTTTTCCTGGTGATTTATTTTTCCCAAGTGCTCTGAATGCACTTTTAGGTTCATCTGAATGTTCTTCCTTGAATGAATATATCATCCTTTCATTTCTTTTATATAATTCTTCAGTGTATTGTTTCCTCATTTTTAAAATTTCTATTTGGTCGTGTAATATGTTCTCCTGCTGGTTGTAGAGCATCTCCATCCTTGGTTTACATTTCTCTTCTATTTCTTAAATGTCAGTTCTTTTTTACTGTTATCTTCTGTTTCTCTGCATTGATTATTATAGTAGTTCTCTTTGTCCCTGCACATGTCACTGAACATTTACATTCAGGGTCTTGACCCTATTTCTGTTCCATTTTACTTTTACTTCTTGTCTGTGCTGAACTGCTTGAAGAGTTTCATCTGTCATGTGTTGAAGCTTCTCTTTCTTTTTGACTGCAGATGGTCTTTCTGCATTCCTCCCTAACAATGGTCCTGGCTTCAGTCCAGAGTTCTTCTGGCTCCTAATCAATTAGGCTTAAAACAGCAAATCTATTTTTACATTATCTTTAAATTCTATGAGGATGCTCTTCAGGTTGTATTTTGGCAAGATGATTGGGTTAGTGTTTTTCTTTCACGTTACTCTAAAGTTTTGATATTAACAGTTCATGGTCTGTTCCACAATCTGCTCCTGGTTTAATTTTTTGGAGAGAATTGAGCTTCTCCATCTTCTACTTAGTCTCTTTGATTTCTGTATTGGCCATCAGGTTATCTCCATGTATACAGTCACCTCTTTGATTGCTTCAAGAATGTGTATACAACGAACAAACTGTTGGGCTCACAACATTCAGTCAGTCACTCTGCTGCTTCATTTCTTGGCCCCAGACTAAACTTTCCTACAATCATTGGTTCTGTTCTATTTCCTACATTTGCATTCTCATCGCCTGTGATTATCAACACAGTGGTATGTGATCATTTTCCTTGTGGACTGGAACACTCAATTTCTTCTTCATCTGCCTCTGTAGCTGGAGCATAAATTTGGATTGTGGTTATGCTGATGAGATCCCCTGATGTCTTACTGATATTATCAGACTTTACTTTATATCCTTAGTCTGCTTTTAATTCATTTCTCCTCATTATTAATGTCACCCCATTTCTTCTTATTTTTTCATTTCCTGAATAAAAGACTGTATAATTATCTGACTCAAAAGGTCTCATTCCTTTCTACTTTAGCTTGCTCACTCCATTGTTTATGCATACCATTTCTTCATTTACTGTATCTAGTTTCCCCTGATACATGCTTCTCACATTCCATGTTCTCATTACATATGTTGTGCAGCTTTGGATTTTCCTTTTACCTCTGAGCCCATCAGCAGCTTAGTGTCCTTTTGGCTTAAGTCCAGTGAAATCATTAGCCACAGTGCTACTCATAGTTATTATCTGCTCTACCCCAGTAGCTCACTGAGTTCCTTCAGACCTGGAAATAACATCTTCTGGAACTAGTTCTTGCTCATTTTGGATTGTCTCATCATAAGGTTTTCATGGTAGAAGACATTCAAGGTAAGAGACATTCAAAAGGGTTTACTGTGCCTCCTTCTGCCCAGTACTAACAAGCATTAGCCATGGTGCCATTCTTCTTGCCTCTCAGAGATCCTCTGCCAGTGTCACCCCATCCATTACTGCTGCCACCCAGGAACTATTTGACACATTTAGTCTGGTTCCTTGGGGAAAGCCTTTCTATGGAAGACTACACCAGCAGCATTGTTGCCATCAGCATAGCATCTTGCTTCACAGAAACACACAATACGAGGTAGTGCTATTGGTGGGAGTCTATGAATGTAAAGGAGTAATAAGGTGCAGGATGTATGGAAATGTTCACAGCAAGCAGAAGCAATTGTTGTGTAAACAATAATAGCTAAGGCTGATGTGTTATGGGCCACTGACAATGAAGTACTTGAATTGTTGTCACTGGGGTCAAGGGAAGGAGAGCAAAACATTTTAAAAGTACTGTACAGTATTCAGATAAGCTGTTTCGTCAGCTACAGTGTTATGCATCAGTTAAAATTCAATTGGCACTCCCATGACTTGAACACCTCTCTCTCTCCACAACTCTCTTTCTCCCTCCTTCCCTTGCTTCTATCCTTGATGATGGCTGGTTTTGTTTTTGTTTTCTTTCAATTTTGGCACTGTCTGAGAATGTGTTAGCTGGAGATGAAGACACACTCAGACAACAACCTTGAGACTGGAGAGCTGCTAAAACGTTTCTGGGTGAAATGAAATAAACATTGGAGTGCACAATGCTCAATGAGACCAAAAGTCACTTAGAATGAAATCTGGGGCATTTGCTTTCTTTGTGACAGATGTTGATGTTTTGCATTTCTTCTGTGTTGGATGTAATCTTGACCAATCTGTGGGAGGAAAAGCCCCTTTGGGAGTCAGGATATTCTCTGCTGAAGTGGAAGCAGAACCTGGTTTGTATTATATACCTCTAAGTATGCCCTATTGTCCACCATGCCCAAGGGAGATTCTGGAAGTTGTAGTCCAAAAATGTAAAGTTGCCAAATTTGGGGGTGAAAGCCTGTTTTAAAATGAATACCAAGGGAAAGATGGACTATAGGAAATAATGGCCTGGGCCAAAAGCAGTGTGGCGCCGCCGATACTAGGGTTTGGGAGAGTGCAGCAATCGCACACCCTCAAACCCTAGGATGTATGGCATGCGTGTCCATGATGCAAGTGCTGCGCAGCATCCGTATGTCGCTGTGCTGTGCTTGCATCACTGATGCACCACAGTGCGCTAATGGTGCACTCGTGGCATTGGGCATGTGCTCCTAAAAGAATATGGTTTTTCTGAGTTATGTGCAGAAGGATGCTGTGCGGTTTGGGAGCAGAAAGGGGTGGCTGCAGACCACGCTTTTAGGGCGGTCTGTACAGCCCCTATCTTCTACTAGATCTGATTATTTCTGTAGCTCAGTAGCTTAGTAGTAGTCTGACTGGCAATAGTTCTCAGGATCTGCCCCAAGTCATCCTTGTATCTGGAGAATCTAGCAGAGATTTTTTTTTAAATTTTAAAGAGGAAGTTTTAACTGAGGGAACAATATGCTAGGAGTCCATTCATTATACATCATGGAGGCCCAAACATAAGTCTGCAATTAAGCTTAACCATACATAACTGAATACACCAGACAGTAATATTTCATTCTTCACAAAAAACAGAAAAAAATTCTTGGGTGAGTCATGCACATAAAGGATTTCACTGTTAATTTGGTTCTTTATTTCTGTTACTTGGAGTGGTGGTGAGGACTTTCAACTGGAACTAGAGTTGGCATTATGTTTAAAAAGGTGCTGGAAGCTAGTACCTTCTGCAAGCACAGCGGATATTCAATGATTCACCTATGGCTCCTCCACCAGAGACTTATGGAAAAACTTGACTGGAATTCACAATTATAGTTATGAATGTGTAACCCAGAGTTATATGTTCATGGTTTGTATTCCTGGTCCCTATGTATTCAATAGCTTAGGGCAGTGATGGCAAACCTTTTAGTGACTGATTGCCCAAACTGCAACCCCAAACCCACTTATTTATCATGAAGTGCCATGTCTCTCTGACTTTCCAGTAACAAACTCTTGCAAACTCTATGCTGGGGTAACGGCAAACGTGCCCACAGAGAGGGCTCTGAGTGCCACCTGTGGCATGTATGCCATAGGCTCGCCACCACTGGCTTAGGGCTATTGGGATCATACAATTCTCCCATTCCTGATTTATTGGGCAGCAGCCACTGCAAGCGATGTAAGCCTGTTCTCCAGTTGATCAGCATTTAGCAGACTGACATCACCCCTACCTTTTTCCTGCGCTTTCTCTCCAATCCTCATTGTTGCTGTTGTGGCAGAGGTCACAGGTGGGAGCAGGGTAGGAACTTCAGTCTGCTGCGTGCTGACAGATGAGAGAACAGACTCCCTTGGCTTGCAGTGACTGCTGCCCTATAAATCAAGCACGTGGGGGTGGAAAATGCTACTTAGCTACATAACTAAGGCAATTACATGGCTAAGTAGCTGATTTAGAATACCGACCCTTAATTTTTAAAAAAGGCTTTTAAAAACAGAAACATTCTTACTTTTCTCTGCCTTTTTAAGCATTTGTAAATAACTAGTACTTGCCCCTTTATCACTTCTATCTCAGTCTTTCCCCCACTCCATACATTGTCATCCAATTTCAAAATTGTGCAGGTGGGGCAGGCTTGCAGTAACAGGAAGAAAATGTGTCCATACAAACCGCACATTTCTGGTCAATTGTTTTTGGTGGGAGAGGGCATAATGTGTTTTAAGTGAAGACACATACAGTACCTACAGATGCCATGAATATCAGAAGAGTGGATTAAAATTTAACAGAAGCAACCCCACCCCCTTTCCCCCTTTGGTGGGAAGCAAAACTAAACAAATGAACATTCCTAGATATAATTCTCCCAGTTGCTTCCAAATGCCGAGTGCAACTGTGAGTTTATTGCTATAGAAAATTGCAAGCAGGGCTGCTGCTTTTAAAAAGGAACAGTACAACAACAACCAGGGGCTCATTTGAATTTGGAGGCACATCTAAGCAAAATGTTTTGCAACAATAAATTCAGCAATCTCTGAAGCTCTGTGCATTTGTCATGCTCAGCGAGTGGGGGTAGGACCAAAATGAAGGAGATGCCCATGCAAGGCTCCCACACTGCACGGATTTGGATTTGGCTGAACTTTATTCTTCAGTTCATTGACTTGTGTGGCATTAAGGAGACAAGAAAGGTCAGTCAAATGATGGGGGCGGATAGGGGGGATGAGAACCTCTATATGTTACAGGAAAGCAAAGCTGTTGTTTCTCTGCTTTTCTCAATCTGAGTCAAGTCAGTGCTTTAATACTCAGCCTTTTTCCATATGCTAGGTGTGCATTTTTATTAAAACGATGACACTTTTTATATTTATGTTCTTATATTTTCATCCCACCTTTATTCCAAGGAGCAAAACCCCCTGTAAATGGTTTTCGTCTCCCTTCAATTTATCTTCACACAAACCTGTGATTTAAGTCAGGTTGAGAGACAGTGACTGGCCCAAGTCAGAACATGGGAAATGACTTTTAAAAATGCATGTCAAATGTATATATAACAGGGCATTACTAGAAGAATGTTCTAGGTGAGTGGCATGGCCAAGTGAAGGATCTAAAGCTTGATATCTATGGTCTTAGGTCCGAACTCCTAATTGCTACACTCAATGTTGCATATAAATTTCATTCAGTAAAGTATGTTGGGGAGTGGGATGCTGGAAAATGTGAGAGATTGTACTGCAATCAAATTGGCAAAGCAGAAACTGAACAATAAGCAGTCACATACCCACTCCCTCACGTAAATCTAGCCGAGAAAGAAAAACAAACTTAGTATTTGTAAAACATATAGAAGTAACTTCACTGACTAAAACCTGTGCATAATGAAACACAGGGTCTGACATCCTCTTCAATATTCACAAATTATTGTTGTGTATCCTAAATGTACAATTCTGTCACTTTTGTAATTCGCATTTAAGGCCATTAATAACCAAAGGTAAAGGTAAAGGCATTCTCCTTTGACAAGATTGTCAAGTCGTGTCTGACTGTAGAGAGTGGTACTCATTTCCTTTTCTAAGCCAAGGAAGCCAGCATTGTCAAAGATGACTCTGTGACCATGTGACCAGCATGACTGCACAGAACACTGTTACCTTCTCACCATAGTGGTACCTATTTATCTACTTGCACTTTTACATGCTTCTGAACTGCTAGTTTGGCAGTAGCTGGGACTAATGACAGGAGCTGACACCACCATGTTGCACTTGGGCCTTGACCTGCTGTCTCTGCAATAGTCAGAGTCAGCATCTTAACTGCTGATTTAGCCATTGCATTCAAATGTGACCCCCCCAAAACCTACCTCTTGTGTCAGGCAATGTTTCTGAGGTACTATAGATCAGGGCACTAGGAAAAGATCTCCAGGTCATGGAGTGTGCTGAGACTAGCAGCTGAGGCAAGACCCTGGAAGGTGTCTCCAGCTGTTTCTCTCAATATGCCCTGCAACAGGGAGTCCTCCTTACTCCTTACATATTTCCCAGTGCTCTGATCTGAAGTGCTTTGGAAACCGTTCAGTTGGAGTGCTGTCTGACTTAAGAGGTAGATTTTGTGATCTCAACAGGGTCTTATGGAAGGGGGAGGAAAAAGAAGGGACAGCAGTAGAGGGAACTACAGGTTAAAGTGATACAGGCGGTAAAATAAACAAATAGGAGGTCACCATAATGTCAGTGAATATTTAGTGAATATATGCAAGTAAAAGTTGATAACTCTCAACATGTGGAGGACTTGAGTCCTTCTTACATTTCTTTGTTGCCTATGTAAACCTGTTCTGGTCTTCTTCTGTGGGCTTCCAGATGTTTTTTGGAGTGCAATTCCTTTAACCTCTCCCAAGGACGTAGCCAGGATTTTAGGAAGGGGGGGCAGACTAAGTGCCACCATTATAATGGGGCTAGGGCGCGGCGGCGCAGCAGCACACACCGTTCATTTTTCTAATGGAAGGGGGGGTCCGGACCCCAAGAACCCCCCCTTGGCTACGTCCCTGCCTCTCCCTCTTTGCTAAGCAAGCAAGGGGTGTTAGGATATGTAGGCCAAACACATACAGTATGGAGGGCCACAGATCTGAAGAGATTTACTTCCAAGCAGGCCATTTGTAGTGCCAAATTTTAAAGCAGAGGCTAAAATGCCTCTGAAGAACTAGGAAAACTCATTTTGGGAATGTATTGAAAATATGTGATATGCAGGCCTCACTTTTTTTTTTTTTTTTTTTTTTTACTGGTGAAGGCTTTTCTCTCCATCTATGTTGCTGAAATTTAGATTGGCTCACAATGTGCAGGCATCCAAATCCCTCAAAGTCAGTTTTAATGTCAAAACGCAAGCTTGATACCCCACTACACTAAGAGAAAGCGTCTTTGGAGAGACAGCAGTTCATTTGCAATGAATTCCTGAATGGCTCTTCCTAAATTGCTTCTTCCTCAGGAGTAGTTTAAATGTAGTTTATTCATTTAACCAGCTTACCGTGGGGAAAACAAAACTCCACATCATGCAATATCTCATTTGCAAAAGGGTTCTGCAGATCAGAAGAGGACACATGTATGCCATATGCTTCAGCTTCTATCCTATGATTTTCCTGCTGTTATGAGGAAAGTTGAAAACTGCATAAAATTAGAAATTATGGTTGCATCCAGCCAGGCATCACTCAAATGGGAGAGCTGCTAGGAAAGGAAGACAAGCATGTTGTTTTCCCCCCTAATATGTCCAATCTTCTGCTGAGGATCAAACCTTGGAAAAATACGTTCTGAACCAGCTGACTGTTCACTATGCTCATGGACCTGGTACTATACGAAAGAAAGAAGAAAGATGGATGTGACAGGAGACCTTATCGGCATTTTTGCATTCACTTAATAAGATCTTAAATATTTTTATTTTCACAGTTATTTTTGTTTGCTCAATTTTGTGAGGCTTTTGCCATTGCTTTCATGGTAGTCAATTTTTTTCTTGCTTCAGGTGGTGGTGGTGGTGATTGTTTTAATTTAATGCAACACATTCTGCATTTTTAACTTTTGTTAAAAAATAAAAAGTACTTGGACGTTGACAAAGTTAATAACAATCAGCCTGCTAATGTTGAGCCCCACATCTTAAAAGCAAATCTGGGATCCGTGACATTGCTGAGTAGCTGGCAGTTTGTGACATCATGAACCTCCTTCCTGCTCTGGGGCAGATGTTCTGCTTTAAAAAAACATGTCAATGTTTGCTTTGAAAAAAGGAGAAACATCAAATTTGCTAATTATGCGATTGACTTTTTTAAAAATGTGGGTGGAGGGCTCTAAAATGCTGGGAGAGGTACATGGCAGAGAACTCAATCAGGGTTGGATTTGGTGATAAAAAGATCAGTTTAAAACATTCTCTTGTGGTTTGAGTACTGGATTGTGGAGACCAGGGTTCAAATCCTGGCTTGGCCATGAAACCCACTGTGTGACTTCACATGCTCTCAGCCTCAGGGGAAGGCAACGGCAAACCTCCTGAACCTGAATAAATCTTGCCGAGAAAACCCCATGATAGCTTTGCCTTAGGATCAGAAACAACTTGAAGGCACACAACAACAACAACAAGGCAAAAACAAACTTGGAGATGTACATAGAATGCGTGTACATGCTCCATATGTTTCTCCTTTTTCCATTTGTACAGGTTCAAAATTACAGTGTCTGAATCTTCCTGAGGCTTTGTGTTTTCTTGTCTTTTGAAAAAAAAATTGGAAAAAATTACTGTGTGCTTACATGACTTCCTCTACTCCTTCATCCTTTGCCTCTAGCTTCTGAAAGAAAGAAAGAAAGAAAGAAAGAAAGAGCAGCCAGTTTCATCATTAAGCAAGCATCAGGTGACTCATACCACCTACCTGGGTCTTCCACAGCCTCTGGTGAGGATTTTGTCTTTTGTTTAAAATAATGGCATGGCTCAAGACTGTCAGATGCTCCTGTCCCCTTTCTGTGGCTTAAAAGTGCTCCCCAGCCAAGGTGTCTTTTCCAGCAGGAGACTGAGTTTGAACTGCTAGTCTCAAAATCTCTAAAACAGGGGGAATATAGCTTCTCTGAAGCAATGACACTAATTTCCTAGTGAGATTCTGAAACTAGTCCTTCCAGTCCTATCCTTGTTGGAAAGATTATCTGCCATATTTCCTGGAACCCTGGCAAACCCAAGACATTTTGATGCCTGAGGCTAAGGAGGCAATGTCATCCTTTTCCTGTCATAGTGCACACTACCTGAAGGAAACCAAGTTCTTTTGCCATATGAACATTTTTCAACCACTTCCCTTCCATCCCTGAGAGGAAAAATGCAATAACAGCAAAGTAAAGAACTAACCATTGTTTTGCCCTTTCGTGACACCTTTGTCACACTTGTGTGTCACAGCCTTGCTGGCTGGTAGAAGGGTGGTGATGGAGATATCATCCACCAGGTCCCTGATTGCCAGCAGAATGGACCTCCCTCTCTTGGTGTGCGCCTGATGCCTGATGAAGTATGCTAGGTGAGGGTGGGCTGGGACTACACATATTTACTACATAGCCCATGTAGCATTCTACCCATTATTAATACTATGTTTATTCACATCCTGCCTTTTCCTCAATGTTGGGCTTGTGGAAAAGCTTTGGCGCAGTGTCTTAGAAGGACTCTTCCAGTAGGGCTCCTCATTCATGCAAGGAAATCATCATGATTAAAAACAGTATGAAGAACTCCAATGCCTTGATTTAATAAATAGTGGTAGGTAGTGTGGATTCCATGAACTGATTATTTAGTCTTGTTTGCTCAAGTACTTTGGTCATGTGTAATCTAGAGCAATAGAGTACTTCATCCTTCCACACCAGCCTGTTTGAAGCTATCAAGATTGGTATGTGATAAATGGGAGCTTGTTCCTGGGTGCCATCCAGCTGCTGTTACATAGCCAGGGGAAGAGGAGTAACATTTGTCTCTCAGGTCTCCTGTGTGAGTCCTCCAGCATCAAATAGGATTTTGGCCTGTAATTCCAACCCTGTATCTTCTTTATAAAGGGTTTAGCTGTTTGCTTAAATTTTTGTAGGTCCATTTTTCCTTTTCTGAAAAAAAAATGTGCCCCCCTCTCTTTTAATGTAGCTTTATGCTAACCATACCAGAGCGATTTCTGTGGCACCCTGTTTCTCTGACCTAATCAATATTTCTCATTATGGGGTGTCATATTTTTCCCTCCCATGTCACTGCCACTGGTATTGCTTTCTGTTTCTCCTCCCTCGCCCTCCAGCTGCTCCTGAACCTTTTAATGTCAGAATGACCAAGAGAAGAACACCGAATCTGACAGAAGGAGACAAAAGAGGCAAAGGTGGCAATGGAGAAACCTGTGAAAATACGCTGAAGGGATGAAGTACAGTGTGGAAGATGGTGATTCACATCTCTGCAGTGATCCTTCAGTAAAAGGTAACAGAGCAGAACCAAAAACCATTTTCAGTCTTCCTTATTCATTTTAGCTGATCTCGATAGACTTTTGTTGCTCTCTGCTGGTGGTTTTGAAGAGGGGAGGGATAGACTTGAAGAAGACAGCCCAGTTGAAAAGGATTTAGCTCAGACAGCAGAGTGTGAACAAAGCAATGCAGAATGCAGAATGAAAGTGCTGTAGTCTAAGTCATAAATTCCTCCAGCCAGCCAACCAGCCAGCCAGTCACTACCATCCATCTATCTTGGTGAGATTTATCGTTTCACATAAACTGTCAGCCAGCACACCCTTCTGATCAGGCTCAATGTTCAGTTGCCAATTATTATTTATGTGATGCCAATAAGTTAAGTTATTCTTATGGCAGACATTTCTTCTGCTAAAAATAAATACATACAATATAAACTTGAGCATTGTGATTTGCTTTATTTTGGGTGTGCAGAGAGAGGAGATGATAATTTCATTTAAAGCTTAAAACAGGACATGTTCAGGACTATTGAGAGAGACTGTGTATGCATACAAGATAGAAATGATGCAACAGTGACAAGAAGGTGTTAAACAATTGCCCAATTTCAGACAAATTTGGGATGAAGAAGGAAGAAACACAACTGCAGATGTGCATGCGTACACACACGCGCGTACACACCCACACCCCCCCCACACACCCACAATGCTAGCCTGCCTTCCTTGCAGCTTCCCAGCTGACTTGCAGACAAACATACCTCAAGGAGCCATTCTGTCCCCCATGCTATTTAACATTTACATGAAACCGCTGGGAGAGATAATCCGGAGATACGGGGCGCAGTGTTATCAGTACGCTGATGACACCCAAATATGTTTCTCTGTGTCTCCGACTGATGCAGTGACCAGGGATGGCATCTCTCCTCTAGATGCCTGTCTGGAGTCAGTAATGGGCTGGATGAGGGAAAACAGACTCAGCTTGAATCCAGAGAAAATGGAAGTACTCGTGATAGGTTCTCCTGGTCCAGGGAAGGAAATTTGTCCACCTGTCCTGAATGGGGTCACGCTCCCCCTGAAGGACTCAGTTCATAGCTTGGGAGTGCTTCTGGACTCATCGCTCCAACTGACATCTCAGGTGGATGCGACAGTCAGGAGCACTTGTTATCAGCTTCGGCTGATACGCCAGCTGCAACCCTACCTGGGCCGGGGGGACCTTGAAACGGTGGTACATGCTCTGGTGACCTCTCGGTTGGATTTCTGTAACGCGCTCTACATGGGGCAACCCTTGTACCAAACCCGGAAGCTTCAATTAGTGCAGAACATGGCAGCCAGACTGGTCACTGGATGCCCCAGGACCAGTCATATAACACCTGTTCTACAAGATCTACATTGGCTGCCCATTCGCTTCCGGGCGCAATACAAGGTGTTGGTTATTACCTATAAAGCCCTAAATGGCTTGGGCCCAGGGTACTTGGAGGACCGCCTCTCCCCATATAATCCGCCCCACGCTCTCAGGTTGACCGGGAAGCAACTGTTAAGGGTTCCAGATACGAAATATTCTGTGACTGCACAGAGGGCATTTTCCAGATCAGCCCGCAGTTTTGGAACTCTCTTCCCGGTGAGCTCCGCTCGGTTACCTCCCTTGACTTATTTAGGAAGAAGTTAAAACCTTCCTCTTCCAACAGGCTTTCCCCCAGACAATGTAATACCTGCTCTCTCCCCACTGTACCGTTGCACCTGCACTTTAGGCTAGCTGTTGTTGTGATTTTAATCTGTAACTTTTTATCTTGTTTTTAATTGTATTAATGTATTGTTCGGGTTTTTATATGATACTGTTTGTAAAATCGTACATCGCTGTACTTCTGTGTAACCCGCTTTGATCTATTAAGGAAAAGCGGGCTATAAATAAACAGATTATTATTATTATTATTATTATTATTATTATTATTATTATACCAAAAAATTAAATGTTGGTTCCAGCTTGCCCTTCTATGCATTGTGCACCAATGTGCATTTCACACTGATGTGTCTCATATAATGACATGCATGACACACTGGTGCACATTGATAAAGTTATATTTCAGGATTACAGCAAATAATACTACATGATGTTCATACATTTATATTTTCACTGCTTGTCTTTATACCATTGAAACCACTTTTAACAATAATTTTCAGAGCTCAATATGGAGAGGATGATGTATATCTTAACACAGCGAGGGCCCTTGACAACAGTTTCACTAGTCTAAAATGGTGGCACCAGTCTTCATCCTTAGTCAGGCTCAAATCTCTTTTTGAAATCAATTAGGTAAGACAGCTGAGGTCCATAGGCTTTAGCGAAATGGAAACAGAACTAATTTGGCCTCTTGTTAGTTACATACACCAGCATAATACTAGTGTATTTCTTTTTTGCTTATTGCAGGGAGAGAAGCTCAACACCCCCCTTCCATAATGACCCTCAATAACCTGGAAGCTCACTTCTCCATTCCTGTCATCACCACTCTATTGGCTGATAATGGCCATTTAATAGCAGAGGGCAGCAGAGAAGTGTCTGGCTATGTGTCTGTGGCTGGACACACAACACAATGTCCTGATCCAAGACCTCCAGAGATCCATGATGATGATGATGATGATGATGATGATGATGATGATGATGATGATGATGATGATGATGATGTCATTGTGTATATTGATCATCCACCACCCTCTGCTTTCTGTTGGCCACAAAATGGCTGTATTGAGGGCCCTCAGCAAGAGAAAGATGCATCCGGGAAGAAGTAGCAGGTGAGATGGGGTGTAATTTTTCCTGGGCAGAACTTTATGCCCCATCTCTCCATGCAGTATCTTGTCCTTAAAGTATTTAGGCAGTCAATGGGTTGGATTTAGCTTTAGGAGATTATTGCATTACCTTTGCTCCTGACATAGACACAGGATGTAACTTTAATCTTTAAGCGGATCTTATTGCATTCACCTGTTGCCGGGCAGCAGGCAGCCCGTTTGCAACCTTGGCTTCTCCAGGCTTCTCTCGCTTCTTTTCATGAATGGGATTTTCCTATTCTTGAAAAACTATGGCAGAAGCCCAGGTTGGAAATGGTCTGCCTGCTGCCCAGCAACAGGTGAATGTGATACGATCTGCTTTCTTAAAGTTACATCCTGCATCTATCTTGGGAGCAAAGGGTAACACAATAATCTCCTATGTGTCATGTTTAGAGCAGACCCGCTGAAATCAGTGGGACAAGTTTTGGTCTAGGTTGTAAAAGTTTTAAAGCGGGGGTGGTCAAAGTGCAGCCCTGGGTCCAAAAGTGGCAACTGAAGACATTTTGTTACCTTTGTTGCAGAGACTGCAGCATTAAAAATGTGGGGGGTTTGGTAGTGATTTTGATTGCCACACAGTTGGTACAGATTTCCAATGTTTGCACTGACCAAAAATGTATGTTAAAATGGTCTCAAGATAGACTTATGCCATCACAGTTTACTAACAGGATGCCAGATAAGAAGTGGACATTTAGATACTTATGACATTCTTGGAGTCCATTCAATTCCTAGAGGATCTCAGGTGCAGAACATTGGTGTTTTGACCTGTCAAAGTTGCCCCTTTCCTGCTCTAAAAATATGCACACCTTGCCTTTAAACTTCCAAAGGATCAGTAGCCAGAGACACTCACACAAGACATGCCTTGTGCAGCTAATGCTGCCTTATTCTGAATCATTTACAGCAGGGATGGATACCCTGCAGGTCTCACTATGATTTCAAAAGTCCCCTGCTAGCAATCAATTGAAAGTTCTGGCAAAGCAGAATCAATACTTTCCTCAGCAGACCAATGGATGGGTGAGGGTGAGAGAGAAGCGGACATTTAAAAAAAAGGGGGGGCGGGGCGGCGTGAAATGAAAATGGTGGTGACAGAAAGAGGGAGAGAAAACTGATCTGTTGTAACCTTGCCCACCACTACCAGGTAGCCACTCACAGATTATACTCTTGTAGAAGTGCAGCCTTCAGCAAAAATAAATAAATAAATAATAATAAAAGGTTACCCACAGCTTCTCTACAGTTTTCAAGGGCAGCCCTATGAAGAGTGGATTATACCACTCCATTCTCAAAACATTATTAGGGCATATGCTACAGTAGGAACCAAAATGTCCAAAGCATTGGAAGCTGCTAAGTCATGTTCCTGCTCACTGCTTCAATTTTGCCACTACAAAATGCACCCCCAAGATATAATAAACCTGATCTTTCTAGAGGCAAGATGAGCTCCTTCAAGGTAGGTATTTGTTCAGAACTAGAACATCTTACCATGACTATCCATCTGGCAAGTGATCTTCCTCTGTTTCTACTGTCTTCTACCTTTCCTAGCTTTATTGTCTTTTCTAATGATCCATGCCTTCTCATGATGTGGCCAAAGTATGACAGCCTCAGCTTGATTATCTTGGCCTTCAGGGAAAGTTTAGGCTTGATCTGTTCTAGGACCCATTTGTTTGTCTTTCTGGCCATCCACATTATCCTTAGCTCTCTTCTCCAGCATCACATCTCAAATGAGTTGATTTTATGTTTGTCCACTTTCTTCACTGTCTAGTTACCTATAGATGACTCCAAATGTCAAGATGAATTTCTTCAGTAATTTTATACAGGCTTTGAATGAAATTGGACAGTATGGAGCCACGAGAGGATCCCTAGAAGAAATGTCTAAATAGAAACGTTTCTAACCTCCTGGTGACAAAAATCACTATTCTGCTAGGTTTCGTCTCAGAAAAATTTCACAGTTGATAACTCTGAGAGGTCTTGGTTGTCCTGTTGCAGGATGGGAAGGCTCAGTAGCAAAATGAGATTAAGATTAAGACCAAGGGCCAGATAGGAGCTGCACCACAAGCAAACAAGGCAGACTGGGAGAATCCAGAAGGAATGCTGAAAGCATTGCCAAAAAGTCCTTTCAGGAATAACATAAACCAGTTGAGGATGATCTTAAGCCAAAGCCAAACAACAATATGGGGTTTAATCAGTTAAATTCAAAGCAAGAGATAAGAAGGGAGATTCCGGTGTGTTTGTGTGTGTGAAAGTAAATGCTCTTTTAGAGCTAGTCTAGTAAGTGCATTATGCCAATTGCTGTGGTTTTTTGCACATTTGCATCAGTTGTTAATTGTCTTCACTTTCCTGTGCAAATTCGCATCTATTCCCATTAATTCGCCCTCCGACTGCTGAAAATGAACAGCCCGCCAAACCCATGTGAATCAGACAGATGGCCACAAGTCTGACAATGTGGATTTCCGCAGATAATCAGGTTACAAACAGCAAAGCCTTTTTCTGTGGAGTTCCCCCTCCCCAGCAAAAAGCCTGGACTCCTGCAAATTGTATGTGGCCAGATCACATTATACTTGACTAGAATTGAGAGTATTTTAATCATGCAGACAAGCCTTAAAATAAGCCATTGGTAAATCACTCACAACAAGGTTTCAAGGGTTAGCAAGCAGGAACTTGTTTCCAGTAGTTTTTCTTGCCCCAGCAGTGAGGGACATGTTGCTGAAAAATTGGGGGACCACTCAGTGCTCAAGCACTTACACCCAAAACTTCTCTGCTCCTGATGACTCTTGAACAGGGGTAGGCAACCTTTTTGAGCCGGCGGCCGGGTTGCTGTCCCTCAGACAGCCAAAGCCAATAAATAAATAATTAAATAATTTTTTTTAAAAAAAAAATAAATATATAAATAAACCAGGACAAATGTAGGACAAATTTTTCATGTCTGCGGCCCACGGCCCGGATTTTTCAAATCCGGGCCGCGGGCCGCGGGTTGCCTACCCCTGCTGGGTTGGCAGAAGCAGCCAGCTTCTCACTAGTCTTTGTTTCTGGGGGCTGAAATTCTCCTCACTGGAGGAGTCCTCTGGCTGGTTTGATTATAAACTTGGGCCCAGTTGTGTCATTCTGCTGTTTATGAAAAACCCATTTTCGTGCACACACACATACATATAAGATCACATACTTTGATGGCAGTTGTGCAAGTGTTTGGGCAAAACATTGCACAAGCTGCCTCCACAACTCATTATAATGTCATTATGCTGTGTGTTTGTCACTCCAATTGTTTTGCTGCTGGTGAAATGTCAGGAATAACCTCTTCTAGAACATGGCCTCATAGCCTGAAAAATCCACAAAAAACCCTATGTTTTGCTGAACACACAACCTTTAGGAGATTATCACATGAGACTAAAAAGTGGAATTAAAGCAAAATATATGCATCTATGGCGGAACCTTATCAGATGACCCCATGGCTGAGCTGTGGCTGGTCTGTTCTCCATCCATGACTATTACACAGCTTTTCATTGATGGACTTCTCCCATTAATTGCTGCCAATATCACTCCTGTAGCATTAGATTTGTGTGTGAAAATGTCAGGGCATTGGGCACAGTACTAGCACTGGGCACAGTCCTTGCACTGGACAGTCACGAGGTGTCAGTTTCTTCCTTTTCCTCCCTCCGTCCCCTGCCTGCTATTTTCAAGCAGCCTGTTGTTGTTTTTTTAAATATTTTCTTTTCTTTCCTCCTCATCACATTGCCAGAATGTCTAAATTGTTTTTAAAAGAGAGAGAAATTAAAAAAAATATATCCAAAGGCATGCTGTTTAAGCAATAGGGAGGTGGGGTTAAAAAACATGCTGGGAAATAGATTCCTGGATTGGCAATGGCTGCTACAGTGATTGCAGACCTGTGTGATGAGGACTGCTCCCAAGCAGTATGCATGCATTTCCTTTCATTAAGGCGATCATGGCAAGAACTGGGGCTCATGTGATAATCTCCTTTGTGGGGGGGGGATGTCTCCTTTGTGCAGCCCATACACTTTCTCCACTTCTCGTTCTATGGATATAAAGAGATGCAGAGGTTGTATTATCCATGCTAAGTAACAAAGTAAATATATTTTAGTTTCACATCTGGAGTAACAGGTTTTAGAAGGAAGTGGTAGAAGAGAAGAATGTGAGAATCTCTATCCATCAGAGTGCTTATATAATGTTTTCTGTGGGTTGTACTCGTAACACATTTACTATCCTTTTCAGCAAAGTACAGCTGCAATGGCTGTACATAACGTATCAGTCTACTCTACTCTGTCATGCTATTTAAAATTTAAAATAAAATTAACTTAGAATTAAAAATAGAAGACAAAAAGAACGTAACCAGCATAAGAACTAAACAATTAGAAATGGCAGCAGATAAAACCATATCTTACACAAGGGAAAGGGAACCTTTTGCCCTCTCAGTGGATTGGTTTAGAGATCCCACAATGCCTTATCACTGACACTGCCCAGTGGGGCTGATAGGAGGTGTAGAACAAAATATCTGCAGAAAACATCTAGTTCCTCCCACGCTTCTCTTTTACAGCAGGCAAAAAGCCAAGTACAGCTTGCTGATCCCTGAGGTACAAGCAGTGTCTAGGCCAGCTCAGTCTATCTATATGTCTGCCCTATATTCCCCTTTTACTGGCTTCCAGAAGAGAGAAGGTAAGATATAAAGGGAATGATTGCACTGCATGTGAAATCTATTACCTATCCTTGCTCAGTCTAGGATGACCTGAGACAAATACTTATTCTTGTAGTGCTTAGGTGTGCCAGGTACTACAGGCAGTGAAAATACAATGTGCTGTGTACTGCTGATTTCACTCCTGAAAATATTTGGGGTAGGATTTCAAATCTCAGGAGACAAATGGTAGGCTAACCTGACACACAGCGATACATTGTGTTGCTTCGTGTAGTGGATGGTTTGGTACAGCAGAGAGCTCAAAGGCACACAGTTTGTCTGCTAAATGTGCCCTGACAGATTTGTGGTCTGCAGAATCCTGCAGAGAACTGAGGACGTGCATTACAATGGATGGGCTCCTGCAGAATTGCACAGCGGTTGCATGCATTCTTCATTGTACCAGTATAATCTGTTCTGAAGAGCAAGCTGTAGTGGCAAAGGGATGAGTATACAGGAGGGAAACAACACTCCAGTTGCAGGTAATGTTGCCATTTTCAGAGCAAGACCTAGATTTAGGTGGGTGATTTACTGATTTATGGATGCGAAGATAGCTGAGCCCCTTCAAAGCAAAATAAGAACACCACTGAGCCCATGCTAAAACAACTTGCCAAGTTACTTTGAATGATTTTCTTTTTGTCCTTTCTTCTCCTTTACAGGACAGAGGGCCTTTGAAGCTCCTCTCCATAAATTAGTATACACTATTGAAAAGATTGACACTTCAGAATTTCCATGTGAAACTGGACTGGAAGACTCTCCTGCTCTCAGCAAAGTATAATTTATGAAATAATATCACAAAAGTGGCCGTGACAAAGACAATCCTGTGTGGTGTTTTATATACCTTAATGAATCTCCTTTACATTGCTATACTTCCTGTAACATGGATGAGGGCTTTGAGGCCTTCCAGAGGTTATTGGACTGCAAGCCCCAGCAACCCTAGCCAGCACAAGTAGTCCCAGCTTTGGGGAAAGGGTAAGGTACAAACATAACACAATATAATATATTGTTATATTATAATGCAAGGCAGGGAGATGCAGAATTCAAAAATATAGCTGTGTAAGTATGTAGAATCAGCATGTAGAGAGATCTTGTAGCAACTTTGTGATTAACTGAAAGAAAGAAGTTGGTAGCACGAGCCTTTGTAGATTTAAGTCTACTTCCTCAGATGTATTTGGCACATTTCCAAATGCATCTGAGGAAGTAGACCTAAGTCTACTAAGGCTCATGCTGCCAACTTCTTCCTTTCAGTTAGTCACAAAGGTGCTATAAGATCTCTTTACATACTCAGGGAGATGTAGTGTGAAAAACAAAACAGCTAATAATAATAATAATAATAATAATAATAATAATAACAACAACTAATTTATAGCCCACTTTTTGTTACCACAATCAAAGCGGCGTACAACCTTTTAAAAAATACAATATATACAATCCCCCCCTTAAAAAAGGATTAAACAATTCTATGCATTAAAATTACAAATGATAAAATCTAAAAACAGTATGATAATAAAATAACAGTGGGTTGAGTCTTTGCTTATATATGTCTGTGGGGGGAGCGTTACATGGCCGGGTTCTATTCCGGGAAGACCTGCCAGAAGAGATCCATCTTGACAGCTTTCTTGAAGCTCTCTAGGTTGGTAATTTGATGGATCTCGTCTGGCAGGCCATTCCACAAAGTGGGAGCGATTGCGGAAAAAGCCCTCTGGGAGGTTGCTGTCAATCTGGTCTTTGTGGATTGCAACAAATTCCTCCCAGAGGATCTGAGGGTACTGGGCGGATTGTATGGAAGGAGGTTGGGCCCAAGCCATGGAGGGCTTTAAAGGTAATGACCAACACCTTGTACTGTGCCTGGAAACGAATAGGCAGCCAGTGGAGTGATTTCAATATTGGTGTAATATGGTCACTCCTAGTTGTTCCTGTAATCAATCTGGCTGCCATATTCTGTAGCCGTTGAAGTTTCCAGACTAGGCACAAGGGTAGAGAGCATTGCAAAAATCAAGTCTTGAGGTTACCAGTGCATGTACTACAGTTTCTAGGTCACCCCGTTCCAGGAAAGGGCGCAGCTGACATATCAGCTGGAGCTGATAACAGGCACTCTTGACCGTTGCATTCACCTGATTTCTCTTCTGAAGCGACAAGTTGAGAAGCACCCTAAGCTTCAAACACAGTCCTTTGAGGGAAGTGTTAACCCCTCTAGGACTAGAGGTTGCGGCCTGATACCTGGTTTGGGGGCCCCTACCGTAAGTACTTCCGTTTTGTCTGGATTCAGCTTGAGCTTGTTTTCCTGCATCCAGTCCATTACTACTGCAAGACATTGACTGAGGGGAGAAATCCCATCTGTCATCATTGCTGACATGGAGAAGTATATTTGGATGTCATCAGCATATTGATAACACCCCGCTCCATGTCTACGGATGATTTCTCCCAGCAGCTTCATATAGATGTTGAATAACATCGGGGACAGGATGGTGCCCTGAGGGATGCTGCAATTAAGCTCTGTTTTTGAAGAGCAACTGTCCCCGAGCATCACCCTCTGGAATCTATCTGAGAGGAAGGAACGGAACCACTGCAAAGCAGTGCCTCCAATTCCTAACTCTCTCAGGTGTTCCAAGAGAATGTCATGATCTATTGTGTCAAATGCTGCTGAGAGGTCTAATAGCACCAGCAGGGTCATGCTTCCTCTGTCAATGCTTAGCCGAAGGTAATCAGTTAAGGCGACCATGGCAGTCTCCACCCCATATCCTGTCTTGAAGCCAGTTTGAAATGGATCTATATATTTATATACCGCTTCATACTGAACCAACAGTGTCTAAGCGGTTTACAACTGTAAGCTAATTGCCCCCCAACAATCTGGGTCCTCATTTTAGTGACCTCAGAAGGATGCAAGCCTGAGTCAAGCTTGACCCCTTTCTCTGATACTGAACTCGTCGCAACCTTATGGTTTTGAGTGAGTGGCTGCAGTACAGGCATTTAACCACTGTGCCACCAGGGCTCCAAAGTTCCACAGGGAGAACTATGCTACCCCTCTCCCTCAGCCACCAGGCTTCACCTTTAGTTGCGGCAGTCTCCACACCATGAACATTCAGTAGTCCAGTGTTTCCCAAACTTTGGCCTTCCAAATGTTTTGGACTTCAGCCCCCAGAATTCCTGTCTAGGGCTTCTGGAAGTTGAAGTCCAAAACACCTGGGGGACCAAAATTTGGGAAACACTGCAGTAGCCAGTGGAGAGCAGAATGCTTATAGCCAAATGCAGAACAATTACATCATTTGTTGAGACTTCTGGGTGATTTCTGAAGGATGATGCCAAGAGCATCTCCATGTGCAGAATCAGGTATGTTCCACCCAAACACCCAGAACCAGCAAACACAAGGTGGGATAAAAGTAAAATAAGATCAGATAAAATGAAATACAATGCACAGTATGTCTTGTTGAATATTTCCCGAGCCCAGTAAATTCCAGATTCCCTTAGCTAAAGAAATGGGGATTACCAGGGCATGTCACAATTGGAAAAACTCACTGCAGCAATTCACTGCATCATGGTTAGCTGACAAATGGCACTAGGCATCTGAGGTGGATGGGTGGGTACCCTAATATGTTCCATCAAGTAGGACAAAGAAGTAGCCCAATGGTAGAAATAAGATTTGTTAGGACATTTTTTTTTGTTTTGAAAGGTGTGTGTTTGTGGGAAACTTGTACATGGAAAGTAGCTGAAATCTGGGAGCATTGTTTATTACGGGATTGGTGGCAATATCATATAATGACTTACATATCACACAAAACAAAGCTCCATCCAGGGAACTAAAATGTCACATTGTTGTACATGAAAATGAAGAATGTTATCCTTCCCCCCTATCCTTTTATCTCCTTTGAGCAGATTTAAGTTCTGATATGAAGCAAGTGCTTTGTATATGATCTAATGAGTCTACTTGAAGAATAACTGGCTTCTTCTGACTACATCCTTGTAGAAATGAAATGACTGAACATTCAAGCAATTTCCTATGAATACCTACCTGCCTTATCTTCCAGCCAAGTCACCAATGGTACTTGTTCAATAACACTAAACAAATAAACTGGCAGAGGAATAGAAATGAGGAACTAGAAGGTGGCAAATCTGGTTGTGTCTTTATGACCTTAGAGCTGGCATGATTAGGTAGAAAGAACTGCCAAGTGGTGATGTTGGGTCAAAGTGTGTGCATTTTTAGAGCCAATTTTCCATTGCATGTATAGGCTGACACATATGTAGTACCTTATACATACAGTCTGAACATGTGTAGTAGATCTTTCAATCCCAAGTCAAGTTCCTTCAATCTCAAATATGAGGAAAGTCTTATAAAAATGAACTGAAGAGAAATTCTCCACCAACTCTAGGTGTCGTCCTCTAGAAGTTGTTACACCATAATGGCTATGCTCATGAGGACTGGTGGAAGCAGCAGCTCAGTGACATATGGAGGGCCACATTTAGCGTCTGCCTACTCAGCAATGCCTCTGAGATTGACATCAAGAACCCTATCTTGCATTAGTTAACAGAAAAGCAAAGCATGCCCAGTGTAATTTCCTAGCTAGTCTTTATAGTCTGTGTCAGGGTGGCAAATTGTAGATGTCCAGAGGGCAACTGTTAGCATTCCTTCCCATGGGATGTCCTGGCTAGGGCTGATGAAAAAATGCATTCTGTCAATATGTTGCCCACCCCTTGTCTGTATGGAAGGAGGAGGAGGGGGAAAATAATGGTGAACAGAATTAAACAATTAGAGAATATGGGAGTAGACTTCAGGGCAACATAAGTCATGGAGGTTAAACCACGTTTGGAGGAGTTGAGGGGATAGTTAGGAAAGAAATGAGATGAGTGATGAGCTAACAGAAGTTCCGAGACATATTCCAATTCATTGAGCACTTGAGTATCCATCCAAACCTTGGCAAGAGCCCTCATTCTTGAATTATCAGGAACAGAGGCCACCAGTCGTTCCCACTCAGCCAGAAGAAGGGTCTGCCAGCTACTGTTACAATGCATTCAAATAGCCAAAAGAAATCAAAGAACAGCTGTTTAAAGATTGCCATCATTATCAGTGTTTGAGAAGGCAGGCACTCTTCAAAGATGGGAATGTGGAGTGGGGGAACCAGAGAGGCTCAGATTAGCCTCTCTGGAGCCTTGGGTGAGGTGATATTTAGAAGCATTAAGAATGAAGTGAGAAAGAGAGTTATGACTAATATACTACTGGAGAAGGCAACAGGGTTCAGTAAGAAGAATATCTCTCCATCACTAGAGTGGTTTGAGATCCTTTGTTATCAAGTATGGTTTTATATAAATTTTGGGTGCCATGCGGTCTGAAGCCATGACCCCTGACTGACCCCATCGCTAGCTGCCATTATCCCAAAAGCGAGCAGACCACGTAGCCAGCAGCCCTTGCTAGGCATGGTCAAGGAAAAAAGGTAAATTTAAACCTTTCAGCAGCAGTTCTGAGAGTTGCTATACCGGATTCGCAAGCTACCTGAGACAAGGAGGACAATAGCTATGGCTCCCTCCTTAATGAGCCAGCGATTAGATTAACAGCTCGACCATCAAGATATTCACTCCCCCTGAATGAGTGGCAGACCTATGCTTTGTGCATCCATTGTGTAAGTTTCAGCTTAGACAAAGATAAGTCATCAAGCCTTTTGTCCGCCAGGCTGCCATAGCCGTATATAAGGACCCCACTTTTCGCCCTTCAGTGGGCTTGTAGAGCAGAAGTTCCAAGCCTGAGTTCCTTGCTTGTAGAGCTTGCGTTCCTGGAGCCTTGTGCTCAGCTGAAATCACTTGAGTGAAGCCAAGCTCACTGTCTTTTCAGGCCTCTAGTTAGCTTTGCCCGCTGGAACTCAGCTCCTAGCCACCGCAGCCGCCGCTTCCTTTCCCCATTCTTGCGGCCGTGTCTCACCATCCACCATCCCTCAATCCGTCGCCTTGGAGAAGACTTCAAAGGTAAATATTCCCAACGGTGCCTCTATCCTTTTCCTTTACTCCCGAACTCACCCCCCCTTGCTTTAGCATTGAAAGTGTGTGTGCGTGTGTGATCACTTTTGTTGTGTGGCTTTAATAAATGTTCATATTTTAATTGCACCTCATTTGGCATCTGAGTCTCTGTCACTTGGGGTTGGACTAGATGACCTCTGGTTTACACACAGGGACACGATCCTGCTGCATGTGTTGTTAGGACACACGTATCGTATAATTCCCCTAATTCGATCCTTCCTAACACCTTGTAGAAAACAGTTACCTGCAACAGCATTGGGATACAGAGTGGGTGTTTAGAAGGATGGGCGCTATCCAGATAATGCATTGTTTTGATGAGAATTCTTGGAATTCTTCAGGGTCCTGAAGCCATCTTTTACCTCTAGTCCTGAGTTTAGCAATTAAAATTATGGTGACAAGAGGTGTCTTTTCATTCACAAGTGTCCCCTCTGTTCTGGAATGTTTCAAGGATTTAAAAGTTTACTCTCCAGAGAAAGAGTGGCTGTAACTGTTGGGTGGTGGGAATTTAACATTAACACTTAATGCAAGTTACTTTCCTACCTGGAAGTCTCCTTTGTGAGCACTTGAGCTTTTAGCAAATGTTATAAAGGCAGGAAGAGCAGAACCAAGAAGGATATAATGAACAACAGACACATTTAGAGGTGACACAGAATCACTGAACCATAGAGTTGGAAGAGACCAAAAGGGCCATCCAGTCCAACCCCCTGCCATGCAGGATCTCACAATCAAAGCACCCTTGACAGATGGCCATCCAGACTCTGTTTAAAGACCACCAAAGGAGGAGACTCCACCACTCTCTGACATAAGTAGGACTGGGCACACAGAGTTAGAGATTGATATGCAGTTGCTGAATTTCTCAAATAAAAAGGTTCTCCTTTGTCTTTCTGATGCTGGAATGGAGTGTTCTCATTCTTGTTCAACCCTAAAGCAGTGTTTGGGACTATGCATTTGGCAATACCAGTGCTGAAGCCAGATTCAGTTGCCAGTCCAATCAGCTCTGCACTGCACTCATGACAACAATCTGTTCAGAAAGAGCAAGCTGACTTCCCCTATGCTGGAGATAAAGCTCAGCTTGTTCAGGACATGAAGAAACACATGCCTCCTACCATATGTGCATATACTTAGAGGAAATTTAACATGTGAAAGTGAAAGAAGGTCCATCATGGGTACCTGACCACATTGTAATGAATGGCATTACTCTCTGAAGTGTCACCTAGTATGGGGGAGAGGGCTCCTGGGGAGCAGGGCCAAAAGGGCACATCCCTCACCTGAGGATGTCATGCCCCTCTTGCCTGACATACTATAAGAATAGAAATATTTTCCTTCTTTAGTGTGTGTACACTCAGCCAGGTGTTGCCTTTCTTTCAGGGTGTCACCCAGTGCAATCTGCAGCCCCCATACTCTCTAGTGATGCCACTGACTTAAGGTTCCTTGGATTGTATAGAGCTGTATATGTCACTTTAAGCTGTGTCTGGAAACAGATTAGTACAGTGGTTCTCAATCTGTGAGGCAGGACCCATGGAGGGGTGCAAGAGTTGGTCCGGGGGGGGGGGGGGGGGGCAGGGGGGGGGGGGGCTGGGCAAAAGTGTTGGGGGGGGGGGGGGGGGGGGGGAAAAAGAGGGGAAGCAAAAGGCAAGAAGGGCACTTGGAGTCCCTGCCTGAGGAAGGAGGAGGAAGAGAACTATTTCTTTATAAAATGTTTAAATATACATGAATGAATATGCAAAAATACACATACTAAACAAGGAAAATATTTTTATTCTTACAGTGTGTCAGGCAAGAGGGGCATGACATCCTCAGGTAGATGTAAAGGGGGTCACAAGAGTAAGAAGTCTGAGAACCACTGGGTTAGCATTTAGCGATGCTATTCAGTTGTGTGCTCACTGTAACTGACTGCAGTCCTATGGATCAGCAGACATTTTTGAACAGTTTAGACTGGCAGCCCAGTGTTGAATATGTTATACTAATCCAGCGTCTTCCATTTTTAAATCACTATTTGCCAATAACCAACAGAGATTACTGGAAGCTTGGAGAAGAATGTAAGTTAAATGAAAACTTGAAGTGATGGTTATATACATGTTGGCAAGAACATTCCCTCATCTAGCCCACATGGAAGTGGGAAAGATGGCTGGCAGCACCATCTTATGCTAGTTGACTCAGAAGTTATGCCCCACTCTGTTCACTTGAGTTAGTCACTGCATTTAAGACTGCTGTCTAAATCACTTCCAAATGGCATCTTAACCTGAGCATCAGCTAAGAAAACAGAGATGTATGAGAACAGCTAACACCTTCAGAGATACAACATGGAGTGTGTTGATGAATTTTTTTCACACAATGTCCTTGAGATCCATAGTTGAAGTGAATAAAAGAAAGCTCATTTTCACCCACAGTACGTAGAAGAAAAGATGAAGAGAAGTTGGGAGAGGGAGATAAAACAATAACTCCAAGGTGGATTGACTGTGACCTTCACCACCCAAAGTAAGTTCAAGGTGGGTGGGAAAGCCTGTGCATGTATTGGTAAATGGTGCAATAGCTGAGAACATTCCTTTAATCTCAGCGTTTATAACTTCTCCAATAATGGACTGTCACACTGAATGTGGAAAACAATGAACAACCATCTTCTCCTTTCCTCTTGAATACCAAGTCACCTCATCCTTCATTGCAGAAAGCAAATAATTGCTTCAATGTATGGTGGATTCTTTTGTTTAAAGGGTTACTCTAAAATTGATTTATGAAACAATTTTCCCTGTTTGTTTCAGAGCAGGCCCTTCTCCAGTAATTAATTAGATATGCCTCTCTTCTGTGTAGTGGCAGATAAATCTGTACCTATCAGATGCTAGGTTCTACTTTGCTCTAGAAACAATCAATGCCCTGTCTGAGGGTGCTCAACTTCAACCTGCTTATTAAATTATAGTTTACGTTGAGATTCTCCTTTGATGGTGTATTAACTTTCGATGATAAAATGGAATCACAATGACACAGCCTAGGATGAAACAATCAGTATGGCCCCCACTGACGTGTGTTTCTCTTCTTTCTTTTTCTGTATTAATTCTTAAGTGTGAATAATAACTATGGCTGGAATTCCATTGGATGGCTGTGAATATGTGACCTACAGTTATTCATATAACTGATATGTATTCATGATCCCTAGATAGCCCTACATGGAGATCACGAAAGTCCCCTGAATCTCACCAGGAAACAGCTGCTGGGATGGATGGGGATTTGTCCCTCTGCTTATTGAGAAGCAGCTGCCTGATGTCCCCTCCTCCATCTGTGTGACGCCTACCACTGTAAAGGAAAAATGACTGAAACACAGGGACATGGCTTACAACTCTTCAGGTGACATTACCACATACCACTTGCGTTCCTGGTCTAGTTGTATATGAATCCTGCAACAAAGAATGCCTTTTGCGGAATAAAATGTCCCATCCTGATGCATGATTATTATCTTCATATTACAGATGGGGAAAAGGAAAGAGAGCTGAGAAAGGTTATTTTGGGAGTTCATGACAGAGATGAGTTTCAAACAGTGCCAAGGCTTACAAGTCTGAAACATTGGGGCTTTTAAAAAAAATGGCCAAGAACAATGATGGCTCATTTTCCTCCCTCAGTTTAGCTACATTCCTAAGTAGGAACAGGCATGGAGAAGAAATGGATCTTCCTGGCAACAACTCATTGTTGTGAACTATCCCAATTGTGAAGCCAAATATTTTGGGGTGACTTGATCTTGGATAAGCAACTAAGACCCATTGTCTTTACAAAAAGATTTTTCTTTGTGTATACTGTTCGAACTGATAATTTTATATGAATCAATACAAACAATACAACCCCCTCATCCCACCTTGCTGATGTCACTATGTGCCTTCATTTCAACATTTGCCATCACATGTTTGTTTGGAAATGTGAGAGATAATACTGGATCTCACAAGCAGAATACAGTAATGAAATGAAGAATAATGAAGAAGCTGAACAACAACCAGTCCCATGCCCACACAGGCTCTAGTGAAGAAGGAAATAAGCTTACTCTTCTTGGTAAAATATATAAAAGTAGTTTTAGATACTAACACTTGGTCATCATCAAATACATGGTCTAACAGAGGAGAGAGAGAGAAGGGGAAATGTCTGCAGGTTGGAGTGATGAAGGAAGAGTGTAGGGGGTGGCAAAGCAACCAGACAGGAAGTCACCACAATGCAAATGAACAATTACTGAGGAAAAAACAAGCAAAGGGTGCTAATTTTGGCTGTAGTCACAGAGCAGACTTAAAGCAGTTTAACACCACTTTAACTCCCATAACCCTATCCTACAGGGTCCTGGGTTTTTAGTTTGGTGAGGCACCAGAGCTCTCTGACAGACCAGGCTGAATACCTCACCAAACTACATATTCCAGGATTCTGTAGGATAGAATCATGGCAGTTAAAGGGTGTCAAACTGTTTTAATTCTTCTGTGTGGCTACACCCTTTAATAAGGCTTCCAGTTGAGGACTTTTTTGCTTTGTAGCTCAGCCTCTTAGCCATGATGCTAACCATTTCAGATATTGTATAATACGGTAACTAAGATTAGAATGTTATCCAGAAATTCAGGCTCTTCAGAGAGATTTTGAGAATCTGGCGGTTGGAGACCCAAGCCATATTTTTAAAAACATCTTTAAGACAATGTAAAACACTGTCTAACAGAGGCAGATTTGAAATAATGGCATATAAGGAATTTTATTTAAAAAATCATCTCACCACATTCAGATCTTCCTGAAAGTAAGGGTTTTATAACCTTTTTGGGTGGATCAGTCTTTAAGGCTTAATAGAGCACTCACTACTTATGCATAAAAGGTGATTTGAAACTTGGGAGGGGAAATTCAGAAGCCAGGTGAGCTAGGAACAGTCGCGGAGAATGGATGGAGAGCCCATCTCTGTACAGTATTCTCAGAGGAGGTCATTATAATACACAAGGGAGAAGGGAAGAGAATCATCCCCTTGACATGACTATTGCTAAGAGACCAGCAGGTTCCCAAAGGCTCTGGAGAGTGGAGGCTAGACAGAAAAAGAACTCTGATATTATTGATCTTTGTAATAAAAAATTTAAGGAGTGTGAGAGAGGTCTTTTCTGCAGAAGCAAAGAGGAGACAGAACACTGATTGTAGCACAGTATGGTACTGTATTGATCACTTGCAGATCAGCTGGAGAGAAATCCTAAAGATAGGAGAGGAGACTAATGACCTCCACAGAAAAATATACCAGGGCTTGAACTTTTACAGACAAATTCAAGGAATAAAGTTTGCTTGATGTTAACATACAAGAGGTTTTTTAAAAATTATGCCTGTAGTTATTTGCATTTGTTTGAAAATATCCAAGAGCACATTCACATAGCTTTATGAGAGGGAAAAATGAACAAAACTATCGCAGCTATTCATAAGACAGCTTATAGCATATAATATACAAATAATTTAAACAATATGGCATCTACTTAGACAGTTATGGATGTGTAACCTAGATTTATGCATTTGCGATTGTTTTGTATTCATGATCCCTACTTTAGGGACATTGGGACTGTGAAAGTCCTCCAATATTTACTCATCAAGCAGCAGCTGCTGCGAGCAACAAGGCTCTGTTCCTCTGTTGATCAGGAAGTAGCTGACTGGCCTTACTTCCCCCTTTGTGCAAGCAATATACAATGAGTGGGAGAATTGCAAATGGGGTCCTATTTCTGCCTGTCACAATGAAGCTCACTCATGGGAACATCAGTCACTGCTTTCCAAGTGACAGGAGAACAGACCCTGCTGAATGCAGTGTCTGCTGTCTGGTAAGTGAGGTTGGAGGAAGGGTTGGGCTGGGTGTCAGTGTATAGCTACAGTATATAACTATGTACGTTATGATTTAATAACTGCTGAAGTGAATTCTGGTCTCTGCAAGAACTGAGTTTTGTACTTGTAGAAACAAGACCTTAGAAGAACAGAGGAGTCACAGGAAATTAAAGATTACCCTCTTGGAGATGGGGAGGTCTTAATTCATAACCACATTGGGGATTCTTACCCCCCCCCACATGATTACAATCAGCTCCTTTTCCTTTTCTCCCCTACCTCTTCCCATCTATCTCATGATGTGGGCAGCAATGACTCTTAATTGAATGGCTAAAAAATGTAATATCTCTCTGGGGAAGGGAGATATCCATTGGGAGATATCCATAGTGGTGGTGGTATCAACTAATCCAAATGTATAGGTACGTCTCTTGGAAAAATGGTTGGAGAGGTATTGTGGGTCCCTATATTCTGCAATCTGCATTCACAGGGCGGGATAGAGAATCAGCCTTGACAATAATAAGCTTGTTCTGCTAAACTGCCAGTTATGTGGCTGTTCATTCAGCAGCCCTAGCTAACACAAACAGAAGTACTTTTACAAGGAGCACTGAAATAATCCGATAAGGCCTAAATGCATCCAGGTTTTGGCACTTCTTCCTAAGGAAAGGCTATCTTGCCCTGCCATTAATGTTTTTTGTTACATTAAAAAACACCTTTAAGATGCTTATGGATTTTACTGCTTTAGGACTCAAAGCCTATGCACACTTTCCTGGGAATAAATCTCACTGAACTCTAGGGGGTGTACTTCTGAGTAGACACTTGGACTGAATAGACATTGGATTTGTGCTACTATATGCTGGTTTCTTTGTTCTCTGCGTTTTAATTTTGAACCTTGATTTATATATGGTCTTAAATAATGCTGGCCAGTCTTTCTAGAGAGAAAGTTTTAAGTAAACACATTAAATAAATAAACAAAAAGTGTTGGCAACGTTTAATTTGCTTTTTTTAAAATGAGAACATTGTACATAGTCTACACCTTTTCATTTTCTACCAGAGAGTGCTAACCAGTGCTTTAGAGGGAAATGTTCATAATTTAAAATCCAGGAGATCTGTTATTAGAATACAAGAAATGTCTTCACATGTTTTGAAGAGCAATTTTACTTAAATACTTCCACCACCCCCTTTCCACCCCAATATCTACCTGTAGGCCGAGCTGCTGCTTTGACAACTGCAGAGGGTTGTTCCTGGGAGTGAAATGCCCTTTGGGCAAAGTAAATTTTTACAAACAAGGTATTTCAGTGACCTTGTATGTATGAGCCAGACAGGCGTCATTAGCAAGTGATTTGGCAGGAAAGACTCCTGTAGAGCCAGGGATATTGTCTGCTGTTCCTATTACAAAAGCCCAGTTGACATTTGTAAAAGATGAAGGTTGGAGCAAATGGCACAAATATTCCCCACAGCTTAAAGGTTCACATTTCACTTAAATACAGAAAGAGGTGGAGGCGTCTATGGTTTAGCAGATAAAATTCAGGGAAACCAGCCAAGCAAGGGTGGGTGTTTAACAACTGGGAATGCAAACAGTGCTGATGAATTCGATCTTCCTCCCTTGGTTTGCTATAATAAAGAATTTATATTAAATATGAAGGAGGCACATGGTACAGTCTTCATAGGGAACTGTACCACCTCAGAGTGCAATTGGGTTGCTAGATTTCAAGGCAGAACCCTCTCCTCTGGTCCTCAGGGCAAAAGGTGGGAATTTAGGGGTGAGACCACATCCTTGAAAGGTTTCTTTCATATGGTTTTAATTTAATTTACCATCAAAAGGGATCTCAGTTACATACAATAATGTTCCAGTATAACAAAAGCAGGAAAATAAAAACACAAAGAGAGGTAGAACTGCCGCATTGGTCATAGGTTTCTATAAAAGCTGACCAAATGTCCCAATATAAGTCTGTTTGTAAATTGCATCTACAGTCGACCTTCTGTTTTCACTGGGGATCCGTTCCAGACCCCCTCCCTCTAAAACAGAGTTTCACATATATTCAAGCCCCATTGGCTTAAATATAGGCACACGACCACAGGAGCGTGCTCCATTATTTCCCCCTCTGTTTGTCCCTTGTACATAAGTGAGGGCCACGATTTCCAAAACCACGAGAATGTAGGGAGGACTGTATACATAATTCTTTCCAATATTGCAAGTGTTGTTAGGTGAAAGGTATGTGTATATTATCCTCATTAGTTAGACTGGGTGCTTTTTAACTGAATGCTGTACTCTGTGCACCTGTGGATGGTGCTTTATGTATCATAGATCTTACCATGAGGCACCCCCTTGCAATATCAGCCGGGTTCAACTCCTTTGACATCAAAAGAGGTCTTCACTAAGTCTGAATTTTCAATGCTGAAATCCCAGGGCCTGGGATAGTCCTGACCTGGCAGCCCTAGAAGGCATATAGCAAAGCCACTTGTTCAAAACAGAAATGTTGCTATAAAATCCCCTGAATGTAGAAAGCAAGAATCTGCCTTTGTTCAGATATGTACATTGTTCATGTACAGAGATTGTAAGATCTGGAGCTCCGTTCAAGCAGAATATTCTGGGGCCTCATACATATACTGGGGTAGTACTATCTGCCACACTGAACATTTTGATCATTTATAAGGATATGTTTCAAGAAAAGGGAGATTTAGCTACAAAAAGCTTTTATGATGTGGGACAGGATTCTAAAAATAAGCTTCAGGGCTGTGCCCAGGTATGCATAGATCCTGACACTATGTAATCTGCTATAGGGCATTCACACTGATGGAAATGTGGGCTGTCTTGAACAGCAAGGGAGGGTGCGTATTTCAAGGAGGAGGTGATGCATTCACAGCAAAAGTAAAGTAAGTGAAAATTGCTTCCTCTCCTGAAGCAAGCAGCTGCACGATGTCAAAGGCCATTCTGTAAACAGAAGGAAAGCAATTTGGGATCCAAACCACTATGTTGAACCTATGGAGATTCATCAGAAAATGTATGTTTTGCTGGGGTCTAAGGTCTGCAGACTTTTTGCCTACTTCAGTATATAACCAGTCTTCAAAAGATCCTTTGGCTTTAGCAACAACTGCCTGCTGCCTGAAATATGCTTTTCCATGTCCAGACCTGCCCTCTGTCTTTCCAAGGCTTCAAAATGGAAGAAATAGGATACCTGGAGAGAAAGATTGGGCTCCTCCAAGACATGTTACTGGCTGCATCCACACTGCAGAAATAATCCTGTTTGACACCACTTTAATGACTTGGCTCAATGCTATGGAATTCTGAGATCTGTATTTTGTCAGACATTTAGGCCTGTTACAGACTGCCAAAATAAAGCTGCTTCGGGTCTCTTTGGAGGTATGCTGTTTAAATGATGCATGCATCCTAAGAATCCAGAAGCTGCACCAAAGCTGCACTCCAGCACTTAGGAATGGAGTATGGCTTTGGCGTGACCTCCGGACTCTTAGGACCCATGCTTCATTTAAATAGCATACCTCCAAAGAGACCCGAAGCAGCTTTATTTTGGCAGTCTGTAACAGGCCTTAGTGTTCTCTATCAGAGAGCTCTGGTGCCCCACCAAACTACAATTCCCAGACAGCAGAGAGATCTTGTAGTACCTTTGAGACTAACTGAAAGAAAGAAGTTGGCAGCATGAGCTTTCATAGACTTCAGTCTATTTCCTCAGATGCTTTTGGACACAATCCCCAGAATCCCACAGCACTGAGCTATAGCAGTTAGTAGTGTCAAACTGGATTATTTCTGAAGTGTGAATGCAGCCACTGTCTAGCTAAGTGTGATAGCTTCCTGCATGTCTGATGGAGGCTGTGCTGGCTGATGGCTTTCATCTCAATGGGATGGAGAATCTGTTCCAAATATTAAAGGAACTACCCATGGTATAGAATGTATTTTGGGACAAGTATTCAGTACCTTGGATTGCTCCTTTAAAGTTTGGACTAAAATGTGGAGCGGATTCACTCCCTCACTGACAAAGGAACTTTCAGCTGCCCCTGAGAGGAGGGATTCCTTGCATTACACCTGTGGCATTGGGGATTCAGAACAGGTTTTATTCCATTTTGTCACACACCATAAATGAGACTATTTGTATATGAAGATGAGTGGGGGATGCTTTTCTGTTTCCACCCATCCATTGCAAGCTTTAATGAACAGTTTGTTTGCTCCTTGAATGTGCAGCCATTTTCTTTCAGTACATTTCAGTGTCACTTTGGGCTGCATAATTTTTAAAAATTAACTTTCTACATATGGAAAAAAAAACCTTCAACACAGAATGATTTGTTTGCAATCATTATGAGTCTTAATTACAGTATATGTGCTTATGATGGAATTGGTTTGAATACATGCAATTATATAATTAAAACATGTAGTCGCATAATTTAATAAATGTGTATTTAACTGAAAAAGCTTTGCTATATAGTGGAATAAACAGATGCCTGAAGCTGCTTGGCTCTCCATTGCTCGGGTTTGTGTGTATGCACACTTTTAAATTCAGTGTCTCTCCTGTTTCAATGTATAATTTTACTCCTGTCAACAAATATACAGAAATAAATTAAGCTATTTGTGAAGCCAATTCATCTACCTCTTTGGCATGCTAGCTAAATTTCAGAATATCTCTAGATTCCTTTCATATTGTTTGCTTGAATTTTTTTTTTAACCCAGAAGAAATTTGTTAAACCCCTTTCATATTATTTATCACCTTAAATTCTAGAGTTTTGGTTTACTTTAATACCATGCCACCTTTCTAAATGTTATTTACTTTTAATCCCTGAAATAATGAAGCCTGTGCTTTCCTCCCAACCATTCTCATATGGCAGAGGAGAAGTACAAAAGTACAAAAGACCCAGTAAAATAATATCTGATGGATGCTTTATGTGATGACTAGTTGCTTGGACGGCAGTGACAAGTTTATGTACAAAGGAAACAAAGATACAGTTAAGTGCCACAAATGATAAGGGGTCTCTAAATACAATTGTGAGTTTTACATAATTTATACACTACACTTTTCAAATAATCCTATGAGGGTTCTTACACTTGACATAGGTCAGGGATAAGTGACTAGTAGGAGCTGGTAGACAGCAAGACCTTTTCTTTATCCCATACCCTCCAACTGTCTCAATTTGGCAGGGACAATCCAGATTAATCATCTGTCATCCCATCTTTTTATCTGCTTTGAAAATATCTGTTTCTCTCTTCTCCCACTTTCCACCTTTGTCCTCAGTTTGCCTCACTTGCTGCAAACTAAGTTCAAAATGCAAAAGTAGTTTTCATTCAGTTAACTCAGGGAAAGACTCCTGAGGCTGTGTCCGCATTGCAAAATAATCCAGGTTGACATCACTTTAACTGCCATGGCTCAGTGCTATGGCATTTTGGAAATTGTAATTTTGTGAGATATTTAGTCCTCTCTCTCAGAGAACTTTGGTAGCACAACAAACTACAATTCCCATAAATATAAATAATAATAAATAAAAGTTTTATTTATATACCGCCTTTCCTTACAGATCAAAGCGGTTTACAGTTAGGCAAAGTTATGTGACACATGTCACAGTACAGAATAATAAAGTATTACAATCAAAATTACACACATATAAGCACATCGGTTAAAAACCCAGGGCGGATACATATAGTTAAAAGCTACAGATTATGTGCGAGAGGCTATATCCTCTAAACTGAGTCAGAAGGGAAGGCTGCTTGAAAGAGGTGAGTTTTTAATACCCTCTTAAAAGTTTCTATCGTGGGGCTGAGTCGGATCGTCTCTGGAAGTGCGTTCCAGGGGCTGTCGAAGAGTAAGCCCTCCGGTGAGTTGTTGTTAATTTTACATTGGGGCAATCGAGCAGAAGTTTCCCCGTTGTTCTGAGGGTGCGGGGCGGATTGTGTAAGGAGAGGCGCTCCCTTAAGTAACTCGGGCCCAAGCCATATAAGGCTTTATACGTAACGACCAACACTTTGTATTGCGCCCAGAAGCTGATAGGTAGCCAGCGGAGAGATTTTAGAATGGGTGTTATATGGTCCCGTCTAGGGGTGCCTGTGATCAATCTGGCTGCGGCATTCTGTACCAGTTGTAGCTTCTGAACTTGGTACAAAGGTAGCCCCATGTAGAGCGCATTGCAGAAATCCAAACAAGAAGTTACCAGTGCGTGTACTATAGTTTCAAGGTCCTGTCTCTGTCCAGACAGGGACACAGTTGGCGTATCAGCCGAAGCTGGTACCAGGCACTCCTGGCCATCGCATCTACTTGGGATGACAATTGTAGTGATGAGTCCAGGAGTACCCCCAAACTGCGAACTTTATCCTTTAGGGGAAGAGTAACCCCGTCCAGGATAGGATGGCAAACTTCCCTGCCTGGGTTTGGGGTACCTATCACAAGTACCTCTGTTTTCTCTGGATTAAGCTTGAGTTTGTTTTCCCTTATCCAGCCCATTACTGACCCCAGGCAGGCATCCAGAGGGGAGGTGCCATCCTTAGTCACTGAATCAGTCGGAGACATGGAGAGATAGATCTGGGTGTCATCAGCGTACTGATAACACCATGCTCCATGCTTCCGGATGATCTCTCCCAGCGGCTTCATGTAAATGTTAAATAGCATGGGGGATAGAATGGCGCCTTGAGGGATGCCAGATGTCAGCTCCCTTTTACGGGAGCAGTTATCCCCCAGCCTCACCAACTGGAACCTTCCTGAGAGATAGGATCGGAACCACTGGAGCGCAGTGCCCCCGACACCCAACTCTCCCAGGCATTCCAGAAGGATACCATGGTTGATGGTATCGAAGGCCGCTGAGATGTCCAAGAGCACTAACAGGGTCACTTCTCCCCTGTCAATGCCCAGACGGAGATCATCGACTAAGGCGACCATGGCAGTCTCCACTCCGTGTCCCGCTCTGAAGCCAGTTTGAAATGGGTCCATAACCCATAGCATTGAGCCATGGCAGTTAAAGTGGTGTCAAAAGTGGTGTCAATATTATTTCTGCAGTGTGGATGCAGACTAAATTAAGGGTACATCTAATAAAGCTAGGAGGAGCTTTGAAAAAGTTACACGTTGAACAATTCCCAGAATCTCCCAATCCGTATGGGCATCAGCTGGGGAGGTTGAGAGTTGTTATCCAAAAAGACAAATTTTCCAAGCTCTGTGGTTAATTTTACAAGTTTCTCTCCTGTGAGGTTTTCTGGACATTGCAAGTACAGGCTGGGAAACTGACAGGATGGGAAGAAGAAAACTGTTTGGGGCTTTTAATGAATTGGAGGGAACTGGCCATGTGCAGTGGTTTTCAGATACAGAGATAAAAAGAACAAGACAAGGATGCAGTAGTCAAACAAAGGAGTTTATCACACGAGAGGAATTCCTCTTAATTTCAAATGAAAAGAAAGTGGGGCCAGAATGCATTTACATGAATTTGCTAGTTCAGTGAATTTACGTGAATTTGAATTGCATTTGAACTGACTTCCCATTGCCCAAAAATAGCTTGCCATTGCCTGAAATTGCGTATGGTAGTCTATTATGCAATAACGTTAAATCCCATGATTGCGTTTGGATTGCTATTGGATTATACTTCCAATTTCCCTTGTCTGATAAACTCCAAAGACTGAGACTATACACCCCCAGTGTCCTGATTTGACAAGGAAAGTCCCAATTAATCCTCTGTCTTCCCACTTTTCCAGATACTTTTGAAATGTCTCAGTTTCTCTCTCTTCCTCCCACATCCTCTCTTTATCCCCAGCTTACCTCACTTGCTGCAAATTGATTTCAAAGTGCAAAAGTAATTTGAATTAAATTAATCCTGGAGTGAGGGAAAGAAGAAGAGGGCCCAGAAGGCTCAGGCTAAAGCAAAAAGCAGCAGCTCCTCTTAGCTTGTGTTTTCTTCCTCTTTAATATCTTATTCAGTCTTGATCACACTTTGAAGTTGCTTGGCTACAAGTATCCCAGTTTTCACTTGTTGGAGGGTATGCTATCTTTGAATTTTTTAATTTCTAAAAACTTTTTTGAAAATGTTATTTAACTCAAAATGGGAGAGCCAGGATGATGTACTGGTCTGAGAACTAGATGATAATAATAAATAAAATAATTTTTAAAATTTCTATCCCGCTTTTTGCCAGGCAATCAAAGCGGTGTACAGCAGGTTAAAATACATCCATATATACATAATGCCCCCCTTAAAACAAGATTAAACAAATGATGACAAACCCTAGAGACAAGGGTATGAATCCTGGCTCGGCCATGAAAACCTACTAGGTGACCTTGGGCAAGTCATGTTCTCTCAGCCTCAGAGGATGGTAATGGCAAACCCCTTCTGGAAAACCTGCCAAGAAAACCTGTGATAGGTTCACCAGGAGTCACCATAAGTTGGAAATTATGTGAAGGCAAACAACAACAACAACAACCCCTCCATGCATAGGGGCCAAAATATTTTAGGCCCTGGAAAGGTTTCCCCCCCAAACAAACAAACAAACAAGCAAGCAAATTGGAAGTCAACTTCCAGATTACTTAACTGGTTTAAAATTGGTCTAAAATCACTCAAGGTGGGGAGGGAAGGGATGGTGAAATTGCTATATGTCCAGTAGAGAGTGTCTGGGGACTTTTAGGGGGGAAACTGAGGCACTTGTAGACAGGAATCTGTGTGTGGGTATGTGTCTTCAAGTTGCTTGTTGACTTACAAGGATGCCATGAATTTAATGGGGTTTTCTTAGGGAAGGAATATTCAGGGGTGGTTTGTAATTGCCTTCCTCTGAAATATAGGCCAAAATTCATGTGGGCCATTATGAACATGTAACCACCATAGTTATGTAACTATGCAATGATTGCCATTCATCCACTCCAATCTCCACTTACCATGCAGTAGCCACTGTGATCAATGGGGGGTCCATTTTCTTGTCCTTGGGAGCAGATGATTGATGTTTCCACACTCTTCTATGACTAATCTCTGTTGCAACAAGCAGAAGTGGGGTCCCGGTTGCAATTCCCCCTTTGCTGGTGATCACTTACATGAGGAGGGTGGCCAGGAATGTCAGGACATTATCGCATGAGCCCCATTCTGAGTGCAGTTGCATTAGCAAAAGTAAGCACATACATACAGTTTGGGAACCTTAAACATCACATCCCCTTTCAACAATGTGACTGGGGCTGTTTCAATCATTGATGGCCTCCTTAACTCTGCCTCCCTCCTCTATTAACCTACCCAGCATGCCATTCATGGTTTTTTAACGTTTATTTGTATTTGTAGTTCTAACACAATTTATCAAATGCACTGAAACAAAGGAAAAATAAAAAGAAAGAAAGTGGGGAAAAAGAAAGAAAACCAGTTTGTTTGGGGGCAGCAAGTGGGGAGAGAAGAAGACTGAGAGCTCATGACTTCCCAATCTCAGGACTGCAACTGGAGAGTTGTTTTTTTTTGCACCAGAAGACTAACACCACAGCAATGCAATTGGGACTTTATTGGTGGGTGTTCCTCATCAATGGCAAGGGATGCCTTAACCACTCTTTGGAGCAACAATTTGGAGGCAATGTCATGTGATAAATATTGCCAAAGGCACCATTATCCAGCTTGAATTCTCATTTAAAAGGCTTGGTTGATAAATTCTCAAGTCGTTTGCTTTCTGAGTCAACAGGGGAACAGAATTTTGTCAATCACTGCAGTTGCTGCCCAGTAAGTAGGGACTGGGAGACTTTTACATGTCCCTTAAACTTTATATGTCTCCTAAACTAGGGAATACATAGGGATTGTGAATACAAAACAGGCAGAAAGCCTAACTCTAGGTTATGCATTCAAAACTACGCAAGTGGAATCTGGCCAAAGTTTAAAGCAACTAGTATTTTCTGGTGGGCCCCCCATCCAAGTACTAACCAGATCTGATCCCACATAATTAATTTAATTAATAATACTTTGTTTTATTTATATACCGCTATTCCAAAGATCATAGCGGTGAACAGCAAGTAAGCTAATTAGCAAGTAAGCTAATTTGCCCCCAACAGTCTGGGTACTCATTTTAGCGACCTCAGAAGGATGCAAGCCTGAGTCGAGCTTGGGCCCTTTTGCTGGTCTTGAACTCGCAACCTTCTGGCTTCGAGTGAATGGCTGCAGTACACGCATTTAACCACTGCACCACCAGGGCTCCATAGTTTTCCAGATCAGCTCAGATCTGATACCTTCAAAGCATTTGTCCACAGGATGAGAGGAGAGGCTCTTAGGGCCTCAATGGGACAGGCCACCTGCAGCCAATGGGCCTTGTTTTTCCTATTCCAGGTTTAGGGCTTTGGTAACTTAATCCAGCCACAACCGGTGATACAGTACTGAACTTTCTAATGGGATTGAGGAAATTGAAGAGCAAATTCTGGCAGTCAGCCCCCTGAGTACATGTTAAATGGAGCCAGGACTGAAACTGAACCCCTGGACTATTGTACCTAATGCATAAAGGCACAGGCAGCAAGAAATTTTTACCTCTGTCTTTTCTCTTTTGAGGGTTCAAGTCTCATCATTATCTCATTAATATTGTAGTGTTTCAGTCTGAACATTTATGAAATCTGATATGCTCCAGAGAGGAAGTTGCTATACCATTTTATATCAAATACATAGTTTGTGGTGGCATATCTCTACCACTCGATGGTTTTGAACTGTAATACAAAGATGCTAAGAGTTGGTAAAATGCAAACCACCACTGTAGAGTGTTACTGAATTTGCTGTCAGGGAGATGTTAGCTAAAATTGCTGAATGCATAAAAATATTGTTGGGAGAGATTTAAGAACAACGGGTATTATTATTTCCTCACTGAGGTCAATGACAACACTCTCATTGATTTAACAGGACTGGATTATACCCTGTATAATTTTTGACATGTATTTTTTTATATATATGGCTAGGACAACATTTTACTGGCTATATAGAATTGCTTAGGTGATAGATCTTTCTTCATGTTGGAGGAGGAGTTAGTGATATATTATACTGGACTTTATGGGTGAAATCCAATTACTAATCCCAACTACAATAGACTCATTAATCACTGGAGCTCACCTACGCATTGCCTTAACACATTCCTATTGATACAACAGGTCTACTCTAGTTAGGAATAGGAATTGGAATTAGGCCTATGGCTGTACATAATTATTTAGGAGTAAACCCCATTAAACTCAACAGGGCTTACTCCTGACTAAGTGATACTGGGATTGTGCTGTAAATCACAACACATAGTGCTGTTTTCAGAATGAAGTCTATTACATACCTTAACCTTTAATTCTCTTAGATCTATCTGTGACATTGTGAGTTTAAACAATAAGACAATCAGCCTCCTCTCGTCCAGTAAACAAGATCTCAGTTGACAAAACCAATGGTGTTTGTACATAACAGAGATGGTATTTTCAAATTTTACCTATTCTCTCTATCTTTATTCTAAAGATCCACTTTTATTTCCAACTTTTAGTGTCTCACCTGAGAGTCTATCCTTAGTCAAATACCTCCATGAATTAGCTGCTCCTTATTTTAGTGGAGCCTATTTAACATTTTATAGATGGTTGTCCAATAACATTTGTACAGAATTAAAAATTCAAAAGTATAGTATTAAAATGCAATGCCGAAGTGGCAAAATGCAGCATAAACATTGTGAGTTCCATCAGAGAAAGAAACGAAAGTACTTGTACTGTTCTGACTGAGGTAGGAACTTCTCTGAGTCCCCTATCACACGGCACAATTATAGCACTATTATTCTATTTTAACTGCTTTGGCAACATCCTATGGAATCCTGGGATGGTAATTTAGAGAGGCCCAAGAGCTCTCCAGCTGAGAATTCTAAATCCTTTCCCTAAAGTACAAATCCCAGGATTCCATAAGATATTGCCATGGCAGTTAAAGTGGAATATAGTGCTGTGACAGTATAGTGTGCTAGGTGGCCTAATCTCGGTTTTGTTTAATTTCTCAAAATCCCATTTGCAGTCTTGTCCTTCCCATGTTTTGTATTGGGTTATGAGTCTAAATTTTAATTCTTATGAAAGAATTTGTGCAGCTATCTAACTTCCTTTAAAACAGTTATGCAGTTTTGCCATTGATCATTACATGTTTGTGTATGTTTTTCAAATCTGTGAATTTTTAGCCATTCATATTATTTTAAAAAGAAAACCAACTATTCATTTTTTCACACCTACCTCAATCCTTGCAGATGTGCATATTTTGGAGGCAGTGGATGTTTTGCCTTGCAATAAATCTTGGGTGTGTGAAATAGATATTGCCACTGAGAATTATGAACCAAGTGAATGACATTAGGATGTGGATGACATTAGGGGATTATTTATATTTATAGTTTGTTTCTGTGTTAGCATGTAATATGTTTACCAGCTCTGAATGAGAAAGGAGGCATTTTGAAGTGTGCAGATTATAAAATGAATTGTTTCAACTCCAGGATTTTCATTGTTCCTTCTCTTCCATTGTACAACCTGCTTTATACAACTGTTCAATCTCATATTTACCACAAAAAATCTCTTCATTCTCATGTTTATTGTCACATCCTTACAATTTTGTATGCTGCATATTATGAAATATGTAGTACAGTGATGGCGAATCTTTTTAGGTTCGCGTGCCAGGGGGCGGGGCTTCTGCCCCCTCGGGATGGGGCTGCATGCTGGGGCAGGGCTTCTGGCCCAGGGATGTGGCTTCCAACCTTTATGGGTGGAGCTTCCATCCTCTGGGCGGGGCTTCTCCCCCCTGGTCTTTTCCCAGCCCCCAGCTGTTTCCCAGAGACAGCTGAGGTTCGGCAAAGGCCCGTGAGGGGGCGCAGCCATGGGCACGGCCCCAGTCTTCCTCTTCCTGGACCTTTCCTCACTCCAAAGGGCTCTCTGGAGCCCTTTGGGGGATGAGGAAAGGCAAAAGGGGAAGAAGAGTAATGGGCAGGCCCCCTCCCTTCCTCCCCATGGACCTTGATTGCCCTCCAAGTGCCCCGTTTGTGACACTTGGAAGGCAGGCAGGGTAAGTGGGGAGGGAAGGAGCTGGGCACACCTCCCGACACCCTCCCCACAGTACCTTTACCTGCCCTCCAAGTGCCCCGTTTGGGACACTTGGAAGGCAGGCAGGGTAAGTGGGGAGGGCGGGAGCCGGCCAGGCCCCCTGCCTCCCTCCCCACGGACCTTTCCCTGCCCTCCAAGTGCTCCATTTGCTTGGAGGGCAGGCAGGGTAAGTGGGGAGGGAGGGAGCCGGGCAGGCCCCCTGCCTCTCTCCCTACAGACCTTTTCCTTCCTCCAGATGTCTCTCCTGAGACAGTTGGAGGCCAGCAAAGGTCCCTGGGGAGGAGACACTGGCACGCACCAGTCGCTCCTCTTCTCCCCGCCCTTTTCCCAGCCTCTAGCTCTCTTGAAGAGGCAACTGAAGGCTGGGAGAAGGCTGCGAGGAGGAGCCAGAGGCGAGCTCCTCTGGCTCCTTCTTCAGAGTGCCCTTTTCTGTCTTCCAGCTCTCTTGGAGAGACAGCTGGAGGCCAGAAAAAGCAGGGAGGCAGAGGAACGGGCACGCGCATGCCTCTTCTGCCTTCTCCCTCGCCCCGTGCCCGAGGAAATGGCGTCCAGTGCCACTTCCGACACACATGGCATAGGTTCACCATCACTGATGTAGTATATTATGGATGGTTTTACATTCCTTAAATATAAGTTAATCCACTTCTTGCATTTGCTACCATTTAACATATTTTTTATTTCAAATAGTTGGTAAGTTTATTATTATTATTATTTTAGTTGTCGTTTGTCAGGCTCTGTTTGGTTGTACCAGTACTGCAGAAATAATCCAGTTTGACACCACTTTAACTGTCATGGTTCAATGCTATTGAATTCTGGCACTAGAAATTTCTGACTAAAAGAAAGCTAAACATCTCACAAAACTATCGTTCTCAGAATTCTCCAGCATTGACCCATGACAGTTAAAGTGATTTCCAATTTGATTATTTCTGCAGTGCGGATGCAGTTCTCTACCCATATTGTCTGTTTTCTGCTGGGGAAGAAGGACCTTTGACTAAAATCCATTACATTTATGTTTTTCTCCAGTGCTTGGGTGGGTAATTTCTCAGTCTGAGAGGGCACTGGTCTTCTGCACAACCCAACAGGAACCACAGCACCTCCTCTTTTACCAAGATTCTCACTGCTACTGAAATTACCACCGAGTCTGGATGGCAACTATAGCAATTTTCTAAGGTGAATGAGGGGTGCCAGAAAATCCTGCTGTACCATAAAACCCAGCAGCCAGACAGACCTGAGGATCATCTGGAAAGAAAGGGAAGGAGAAAAAAGGCCCTCTTGGTTGCATCATCAAATTCCAGAGGGATGCTAGTACTGACAGCAACAGCAATAAGTGATGATGGCAGGAGCCATGAAAGTAACTGGTGATAGGTGAGGATTGTAGGGTAATTTAAGTTTCCTAAGGCTTCAGCCTTTAGTAAGGAAACAAAAACACTGAAATATCAAAAATGTCAAAGCCAAGCCTGTTAGGGTCTACCTTTAAATCAGCAAAGTAGCAGAAATGTGTCTTTGTCTAACTATGGCGGGTTACAGACCACCGAAAAGCAGCGGTCTGGCTCCGCCTCCACTTGCAGCGTCCGGGAGCCGCAGCCTTTGAACCGCGCAGCTCGTGGACGCTGCAGAGAAGGAGCACGGAAATCGCGCTCCTTCTCAGGCCCCGGAAGGAACGGCGTGAGGCGCAAGGTGCTAGTCACGTGCTCGTGCTGTCATTTCTGGGGTGTGACGTGCGGACGCAGCGCGTCCGCTACATCAAGATGGCGGCGGCCGTGTGGAACGGTCGCCACCATTTTGTGTGCGCGGAGCGCGTACTAGGGTTAGGGGGTGTGGAAGCACTGCCCCTTCCTAACCCTAGTACGCGCTCGTCGCGTACTATGTGGCGGTTTGTAACCCGCCTATGCTTCCCTAAGAATTGAGACTGACTCCAAAAACAATACAAGTACCTTGTAGTTCAAACAAAAGTTTATTAATGGCTTTAACCTATTTATACATGAAGGTTATATCCTAATCTGGCTAGTGAATAGTTCAGGTAAAAAGAAATCTTTATCTCACCATCTTTCCAAAGAAAGTTGAGAGAGGAGGGATATGGAAAACATGCAGTTCAGTTGAAAGTCTTTGAGAGAGAATGTCTGTTAGTCCCAAAGGGGAAGTGAACTAAATCACATGGATAGTTTGAATGAGAGGGGGGGGGGGGAGTTTGCAGGCAGAAAATCCCTGTCTAAGGAGGGGGAAAGAATGCAAAAACCTTCCAACAAGAATACATTTTGTCCCACTTGTAACCTACCCTGGACTAGATATAAACATATTATGCAAATTGCTGCAGGTTTTCACACATTCACATCAGTGCTTAATTATCTTTGTTTTCCTCTGCAAATTTGCATCTATTTGCCCTCCCTCTGCTGAAAATGCACAGCCATGTAAATCTATGCCAATACATTTGAAGTGGATGGTTGTCTAAATGTTCAGTAATGCACATCCTTGTGGATACGCCGGTAAAAACTGTGAATCTTTTTTCAGAGGTGTTTACAGATTTTTTTCGGCTCCTCCAAAAAGTCTGAATTGCTCTGAATCATGCGTAGCTGGACCTCAGTCTTTTCAAACAGATATTTAAATCACATAGACAAGCCTCCTGCCCTATGTAGAAACTGACTGGGTCTCTTTTAGGCACTGGAAGGTGTTATTCTGCCATTCTAAAATCCTAATTGGTTATACCTTGGCAACTAAGCAGTTTGCCATGGGATGCTCTTTTAAAAGACTCATTTTTAAAAATTGAATTGCTTTGTGAATGAGAACCACACTCAATTTTAAACCAGAGTATCTTTCTGTAGAGGAAAATGTGAGCATTGTTCTGTGCAGACCACTTCACGTCAAGCTCTGAAATGAGTTCCAATTTGCGATATGCATAATTACATTTCTTTAATCAGGCAGTTATCTTCTAAAACTTTATGCTTTTTAGAGGAATACCTGTTTGGAGACACTCGAGCAATAATAGTGAAACAATTCACATTAATCAGTTGCGACTGATTTAAACGGGGCTTAATTGCTTACCTTGCTGGCATGTATTTGTTTAACAAACCTAAATGGAAGCAATTGAAGACAAGGGAAAATCCCTTATTTAATGTTTTACACCTTGTTGGTTATTCAACTATAATTGCTTGTTTTAGATTCTAGATAGCCAGTCCAGTGTATTTTGTCTTTTACCGACTTTTGATGTTTAAGGGAAAAAAAAATAATGAGAATATACTTCTGGGTTAGTTGTGATATCCACAAGTTTCCTTTTAAATATGCACAACAAAATGGATTGTTGAAAAATAATCCTCAGAGTCCAGGGCAGCTTTTGTCAGTTTTCTACCAGAGTGCACTCTGTTCTCTGACAGAAAATTGCTCATTAATCTCTGAGGAATGACCAATTTTCCAATAGTCACTCAACTGTGCTGCTGCTGTTAATTTTTTTTTAAGGTGCTGTGGGTGCCATTAATTGCTTGCTGTGAGTTGTAACAGCAGCAGTAATCCCCTTTGGATGGGACATTAACTCCCAAACTAGCCATTATCTCCCATCCATATATTGTATTTACCTTCCAGTATGCTTGTGTCACAACCGTAGGGCAAACAAGAGTAAGGCAAACAAAAATCAGACTGAAACTGAATAAAGTTCCAGGCTGAATTTTTTTTATCATGAAATCCTCTGCCCACTTGAACGCAGTGGGGAGTTAGGCAAGCTCTCTGGGGAAGTGGCAGGTCTTCTCAGAGAGCTCTATCCTACCCATTCTCCACAACCCACAAAAATCAGAAGAAGAAAAAAACCCACATTGTTGCAAAGGTGAAGCTGCAGAAACTGCAAGTTCCAAATGGCTCATTCTGAGATGTTCTTCCTCAAACAAATGCATTGTGAGCAAGATGACCAACAAGATCACTTGAGCTGTAGCAGCAGTCTTCATAAACAATGTGGGTGGTAAATGCCACTTCTAAGCAAACAGTTAGAAAAAAAGAGGCTAGCAAAATATTAAGTTAGACTATATTAGACTGTGTAAAGGACATACTATGGTGAATTTCTGAAAACCACCACGATATGTTGTTGTTTGTAGTTGTACATCTTCAAGGAATTTTCAAATTATGGCGACCATGAGAAAAATGAAATAATTAAGAATTCCCATATCTAGGATCAAATATAGACAGGAATCGTGGCTTCAGGCGGGAAAAAAGGAGGAGATTGGGAATGGGAAGGGCATCTATCAAAGAACTAGAAAAACTACTGAAGAGTAAAGCTGTACATCTAAGCACAAAAGTTAGAATTGTCCGAGCCATTGGGTTCTCCATCACTATATATGGATGTGAGAGCTGGTCAGTAAAGGATGCAGACAGAAGAAAAATCAACTCATTTGAGATGTAATACTGGAAAAGAGTGCTTAGAATACTGTGGACAACCAAAAAGACAAACAGATGGGTTTTGGAACAGATCGAGCCAGAGAAGGCAAGATGATAAAATTGAGACTGATGTACTTTGGCCGTATAATGAGAAGGAATGGATCATTGGAAAAGACAATCATGCTAGGAAAGGTAGAGGGCAGAAGAAGGAGAGGAAGACCATGCGCCAGATGGATTGTCGCAATCAGGGGGGAATAACAGCATGGGATTGCAGGAACTAAGCAGTGAAATGGAAAATAGAGGCTTGGAGGTGTTTCATCCCAAGGTTGCCATGAGTCCAGGTCGACTCGGGGGCAGTTAACATGGGATTTTCTTGGCATATTTCTTCAAAGGGGGTTTGCCATAGCCATCCAGAGGTAAATTATACACGTATGACATTTAACAAACTTATTTATTTAAGTTCTGATGATATCCTTATAATGCAGCCAAAAATGAGAAATTATCCTGGGGAAAAAAAGTACTGCATAGTAAGTATGTAAGAATCTTCAAAGAATGCAATTATGAAGCCATTACAATGTCAAGATTATGATGGAGGAACAATTTCAGTGAGTCTACATTCCAGTATAGGACTATATTTGATTGTTAATTGCAAACAAACTATATTTGAACATGCTTTAAACAAACTAGAAACAGATAAATAGCAATACCATACAAGTACGTGAGCAGTCAAGTCATCCAGAAGCAATAGAGATTCAATAGAAAATGTTCATACATCACAGTCAAATTTTTCAGTAAAATGTGCCATAAACAGTAATCACAAATACGACATCCAATAATATCTTTACAGAAGAAAGTTCTATGAGAAGTCATCACAATTTAGAATCATAGAATCATAGAGTTGGAAGAGACCACAAAGGGCCATTCAGTTCAACTCCTTGCCATGCAGGAAATCACAATCAAAGCATCCCAGACAGATGACCATCCAGCCTCTGCTTAAAGACCTCCAAGGAAGGAGATTCCACCACACTCCGAGGAAGTGTGTTCCACTTATAAGAGTAATACGAGCACATTTATAGAAAACCATTACTTAAGGTATGGAATAATTATAAAAAACATTTTTATGAAAAAAATCCAAGATGGCATTCTACACAGGAGGCGTTACATAAACAACAATAAACAACAATACTGGTTAGATTATGAGAGATTATTGTATAAAAAACGGGATGCAATTAAAATTAAATCAAGGGAGGATCTTGAAAGGGAGGGTTTGGCAATCCACTGGTTTAATTATAGACAAATGGTAGAAGAATTTAAAGAGGATGTAGCGAAATATGGAATAGAATTTGAACTGAATAGGATAGATAAAATTTGGAAAGGAGAGGAAAAGCACATGATTACAAAAATATATAAGATCTTATTGAACATCGAAATGGAAAATGAAATAGTTAAGAATTAAGTGGATGCAAAATCTAAGGAAAAATATTTTAATGGACAGCTGGGAAAGATCCTGGATAAATACCCATAAATCTTCCAAATGTACAACTTTAAAAGAAAATTATATAAAAATGTTTTATAGATGTTATGTGACACCGGTACAACTAGCTAAAATTAAAAAATCAAGGAATTCTAAATGCTGGGAATGTAAAAGATCTTCTGGTACGTTATTTCATATGTGGTGGCAATGCAGAACTGTACAAAAATACTGGAAAGCTATTCATAGATATATTACTAAGTACATGCAAAAGTATATACCATTTGTTCCAGAATTATTTCTTCTAAACATAACTGACAATATTGGTGTAAAATTAAAACAAGATGAAATTAGTAAATTATTATATATGGTAACAGCAGACCGACTTGTGTATGCAAGATACTGGAAGAAATCTCAAAGACCCTCAATAAGAGAATGGATTGATAAAATTCATGATTTTGCATTAATGGATAAATTATCAATGATATCAAATGGAAAATCTTCGCAGCAATACAATCACAAATGGAATTTTCTTTTAGAAAACTAAAAATTTTTTCTAGTCTTAGGAAAAGAAGTTAATGATATCAATACAAAGTTTAACTCATCTTCATTTAAATAATCGGTAGACTTAATTGTTTTGTTTTATAGTGAGCTGACTATATATAACAGATGTTTATACTGTATATAACAGATGAATTTGTACTCCATATCATATCTGTAAGCCAATAAAAATTATCAAACAGAAAGAGTAATACGATATGGCCATCCCCAGGAAAATCTAATGGTATTTCAGTGTGGTATCTTCTTCAGTCATGATTTATTATTATTATTATTATACTTTATTTATATAGCGCTGTAGATTTATACAGCGCTGTACATACAATCAATAAAACAGACAAAAAGAAACCTGCAAAACATGATCAAATTTACTCATGTATGTATTTCTACATTTGATGGTCTTTGATGTTGAATAGCATACGTTTATAATTTATATTTAGATAGATAATGGTTGTTTTCAGGAATATATGATAGCATGTTCTTTACACAGAACAGTATAATACTTTAATATTGTTTAATATTTTCCTAGCCCCTTTTTTCTAGCAGTCTTCACGAGCAACCTGCCCATATTCCCTCATAGTGAACATTTAGAATTAAGATGGAGGCTGACGGAAGTAGCTGGGGTGCAAAATGGGAGTGGTGACGCGGTGGAGTGCTGTAAGTGGGGAAGAATGGTGTATCTCTTTGCACCACCATTGGGTCAGATATCAGGGATGGGAAGGAAAGATTTCTTCCTGAGATGGGCATACAAAGGATAACAGACAATACATGGCCAAATGGGCCCAGGGAGGCAGCTTTACATTCAGATATTTATAAGTGGTTAGAAAGATGGAATCTATGAAGAAGCCACTTGTGATTCTATGTGTTTTCCCTTGGAGGGACGCCAAAGCAATGAAACTGCCTGGTGTTCCTCCGCCCCAAAAAGAACCTGGAAAATCTGGGTTCTTTTTGGGTCACTGAGTGGATGTCTCAAGTGTGCCAATGGCGCACTTGTGACATAAACGATGCACAGCAATGTGTATATGTTGCATGTCACTTACGCCAAGATGGCGGTGCCCGTGTAGATGGGATGCTGCCATTAGGCCGCTGCCGTGCCTTGCTAGGGTTAGGGACTATGTGGTTGGTGCGTGGTCCCTAGCCTTAGTATCAGCGGCGGCATGTGCTTCGGGACCATCTGTCCCGGGCCATAGTTATCTGTAACTTGTTATACATCAGGAGGGGTACTGACAGTTTAATACATTTTTAAAAGTAACATGATGTGTAAGAGTTGTGACTTTATTGTTGTGATGCGTATCTTTTTCTAATTACTTTGAAATATAATATTTAATGGCATTTTAAAGTACCTGACAGGTATTTTTCCACTATTGCTCTCTTATACTTTTTCGGTGTTATTTTCTTATCAGTTCTAACATCCTTTCCTCTAAAAAAAAAAAAGAAGAAAAGTAATGGCAAAGTGGACAACAGGGCAATGTGTAACACAATAAGTTACATTCTCAACACTGCCCTGTCACTTTTCAAAACACCATAATGGATAATGGGAATTAATTACAGTAACTCTACAAAGTTACTTTCCAGTCTCTAACTGATGGAATATCAGTATTATTAGGGTATATCTCAGTAATGCCTTACAATAGTCGCTGTAATGATGTGTTGGATGGTTGTAATGGCAAAAGGAACTCCATCTTAACCTATGTTTCTCCCTGCTTCTCATGATATCCTTATAATGTAGCCAAAAATGAGAAATTATTCTGGAAAAAAATGTACTGCATAATAAGTATGTAAAAATCTTCAAAGAATGCCATTATGATGCCATTACAATGTCATGATTATGATGGAGGAACAATTTCAATGAGTCTGCCTTCCAGTGTAGTTTAAATGCTGGATTAGAGAGTGTCAATTAAAGTTATTCATATTTAAAAGTCATAAGGATTGTTTTGTTTTAAAAAATTACTCTATAATCACTGTGTGCCTAAATAAATGAACCTTTTAAAAATCATGCCTGATGCCCTGCCTGGGAATAATACCACAACATTTGTCTGATAGTGTCTGGAACGCCTGAGAGAGTTGGGAATCGCTGGCTCTGCTTTGCAGTGGCTACATTCCTACCTCTTGGGCAGATTCCAGATGGTGAGGGTGGGGGACAGCTGCTCCTCTATGAGAGAGCTGACATCTGGCGTCCCTCAGGGCACCATTCTGTCCCCCATGCTGTTTAACATTTACATGAAGCCGCTGGGTGAGATCATCCGGAAACATGGGGCGGGGTGTTATCAGTACGCTGATGGCACCCAAATCTATTTCTCTATGTCTCGGACTGTTTCAGTGACCAAGGAGAGCATCTCCTCCTTGAATGACTGCCTGAAGTCAGTAATGGATTGGATGAGGGAAAATAGACTTAAACTGAATCCAAATAAAATGGAGGTACTCGTGATAGGTAACCCCAATCCGGGTATGGAGATAAGTTCACCAGTTCTAGATGGGGTCACACTTCCCCTGAAAGACTGCGTCTGCAGCTTGGAGGTGCTCCTGGATTCGTCGCTTCAACTGTATTCTCAGATTGATGCAACAGCCAGGAGTGCCTGTCATCAGCTTCGGCTGATACACCAGTTGTGCCCCTACTTGGAGCAGCAGGACCTAGAAATGGTCGTACATGCTCTAGTAACTTCTCATCTTGATTTCTGCAATGTGCTCTACATGGGGCAACCTTTGTGCCACTTCTGGAAACTCCAGTTGATACAAAACATGGCAGCCAGACTGGTTGCTGGAAAATCCAAGTTCAACCATATTACACCTATTTTAAAATCACTACATTGGCTGCCTATTAGCTTCTGGGCACAGTACAAGGACTTGGTTGTCACCTATAAAGCCATACACGGCATGGTTCCAGTCTACTTGAAGGAACGCCTCCTCCCATACAATCCTTCCCGTACACCCCGATCCTCCAGGAAAAACCTCTTACAATCTAGAAAGACCAGACCTGCGGTGACCTCCTGGAGGTCCTTTTCTGTCACTGCTCCAAAAACTTGGAATGACCTGCCGGAAGAGATTCAACAATTATCCTCGCTCGAGGCTTTTAAAAAGGCGACAAAAACCTTTCTCTTCCGACAGGCCTTCCCCGATTGATAATGTCCAGAACTAATTGAATCCCCCTCCTTTTATTATTTTTCTTATTTGTTGTTTGTTTATTAATTTTATCATATTGTTATGTATTTTAACCATGTTTTATTGTTTAATTTTATACTTGGGAGGGAGGGTTGGGCCGGGGTCTTGTGGGGCTTGTTGTTTTTATTGTTTTATATTGTATAAACTGTGTTGTTACCTGCCTCGATCCTCAAAGCAGAAGAGGTGGGATATAAATAATAATAATAATAATAATGATGATGATGATGATGATGATGATGATGATGATGATGATGATGATGATGTACAAAATGTTTTGAGCCATGTCAAAACATCTTGACATATTCTGGTGTTATCATAACTGCTAGAACATCATAATAAGATTTTTTTAAAATCGGGATGACGTATACAGTTTGGAAATAGTGCTTGTTCCTGATGGGTTTGTATGTATGTCATAGCCTTTTGTTGTTCAGTTGCTCCCACTGCAAAATTTTGTAATAATTTTATATATAATTGGTTTTGTTGTTTGGAGTGGAATTCCAAAGTCCACCTTGCAGTATGTTGTTAAGTAAACTGCATTCAGTCTATTACCAGACTCAATTCAATAACCGTAAAAGGCTTTTAAAAGTCCCCTTTGATATGCATCTACTTACAAGAGGGATTGCAATTGATACTACTTCAAAACCAGACCTTGAAAAAATTACTTTCTGATTACAGTATATCCTCTGGACAGATTCCCAGAAGCCTTGGCTGATTGGGGATTCTGGAGGTTGTTGTCAAGAAATTAACTTTTCCAAATTCTAATAGAAACTTGTATACTCTGCTTGGTGTAAAAGGAAGAAAGTCTTTCATAGGAAACAGTTCTTTTCATAGAGTTGATTTTGGGGGCATATATTGTGCTAATGAAACATTAAATCTCTAGCAGCAGAAGAAGAGGTATGGAAATTATTGTGGGAGCTGTTTATTAAACACCAATATTTGCCACATATACATTAGTTTCTGAATGTACAGTGGACCCTTCTTATACCCTGGGGTTTGGTTCCAAGATCCCCCATAGATAACAAAATTAATGTATGCTCAAGTCCCATTAAATACAATGACATAGCAAAATGGTGTCCCTTATAAAAAATGGAAAATCAAGGTTTGATATTTGAAATTTATCCTTTTTTGAACATTTTCAAACTGTGTATGCTTGAATTCATGTACAGTATAAGAAATCCGTGTATAAGAAGGGCTGATGTATGTACTAATTGTCTTCCAGTTACAACTGCAATTTATAGTGATATGAGAATCCCCAACAAATTTCCAGCTAAGGATCTGAAGTACTGTTTGTACCTTCTCCTGTTTCTGCACTTTGTCTTACTTATAAAGCTCCTTATTCCCCAAGGAAAGAAACCTTTTACCTTCTGTCAATCATAAGCACCATTATTTTGAAGATAATTTCTCACATGTTTGACTGCAGTCTGCACCTTTTACCAGTATTTTCTGTTTTGCAGAATTTACAGCTAATCTAATAAGAACCAAAGAAGACTATCTAGGGAAAAAATTACATCAGATGATACTTATTATTTTTGGGGGGGAGTGGGATTTAAGTGACATGAACTGCCTGTATTTACAATTCCACATGTATAATGCTCAGAAATTTATAAACATTCTAGAGTTTCCTTATTCCATTCCTATCTAAGTAGCCTATTTTTTATATTATGCACAATCTTCCTAATAATGCCCAATAATAATACAAATATGTTGGTTTGTCTGGTAAATGCCCTATTTTCAGATTTCAAAGAATTAAATATATACAGTTGGCCCTCTATAGCCATGGCTTCTTTATCCACAGATTCAACCATCTGCAGCTTGATCATATTAAAAAAAATATCCCCAAAGCCAACCCTAATTTTGTCATTTTATATAAGGGACACCATTTTATTACACCATTGTATATAAAGAGATATATACAGCAGATACCATGGGCCCATTGTAATGGATACACCCACAAGTCAAAGAAGCGTGGATTTAGATGTGGAGAAGTAATCAGAGAACAAAATATTGTTACAGCTGTCTCTTTTCTGCCTGTTACTCCCATACATATGTTTCTTTAAGGATTAAGAATTTCTGTTAAAACTAAACAGAAAAAATATGTGGTAATCTGATCCTGCTAACTGGTCAAAAAGGTTAAGGGGTACCATAGCTAGATTGCAGGGAATACCCAGACAGCCTGGTCTCCTGGCAATCCTGGTAAGCAAGAAAAATATGGTAGGGATGCTTGACTAATCAGCTGATCCACCTGGTCAAGATGGGATCAATGTTGTCTGGATGGTTGAAGTCTTCTAATGAGATGGTGTATGAGCTGTATAGTTGATGCTTCATAATATGAACAAAGGCATCTCAAGAAGAAAGACATATATGCTGTCATTCACCATGCACTCAGTTGTACATAGCAATAACAAGAGCAATAGCATTTACATTTCTATACCGCTTATCAGTGAACTCAGCATTCCCTAAGCAGTTTACAATCTGTAAGCTAATTGCCCCCAACAAGCTGGGTACTTGTTTTTACTGACCTAGGAAAGGATGGAAGGCTGAGTTGGCCTGGAGCCCTCTGGAATCAAAATCACAACACAACCTTGTGGCTGCATTTAACCACTGCACCACCAGAGCGCTTACAACACAGTGGGCCAACCAAAGGTTCTGGACCCTTTGCACATATTCAAAAAGCATAGTTGTCTGTAGTCCACCCAGTTTCAATTTTGTATCTAAAAGACACAATTCTGCTTTGAAAGAAAGCAGAGGAGAGAAGAATGTTCTAATTTAGTGTTCTGTTGCTGAGCTGCCTGATGGGAATATGTGAAAAGAAGAGGCTGTTGGTAGCATGAAAAGAGATTTGAAAAATGACCTGGTATTACCAGGCCCATAGTGCGTGTTGTCAGGAGTTCTGGCATTACAATAAATCAACCTATCCAACATCAAGGGTCAGTTGCTTAGAGGTTGGCAGCATTTTGTCTAATGTAGTCTGCTAAGGTGAGGCCCATGCACTGTGGAACCATTTATCCTGTGATTTATTTAATTACATTTACATTCCATATTTCGATAAAATATGCCCAAGGTCTCTGTACTGAAACACAAAGAAACAACAACATAACAATCACTATGAGACCATAGAAGCATCCCTGTCTGGATAAAGTTTACATTTGGATGAGACCAAATGCACACAAGATAATATAAATATGTTTTTAAAAATAGCAGTGAGTTATATCATCATCAACAATTTATAATATAGGTTAAAAGCAGAACAGCAGATAGAACAGAACGCCTCAGTAGAGCAAATGTTTATTTAAACAACAACAACAGTGGGTTGCTAATGGACATCATTAACAAGCATGCCAGGCAAACCTCCCAAGTAACAAGATGCCATGTACAGTCTCAAGAACAACCCTAATATTGTCATTAAAGAAGCTGACAAAGGAGGAGCAGCAGTCATCGTGGACAGATCTGCCTATATATAGGAGGCTGAGAGGCAACTGTCCAACACCACATTTTACAGAATCCCATCTAAGGACCCCACAGAGGAATACCGGAAGGAATTGCACAGGCTGCTCAGGGAATTTCTCAAGGAGGCACAAAACCAAATCCTTATTGACACACCCCAGGAGCCCCGACCTGGCACATTCTACCTATTACCTAAAATACATAAACAGGGCAACCTTGGATGACCTATCATCTCCAGCATTGGAACACTTACAGTCGATGCCTCCAAATATATGGCAATATCCATAAACCATATGCCACCAACACCCCGAGCTATGTGAAGGACACCATGGACTTCCTACAGAAAATACAATCCATCCACAAGTTTCCAGGAAACACCATCTTAGGTACTATGGATGTGGAATCCCTGTACACCAACATCCCACACAAAGATGGACTACAAGCCAGCAGAAACTGACTTAGCCACTCAGATCTGCCAGTTTGTTCTCACACACAATTACTTCACCTTTGATAACAACATATACCTTCCAGAGTATATATGGACACATACATAGCACCACAATATGCCAATATCTTCATGACTGACCAAGAACAACACTTCCTTAACACCTGCACAAAGAAACCACTCCTCTACCTGAGGTGTATTGATGATATCTTCATAATTTGTACTCATGGAGAGGACACACTTAAGACATTCCACCAGAGTTACAACAACTTCCACCCCACCATCATCCTCAGCTTGGAGCTATCTAGTGAACAAGTTCACATTCTGGACACCAAAGTACAGCTACAAAATGGACATCTAAGCACCACACTATATCGCAAACCCACTGATCGCTACCCATATTTACCTGCCTCTAGCTTCCACCCTGAACACACTACTAGATCCATAGTATACAGCCAAGCCCTCTGATACAATCGCAACTGCTCAGACCAAAAAGACAGGGATGCCAAATTGAAGGAATTACAACAAGCATTCCTCAAACTACAGTACCCACCACATGAAGTAAAAAAACAACAACAAATAAACAAGGCACGATGTATTACAGAACAAAATGAAGAGGGGAAATGACAGAATCTCACTAGTGGTCACATACAGCTCCCAACTGGGACCACTCAGGCTCATCATCAATGAACTGCAACCTATTCTGGACAATAATGCCACTCTTTCAAGGGCCCTTGGTGGCAGACCTTTACTCAGTTACAGACAGCCTCCAAACCTCAAAGACGTACTCACTTACAGGACAACACACAACACAAATGGCAACACAGGTACAAAGCATTGCCACAAATCAAGATGCCAACTCTGCCCACACATTTATCCAGGAAATGGTATCACAATACCTAATGGTATCACCCACAATATTAGGGGGGCCTTAGCATGCTCATCCTCCAATGCGATCTATGCTATACTGTGTCAGCAATGCCCTTCATCATTCTACATTGGGCAAACAGGCCAGTCCCTGCGGCAGAGGATAAATGGACATAAATCAGACATTAGGAATGGGAATACACAGAACATTTCAATTTCCCTGGACATTCCATCTCAGACCCCACTCCCAAACTCAAATTGGTGACAAGTAAACAGAACAGTAGTGTGGTAAGATGCATCTGCAACCTGTTATTAATTCACAATTGTGTGGTAATGTGGAATGAATTGTTGCTGTTTAGGGTGTTTTAAAAGTCGCAACTATATTGGGAGGGAAGCTTTTTGCGATAATCTCTGAAAGTATGAGCTGTTATTCTCATACATGTTCTTTATTAAAAGTTATAGTGGAGAATAGTTTTTTTCTTTGAAATAACTTTGGAAAGCTATTATTCATTCACATATTAAAATAAATGAAGAAATGTTTAAGATATATTGGCAAGGCCTTCAGCACTGCATTTATAGCAAGATTAAACAGCTGGAAATAAAATTTTTAGATTGCAAAACTGAGGGCAGGGAACCATCTAATTAACCATTTGTAAGCTGGTCTGAGAGCTTTTGCGGCTGAAGAGCGGGGTATAAATACTGTAAATATAAATAGATAGATAGATAGATAGATAGATAGATAGATAGATAGATAGGAAGTCATGAAATAGTAAGGGAAACCTAGAGAAGACAAGGAGGTTGGAGTATGAGTGATAGAAATGTTTACCCAGAAAGTATGGAAGAGTGACGATGAGGAGTAACTTTAGTGAGGATTGATGGAAAGTTTAGTAAGTGGGAAAAGGTTTGAGTAAGTGGCAGAAGGTATGAGTAAGTGTGACAGTTCAAAGAAGGAAGCGAAAATGTAGGTAGATGAGAAAAGATGGAGGGAAGGGAGAGAAAGAAGGTGTAGGGAGTAAGAGGAAAACATAGGAAGGGTAAACTAAAGGTAATGGAAAGAAAGAGAATAAAGAAGGAGGAAATAGAAGAGAGGAAGAAGATTGGAAGAATAAATAGCCGGGATGGTAAAATGATTGAGAGAATTGGAGGGATGAAGGAAGAAAGGAGAATGAAAAGTTGGATGAAATGGAAGTGAAGAATGTGAATTATATATTGAGTAGGTATGAAAAAAGTAGATAATAGTATGTAAGAATTTTTTTTCTTTTAGAACCACAATATAGGTAGAATATGATAATATCAGCTGGGAGTGCTTGTTTCTTTATTTTTAATGTGTTTATTGTAATGTGTTGTATATAAAGTGAGGAACTAATGTGTTATGGCTGAGTAGGGCTCATAAGGCCTTGTTTTAAGATAATCTCTTGTTTTGGTCCTTCTAACATATGTTCCTGTGTCCTTGTGTTTTGAGCCTCCCATGTCCTCAAATTATAATCCCTGCCCACCAACTTCTCAGATTTCCTCCAGCCTCAGTTTGGCTCAGTTGGTTCTTTGGGGAAGCTGGAGTTGTCACTCTCTGGGGGATGTTGATTTGAGCTATTACTCTCCTTGCATGGCATCCAATTTTGAATTGGCAGACAAAATCCAGCAAGATGTGGGACTCGGGAGAGTCCCCTTTGGTGTGACCTGTGCGATTGGTAGCTAGGTGAAGCTGCAAATTGTTTGTGTGTAGTTCATAAAAAGAGGCAGTGTGAAAGATGGTAGGAGAGAGATATCCCTAATCTTTCTTCTGTGCTCTCACTGCTCTTCTATCAGCTTCCCCAAATCAATTCTTCCCCCTCAAACAACACCAATTAATTTTGCAATCCAATCAGTAATTCTATCACCTCAAAATAGAGACTCAATTATCTTCCCTCAACACAGACAATCCCCAGCAGACACTCATCATTAATCATGTTCATGGTCCCCAGAGTCACTCCCAGCAGCAGCTATTTACAAGGTTTGGTGTTCGTACCTCAACTTCCCAGCAAGCATCCCACTTTTACCAAGTTTCTCTTTCTTCCTCCACATCTGCTCTCTTCTGGTCCTAAGAGAGGAGGGAACGGGTAGTAGGAAGATTTCTCTAACCTCTAGTAAGGGATCATATAGCTGCTCTGTTGTTTACAAGGCTCCGATTTAATTCTTGAGCTAATTTCATTGAAAAATGAGAGAATACTGCTAGTTTCAAAAATCCTTGAACCCAGCTGTCCTCAGTCCCCAAATCCAATCTCACACCTCCCACTCTTTTTTTTTTTTTTTTGGGTAGGAGGAGAGCATGCAACATGAAATTTGAAGCACATCAGTACACATTTAGGGTTAATGCTAAAAAGTAGGGGGGGAATAACCCTAAAACAAAACACCATGGCTTAAAATTCAGGAGAAATTAATATGCACGAATAGTGTATGCACTGGCACACATTTAGGGTTAATGCTAAAAAGGGGGGAAAATAACCCTAAAACAAAACACCATGGCTGAAAATTCAGGAGACGCTAATGGGCACCAATACTGTGTGCTTTGTTCAGGAGTAATGAAAGTCCAAAATTAAGATGATCATCTTTTGAGTATTTAGGCATAAGTCCCATTGGTCCCTGTGGGCTTCTTTCTGAATAGACAGACATGAGATTTAATTGCAAAGGGTTGGGGTGGATAAAAGTGCAATGAAAATATTGACCCAGGGCATGAAAAAAGGCAGATTCTGTACTGGGGATATTTAGGAAAAGCATCAAATGTAAAATCACTAATATAAAAATCCTTTCAAAGAAACCTATGGTGTGACCACACTTGGAAACCATTGGACACAGGGCCTCATAGATGTGGGGTCAAGGAGGAAGGGGATGGGACATTTCCTCTCCCCCAGGAGGAAAAGTCATAGTGTGGGGTTAAAAAAAACTAATTGAAAAGAAGGGGATTCAATAAAGGGAGGCTTAACAGGGATTTATAAAATTATGTATGGTATGGAGAAAGGGAGAAGGGTTTCCGCCTATCCATCTAATAACAACAGATCACAGGATCAGCCAGTGAAATGGAAAGGTAGCAGATTTGGGATAGAGAAGAGGATGTATTTCTTCACACAGCCACCAGGATGGCTTTGGAAAGGAACCGAGAAACAAATTCATGAAGAATAAGAGCTGTCGGTAGCAACTAGTCCTGATGGCTATATATTACATTCGGTTGTATCACAGGTAAGCCAGTATGGTCTAGTGGTTTGTATGTTGGACTGGGAGACTAGTGTTTGAATCACCACTCAGCAACGGAAACCCACGGGGTGACCTTGGGCAAGTCACACTATCTCAGCCTCAGAGGAATGCAAGGGCAAGCCCCCTTGGAACAAATCTTGCTAAGAAAACCCTGTGATTGGTTTGAAACACAAAACAACAATGGAAGTATATCCAGTTTGCTGGAGAATAGCAAGAGGCTATGGTTGTTTGTTCTCCTCTGCTACTGGTGAGCTTCTCACTGGTTGGTCATTATGGGAACAGTTGGTAGCCTAAATTGGCCTTTGGTCTGATCTAACAAGGTTCTTCTTATGCAAAAATGCTGGCAGAGAATTGCCATATTGCCTGCTGTTTCATGCAATGTGAAATCACACTGTAGATATAACTTAAACCACTGGTTTATTACCCCCTCCCTCCCCTTTTCCCCATTGCTACTAAAGAAGAAAGGTTGGAAAGTGATGCTAAGATTGAAGACAGAGCCATGCTGAAGAAAAATTCTTAGATATAGAAAGGTTTGTAAGCTCTTAATGACTTTGTATTGCTTGTTGTGTGCCTTCAACGTGTTTCTGACTTATGGCCACCCTAAGGTGAACCACATCTATCATCTGATTTTCTTAGCAAGGTTTGTTCAAAGGAGGTTTGCCATTGCCTTCCCCTGAGGCTGAAAGCAAGTGACTTGTCCAGGATCACCCAGTAGGTTTCATGGCCAAGCTGAGAACCCTGGTCTCCAGAGTCATAGTCCAACATTCAAACCACTAGGCCACACTGGCACTCTGACTTCAGGTTACACATAGACAAAGCATTTTGAGTCATGCCCTTAAAGATCTTGGTATGTTCTGCTGGTGAGATAACAGCTAGAACATCAATGCAAGATATGAAGAACAAGTGTGCCATACATAGTGCTTCTTTCTTATTGCTGAGTTTATATGACTATGACAGGTGTCACATTGCAAAATTAATGCCATTTGACAGGATTTTAACTGCCATGGCTCCATCCTATGGAATCCTGGGATTTGTAGTTTGTTGCGGTGCCAGAGCTCTCTGACAGAGAAGGCTAAATAGATCACAAAACTACAAATCCCAAGATTCCATAGCACTGAGCCATGGCAGTTAAAGCAGTGTCTAATCACATTAATTCTACAGTGTAGATGCATCCTGTCTCAACCTTTTGCTGTTACTATATGTCTTTGTAAGAATTCTATATAGTTTGTTTACTTGCTTGTTTGAGGACCTTGGGCTTCCAAGCCAGAGTTCTGCTAGCATTCTTGATTTCAGTTCACTAATGTCTACATTCTTGAATCCAAATGGTGGGAGGGACAGGTTTCCCATTTATGTTGTTGTTGTTGTTGTTGTTGTTGTGTGCTTTCAAGTGATTTCTGTCTTACAGAAACCCTGAAGTGAAGCTATCATGGGGTTTTCTTGGCAAGAGTTGTTCAGAGGAGGCTTGCCATTGCCTTCCCCTGAGGAGGCTGAGAGCATGTGATGTGTCCAAAGTCATCCAGTGGATTTCGGGGCTGAAACGTGATGCAGGAGGTGTGTGTTGGAATTTCCAGATCTCTCTCTCTGTTTCTGTTTCAGAGCAATTTTGGAGGGAATACTACTAACTTCTTCTGGGCAGTGGCTGTCAGAAAGGATGCTTAACATTCCTCACCTCATATAATTTTCCAAATCTGAACCACACATGAACACCCACACCTGGTCTTAGCCCTATTGGTATAGAAAAGCCACACAGCTACTTAAATTATTTGCTTGATGGGGCCAATGGCAACTTGGAACCTGATTTTGATTTGAGACATTGAGGTGGGAGACATTTCCCATGATTTCTTTCAGAATTAAATTATCAGTCCCATTGGCTTTAATGAGGTGAAGAAATAAATGTCAGGAGTTTCTGATCTTGGCTCTTCCATAGCACAACTAGGACATTTCAGATCTAATGATACACTGGGCTGAGAAGGAACCAGTTGTCTCACTTTTCATTTGTCTTGCAACAACTGCAGAGAAGAACAAATGAGAAAACAGGAATTTATGGCCCGTTATAAACGGGCACCCTAGGACGGACTCAGTCCATGCTATGGTTAGAAAGGGGCGTCTCTTCCAGACACCCCTAACCCTAGCACGGACTGAGTCCGTAACACATGGCGGTGGCCGTTCCACACGGCCGCCGCCATCTTGACGTAACGGACACTCTGCGTCCGCACATCGCGCCCCGGAAATGATGCCGCGAATGTGTGACTAGCTCCTCGCGGTGTCTTTTCCGGGGAGCAAGAAGGAGCGCGATTTTTGTGCTCCTTCTTTGCTGCGTCTGGGAATTGCGCCGTTTGGCTGTTGTGATTCCCGGACGCAGCAACCGGCAGTGGCAGCAGACTGCCGCATTTCGGCGGTCTGTAACCCGCCAAAATGATCTTTATAATATTCAGGGGTGAAAAGACGTATTTGTCTCAGGTAGCAAAATGAGCTGTCAGCAGAAGCAAGACACCAGAGGTCACCTTTTGGATAGTCACTGTCTTGGGAAAACAAAGATGCAAAATTGTTCTAGGACCAAAAGATGACCCTAAAAGTCATAGCCCTGGGACTTGGGAGGGAGAGGTATTGTGGCATGTTCTCCAGCTTTAGCCTTGCACAGATGAGACTGTAATCTGGTCATGGTGAATTATGTCCTGCTATATTCCTTAAAGTCACAGATCCTATTTAATTTTGGAAGCTAAGCAGGGTCAGCCCTGGTTAGTATTTGGATGGGAGAGCACCATTGAATACCAGGTGCTTTAGCCTATATTCCTGAAAAAGGAATTGGCAAAACCACCTCTAATTATTCTTTGCCTAAGAAAACTAGGAAACTCATGGGTCACCAATAAATCAACAGGCAACTGGAAGGCACACACACATACACACAAGCAAACACAGTCTTCAGGTAGGGCTACTCTAGGGTTCTTTATAGAGGGCTGTCAATCAAAATGGTTCAGAACTGTCAAAGGGTATAACAGTCATGATCAAATTCTGGCTGGCTTGTCTAAAGAAGCAGTGTTGCTTGCAGTAAACCAGAAATAAAATGATGTCACTGCTGGTTCCAGGCTATAAATGGAAAATTGCAGATTTTGCACATTTTCCAGAACTTTTCAGGTTTTGGAAAGTTGTGGGGCTGCTGAAGAACAAGGGGACTCAAATTGCTGACAGGAAATCTGTATCATCTGCTAAGTATACTTAATTAAGTAAGCTCTCCTGGCTGGGCCCTTTCCCCAGATCTAACAGAAACATTCATCCATGATCTGATCATTGGCACAATGGACCTCCTTCTCCTCATGCAATTGATGCCCACTAAAGTATGTTTTGTGTGTGTGTGTGGGGGGGGTGGTGTTACAATCATGGCAACAGTGTCACTGTCATCATTAACTAGCTTTACTCATCTGTAACTGTTCTACTTAGTCACAATTTTAACACTATACCAACCAAATTTCCATAGGTGAAAGCCATGCTACTTGTGGCTGACCGCATCAGACTGTGGTTGAGATGGCAAAAGTTATGAATTAGGAGGAATGGACACTCTAGAAGAGGCTGCAGCAGTTTGCTTTTGCCTGAGCTTGCTGGGAAGAGCAAGATTCTGCCTCCTCATCTCCTTTTCTCTCAGTTGAGTTAAATAAGTGCAAACTATTTTTCCACTTTGAATTCGGCATCAACTGAAGTAAAATCAGGATGAAGGGGGAATGTGGGAGGAAGAAAGAGAAACTGGGCCATTTTGAAAGCAACTGAAAAAATAAGACAACAGAGGATTAACTGGGACTGTCCGTGACAAACTGGGAAAGTGAAAAGATCACTTTTGCCTGGCCAGCATAATAGATAGATTTGCAGAGATGTGTTTCTTGGGTCTTTACATGTACACATTGTAGAACTGCACTTTCAAGAGTAAGGTTACAATCCCAAGAGTAGAAGTGAATCTTGCTAAATTCAATTGAACTTACATCTGAGTAGGTTGGCATGGGATTGCACGGATAATGTATAAAATGGCCTGTCTGTATTTCACTAATGTATCTGATCCCTAATTACGACCCAAACATGTCCAGTGTTTTCGGTAGCTGTGATCAGTCTGTGAACTTTGAGATTAATTATCTTAAGCTTTGTCTTTGAAGAATATTTTGAAAGACACAATGATCCTTACAACATGTACTAAGTATTAATTTTCTCATTGTTATGTAGTGTTTCTGACATGATGAATCAATCACATGGAGCTGAAGGGTTAACAGTGCCTAGGCGTAGGGCAGCTAGGCTGATTAATTGCTTAATGAGGTGCAGGTAGATGAAGAGCTGCAGCTGGAGACTTGGCTGGACTTTTTCAGGGAGAAGCTGAAAAGATGAGACAGAAGTGGACAGAAGATGAGGAAAGGCCTTATTGTTGGGCTAAGAAAGGTCCCTGCAGGAATTTTACAAAAGAATATCTGTGCATATTTCTCAGGCAAAATAAGGAAGGCAGGATCATATGTAGTAGAGCAGTAATAATGGGACACAATCTACCCAAATCTATTTTTATAGTTCTTATGCAAGAGAATTTGCTGGCTATGCAATGTGTTAGCAGATTGTTGTTGTTAACTGCCCTCAAGTTGACTCCAACTCATGGTGACCCTGTGTATGAGACATCTCCAAGACCACTTGTCCTCCACTGCTCTGCTTAGGTCCTGCAAATTCAGCCCCCCTGATTGAGTCTAGCCATCTAGAGTGTGGTCTTCCTCTCTTTCTACTACTACCTTTCCTAGCATTATTGTCTTTTCTGATGATTCATGCCTCTTCATAATGTGGCCAAAGTATGACAGCCTCAATTTGATCATCTTGGGCCCTCAACAGATGGGCCTTTGCGGCGCCCTCATTACATGCGAGGGTTGCCTGGTGGGCAGAGCGCCCACACGACTAGCAACCCTCACACGTAACGAGGGCGTCGCAGCTGTGCAGCACCACCCACATGGGGCCCACAGCTATGACGTTGTGGCTGCACAGTGTCCAAACAGTATTTGCAGGTTTGCTGCAGTGCAGCTATGCAGCAAAAAGGAGCCGCTTTTTATTGCTCCTTTTTTGCTGCGCAGCAGCGTCTCACAATCTGGTTGCTGCGGCGCTGCTGTGCAGCAAAGAGAGGCGCCTCCCTGGCACCTCTTTCTGACAGTCTGTACCCTGCCTTGGTTTCTAGGGAGAGCAGGCTTGATCTGTTCAAAGAACCATGGTTTGCCTGTTTGGCCATCCATGGCATATTTAGCACTCTTCTCCAGCACCATCTCTCAAATGCATTGATTTTCTTCTTGTCTGCTTTCTTCACTGTCCAGCTCTCACATTCATACATGGCGATAGGGAATACAATGGTCTGTATGATTTTAACTTCAGTGCTTTACTCCTTAGGATCTTTTCTAGTTCTTTCTTTTCTAGTTCTTTCATAGCTGCCCTTCCCATTCCTAGTCATCTTTTTTGTTGGGTACAGTCTCCATTCTGATCAATGCTTGATCCAAAGTATGGGAAATCTTTATTTCCATTTCCTCATTATCTAGGTTAAATTTATGTGGTCATTATTTTTGTTTTCTTTATGTTCAGCAGTAAGCTTGCCTTTGCACTTACTTATTCAACCTTCCTCAGTAGCTGTACTAAGTCTATGATGAGAAATCTTGCAACTGGGAGAGAGCTGGAGTCATCCTCACTCATTGCCCTTTTTCTTCATTGTGATGGTGAAATTACCATAAAGCTGAATTAGGGCAGAAATAGATGGCCCGAATGGGGTGGTGTGAAGCTGCCCCACCTGAAGAGGGATTGTGGCCAAGCAGCCACATGCCACAGCCCCAGTTTGCTGCGGCACCAGCCAAAAAAAGCTGCCTTTAGCGGCTCTTCGGCATGCTCATCGTGGCAGAGTGGAGACTGTAGACAAGAAGCCAGAAGGTGGCTAGGACTTGAAAGAGCAGCTGTGAAGGGACTAGACAAGATCCTGAAGTGTAAAGATCACTGAATACTAAAGTTAGGATTGTCCATGTCATTGTATTTCCAGTATCCATGTGTGGTTGTAAAAGTGAAGAAAACTGATAGAAAGAAAATCAATTGAGATGTGGTGCTGGAGAAGTCTTCTATGGATTCTGTGGACTGCTAAAACACAAATAAATGGTTTCTAGATCAAATCATGCTTGAACTCTTCCTAGAAGCCAGGATGACTAAACTGAGTCTGTCAAACTTTGGCCATATCATGAAAAGGCATGATTTAATAGAAAAGTCACTAATGCTTGTTAAGGTGGAAGGCAGTAGGAAAAGAGGAATGCTACATTCTAGATGGATAGACTCAACCAAGGAAGCGACAGCCCTGTGTCTGGAAGACCTGAGCAGGGCTACTGAGGATAGGATGACTTAGAAGTCTCTAATTCATAGAGCTGCCATAAGTTGAAACTGTCTTGAAAGCAGCTAACAACAGGAATGTTTGCCTCATGATTCAGCAGAAGGTAGGAAGAACTGAATGGGAAAGAGAGTTTGACCATCATTTTTGAGTCATGTCAGAGATAGCTAAAGAAGATTATTGTGACAGAAAAAGAAAGGGAATCAGTCACAAAAGAGAAATGACATCTTTTTTTATAGATGCACCAGTAAGAGAAGATAAGAGTTGTATTTGGGGGGAAAATGTTTTGGCCTCTTAAACTCTTGAGAAGCATCAGGATTTCTTGATTGAGGGCTTATTATTATTATTATGCTTTATTTATATAGTGCTGTACATACAAACAATAAAATAGATAAGGTAAACTTGCCCATGGTGTACAATGTAAGAAATAATAGCATAATACATATAAATAATACATAACAATACAGAAAAGGGTACAATAAAGGGATGGACATTGGGTTCATTATTCTTCATTAAAATATGCATTTTGAGTGTGAGCATAGACATAAATTGCACTCTTTCCCAAGACCACTCATGAAATTCACACATTTCCAAGGGTCAAAATATACTTTAAAGAAGTGAAACACACACATAATCACAAACACGTTTTAAAATTGAGAGACTGAAAAATTCTCATCCCTTGATTAGATGGAGAATAGATATATGCCCTCAAATGTTGAAAATAGGAACATTTTATCACAACGCTCTTTCTTTAACCAGGATTATCATCTAAACTCTATTCATTCTCTGTGCCTCTAACCTACCAGCAGTTTTACTCTGTGACCACCTGCCTTCCACTGGTATGAAAGCCAAAATGTTGATACACTTGAAAAACATCAACCTCCTACTATCTTCAAAATAGGCCTCAGCATCTGCAGCATATGAAACAACAGCCTGAGCACTGCATGGTGCCTTGCAGATGCGTTTGCATGAATGTAGAAAAGAGAAAGAAAAGACATTTAGCATCTAGAAACCTTCAGGGGAATGAGTGGCATCCCAATGAAACAAGAACTGTGGCATTTTATGGCACACCAGTATATGTCTAGGACTTGGTGAGTTCATTTTTGTTGTTGGAAGTTACCAAAATTAGGGTTGCACTTTGCAGAGTAAAGTGCAACTGGAGAAACCACCTACTGTATATCTGAAATAGTGGTGCAGAAGATGGAATTTCAGCATTGGTTGTCATGCAACCGAATAACAAACAACATCTGAAATTCCCTCTTCCACACAGCCATGAAATTTCCAGAAGCTCTCTCCAGTTTTCACTCTGGCAACCTAGCCTAAATCCATAATTTTATGGATGAAAGGAACTTTAATTTAAAAAAAAATGCAAGAGAAAAGCATATTGAAAGATTCGCCCATTCCAGCTCAGAGGTTTGAATGCTCAATTATAATGTCTTGGTTTGAATCCCTGGATGCTGCTGCCAGTTTATCATCACCATCACTTTACCATCACCAGATTATTTTTCTGTGAGGCTCCTCAACTTTACCAGGAAGGCAAGCAAAACAGACTCCTTGACTTGCTGGAAATTATTCTTATAGAAAAGAGCAGTTGGGGAAGAATTTATTTTCAATTGATTATTCTAAAAATTAACCAGGATGGAAAGAAGAATATGTTTCTAGCATGGGAGAATGAGTGTCCCATTTCATCAGCCAGCACACATAAGCCACCATTTGAAAACATTCCACAACATCTTGATCCACTCAACACAGTCATTATTGCTTTGAGGTATTTAAAGACTGCTATTATTAATAATACAGTACTTTGTTCTATTATGGCTTGCTTTCCCGTCCAAATTGGAACTCAAAGTGGATTATGAAAACTAAAACAAATGCAAATAAAACTATATACAAAGAGTCAATTAAAAACCTAGAAAAAGTTACACAGTCAACCTCCCTACCTCACAGATCTGGGATCCGCGATCTTTAATACTCACTGAGGGACGACCTCCATTATTTCCAATGGGGTGTGCTTTTGCGGCGGGCATCCCATGCACGCTCACGAGCCCCATTCAAGCCTATGGGGCTTGAATATGCATGAGCCTCCATTTTTGCGGGGGAAGGGGTATGGAACGGATCCCCTGCATTTGTTGTTAAAATACAGCTGAAAATATCCATAGAATGAAAACTTAAAAAAAAAAAAAACAAAACCAATTAAAAAGAAAAAAAAAAATAAAAAAAAAAAACCATTACTAAAAGCCTTTTCAGCTAGTATCTAAAAGATTATGAGAAGAGATGTTTTCATTTACTAATGGAAGTACAATAAGGAAGGAGCTACTGTATCTAAGGGGTCATTCAGATATCAGGTTTTTTTTAGTGGAATGATGTGAATAACCTCACTCATGCATTCTGGGTTTGCTATTCACACCATGGAACTACATTTCTTGGCAAACCACATCCCTCCGCATCTCTGTGAGTTCAGTTGCTCCCACATATTGGTATCCTTTCCTAGTTCCTGCACCCACCAGCACCCTTCAGCCAGGCAGTAGTGGCATCATTTGGGGCCACCCAATGACATCAGCATTTCTTTTTCACTCTCCCCCTTTCCTCTCTCTTTCCCTCTTCTCTCACTTCCTGGTTTCCATTTGGAAAGGGGTGGCACTTTCTCAATGGCGGGGCTGTCAACCAATGGCATTCCTGCACCGGGTGTCACCTGGTGTAGGGGTGGGGCTTCTGGCAGGGCTTCTGGGAATGGGGGTCTGGAGTGGGACATCTGAGGACACTGCACTCCCTCTCCTCATGCCGGCTCATCCTTTTCCTAATGAGGAAAGGATGGGATGGTGCGTGGGGGACGGAGCATGCACGGGGGCAGTGCACACATGGAGGGGATGGAGCAGCGCACACAGGAACAGAGCACTGTGCGTGAGGGATGGAGTGTCATGCATGCACAGGAGACAGGGATGGAGTGGTGCCTGTGTGCAAGTGAAGGAGTGCATTCAGAGGATGAAGCTGCATGCATGGGGGATGGTGCAAGGGGGCTCAGAGGATGTCATCCCCTCTTCTACGGTTTCATCTGGTGCGGGTTGTACTCGCTGCACCCTGCCCTCCCCCCCAGTGATGCCACTGCTCTCAATGATACAAATATATTTGAAATGTGTTCAAGGCACACAGAGTTTAATCCTGTATTATCCTGGTCTATGCACATCAGTCATTCACACTGTCGATGATGCAAATCTTCTTTAAAAACTTGGAAAAACCCCTCTATATCGATTATCCCAGGGTAAGTGGATTTTTTGGCAGCCCCCCAAAAAACCTAATCAGGTGCATTTGGGATGTATGTGAACAACAAAAATTCAACCTGGATTCATCCTGGATTATTTTCGGTATCTGAATAGGGCCCTAGTTTTTCCAGGGAGAGTGTTTCAAAGCCTGGGATCCGCCACTATTCTTCTTCTATTTATATCCTGCCTACTTCTTTATATCCCGCCTACTCCTCACCAAAGGTGCCCGTGAAGTTAGTCTTTTAAAATGGTAGCACATTTGACTGTTGCTGCTACTGGGCAAGCTTGAAGCTGAGAAGATGAATGGCAGATGGCACTTTGCCAAAGACACCCTGAAGCTCGGAGCTCTTCCTGCATCTTGCATTAAAGGCATTCCTGGAAGGCTGAATAGAAAAAAAGAAGAGGAGGAGGAGGAGGAAGAAGAAAGTGGGGAGGGGGGACTCAAGACAGTGTTTCCTTAGAAACGGCATCATAACATACAGTTGGTCCTCTGTATCCATGAATTCTTTACCCACAGATTCAAGCATCCATGGCTTGAAAATATTTTTAAAAATATTTAAATTCCAAAAAGCAAACCTTGATTTTGCCATTTTATGTAAGAGACACCATTTTACTATTCCACTGTATTTAACGGGACTTGAGCATCTATGGATTTGATATACATGGAGATTCTGGAACCAAACCACAGCTAATATCAAGGGTCCATTGTAAGATTTGTCCTTGAGAAATAGGGAGTGTTACAAATAAAGATTTTGTAGACATCCATACACCAGGGGACCTTTCATGCTTCACAACTGTAGTATTGTGATTCCACCTGCCATAGGTAGGTTTGTGGTAAGTTGTGGCCCCAGAGATCCCTGAATGAGCACCCCAAACGCAGTCCCAGGATTCCATAGGAGAAAACCATGGCAGTTAGGATAGAATGATAGTCCTATACGTGTATGCTGTGCAAGGGCCCCTGGTCACTTAATGATTTCTTTTTCTTTTTGGAAGACAGGAATCATAACATTATTTTACAAAGTACAAGGATATGATAATAAGAGGCAATGGTTCTCAGTCTTGGATACTCAAATGTTGTTGGACGTCAGCACTCCAAAGGCCCACCCAGAATGGCCAATGGTCAAGGCTTCTACAACCTGAAGTCTATCAACATCTGGGGAAGTCATGTTTGGAAACCCCTCATCCACAGTTAGTTTCATCCTCTTCCCTATCACAATGTTGAGGACTGTGTCCAAATTCATGTGTGAGAACATCTGCTTGTGTAACAGGACTTCCTTTCTTTCCTCCATCAGTCCCTGATATCCATCTCCCCGAGTGCTCCAAAGCTGGACTGGACACCACTGGACACAACTTTCTCCTTGCAGGCATATTGTTCATTTGAAAAGCTCACTTACCTGGGAAAAAATGAAGTTTAGCTTTATTACATTATTGCAGTCCTCTTTCTCTGCCTGCTTCTCTTACTTTCAACTAGTTTCAGCCTCTCAGCAAGCCATTAAATCAAATGAAGCACATTAAAGGGTGGTTACCACAGGATAAATAATCATGTAAACAAGCTCCTAGATGAGAATTGACCGATTAAATCCAGTAAAGACAGAAGACTCACTAAAAGTAATTACACTTTGTTTAGTCCCTTAATGAACATTCAAAAGTTCACTTGGAAATACCTGATATTGTACACTGAGCTTGAAAGTGTCAGTTTTGCGGGAAAGTCTTGCCTTCTGTTTTTTTTCTTCCAGATTTGGCTCCTATTGGTTTTTAGATTTGAGTCAACAGACAGTATGGGAAGCTCTTCTTGATGCGATTTCCCAGTCACAGCAACTGCAAAATCCCATCTCGCCCTGTCATTGCTAGTTTTTCAGGGACAGTGTGGGGAAGAAAAGGTACAGACTCAGACCCTGTATTCACTAAGGCGGGATACAGACGGGCAAAAAGGGGTGTGTTCATGACGTCATGAAGGTATAGCCTTCAGACAGCCCTTACCTGAATGCCGCCATGAACACGCCCCCCGCACGCCCCAAGCGGGAAGAAGCGGCATTAAAAAGGTGCTGCTTTTCCCCGCTTCTTTTCTATATAGTGCGCAGCTGCGCATCTCCGTCTGTAAGCTGCTGCACCGGTACGCCAGAATTGCTACGCTGCTAATTTAAGTTGCCCATTTAAAAGCTCCGTGTCTGCTGCGTCGCATAATGAGTCGGGGTCCTGGAACATGCGCAGTTTGCACTGAGGCTCTAGAGTGTCAGATGCCATGCAGGTGTGGAAGCTGCAGCACAGCTGCAGCACATTTTAAGACTCCTAACCCTAACCCTAACCCTAACCCTATAGCTGCATGTACGCATGCGCTGCTAGAATCGTGGAAAGTTTGGAATTTAAAGTGCACCCCCCCACACACTCCTGTGCCATTTTCACCTAACAATAAAAAAACGCTAAAACTTTAAATATTTACATATGTACAAGGGAGGTGATGGGGGATGGCAGGGGGACAGCGGTGGCAGCAGCGACAGCTGTGGCTCTGCATTGCAGATTCAGCAAGAGCGCAGGGACCAAAGGAGAGGAGGCATCCATGATGCTGGTGACACTGGCAACGTGCAAGCGGACAAGGATGCCAAAACCAGCTGATCACCAGCTGGCAGGAGACCACCTTTGTTCTTGGCCAGGGCGGGGGAAAAAGTTTAAAGGGGCTTGGGTGCTTTAAATGTGCACATTGGCCGCCCGTGTGGAAGCTGCCTCTCTCTTTGCAGCGTCCTGCGAGGCGGCGGTATGGAAACTGCGGGTCAGAAACGGCCCCAGGTGAGGTGTCTTCACTGCCCCCAGTGTGGAAGCCCCATACACCTGAGCCAGGCCCCGGGGCGGGCGGTCTGGAGGCTCCGTATTCAGCAGAATACACCTCCAAGATGTCTTCCCCTGCCCGTCTGTATCCCACCCAAGTATTGTTATGCCTGGAAGTCTAGTGGTGAAGTGGGGTTAAGTATTTTTTTTAAAAAATAGAAAACAAGACAAGATTTTTTAAACCTTTTATATACTTACTTTTACAATTTCAGACGGAGCTCCTGGTTTCGGTCACCTGCAAACTATAGGTTGAGTATCCCTTACCCAGAAATATAAAATCCAAAATACTGCAAAATCCAAAATTGTCCATGTGTGTGCATTTCTTTGCTTTCTGATGGTTCAGTGTACACAAACTTTGTTTCACGTACAAAATTATTTAAAATACTAGGTATAAAATTGCCTTCAGGCTATGTGTGTAAAGTATATATGAAACCTAAATGAATTTTATTATTAGACTTTAATCCTATCTCCAAGATACTTCATTCTGCATGTGCAAATATTCCAAAATATGAAAAAATCTAAAATTCAAAACACTTCTGGCCCCAAGAATTTCAGAAAAGGGAGACTCAGACTGCATTGCTCTTTCAGCTGTAGCAACAAGAAGAAAAACAATACTTAACTAATCTTAACATGTTTATGATGCTAATGTACATGAACTACTTTAGACAGGCTAAGCAATAATAAACAAGTAAAAGAAAAACAAAGAGCATTACATTTTAAAAAAGAGAGCTGAGCTATAATATTTATCATTTTCTCACTGCTTTGATTGTCTTGTGAAATGGAGAATGGTAAAGATGTTTTCTATGTGTAAAATACAATGTTGTTGCTAGAATGTTGGATTTGAATTGTATTGCAGTCATAGTCTTCCTGTATAACCTTGCAGACATTATTTTAAGGTGTAGCTGGAATATTTTGTGCAATACGAAAATAGAATGTTTTAGGTTTTTCTGCGGTTGGCAACATGGTCTTTAATCTGGAACAAGGTTATATCTAACAAATATATGAAAAAAAGAGAAATGAATAAATTAAAAGTAGAACTGTTACGTTTTCATCTTTATAACCTTTCATCAACTGTACATTGTTGGGACCAACTGCTCCATTCTGGTTAGCTGATTTGGATCCAACTATGTTGCTGCAGGCATTTTCAGTTGCAGCCAGCACTACTTTTGCACCATGGCTGCAGAGTTCACAGGCATCTAGAAACATCTGGCTTTAATCACCAGAGTTTGTAATGACTTTCACAATTAAAGGTAAAGATTTCCCTTTTGACATGGTTGTCAAGTCATGTCCGACTGTTGGGGTTGGTGCTCATCTCCAGCGATGTCAAAGGTGACTGTGATCATGTGGCCAGCCTGACCGGATAGAACACTGTTACCTTCCCACCGAAGTGGTACCTATTTATCTACTTGCTCTTTTACATGTTTTTGAATTGCTAGGTTGACAGAAGCTAGGATTAGTGATGGGAGCTCACTCTGTCATTGTGGCAGAGGTGTTGATCATGCAACTGTCAGAGTCAGCACTCGTCTTTCACAATTGCACAATTGTTATTTCTGGTGTAGCCCCCAGTGCTATCTCACCTCAGGGACAGTCCCAATGATTTTTCATTTAATGTCCTGGACCCACTCACGCTATAGAATTATAGTGCTATTATTCCACTTTAACTGCTATAGTTCCATCCTATGGAGTTCTGGGGTTTGCAGTTTAGGGATGTACAACTTCTGTCACCCCACTGATCACCAGGGTTGATTTGGCTGATCTGGCTGGCCAGGCAGGTGTCTTCTTCTTCTCTCCCCACTGTATGTGCCTCCCTCCCAAAGCTGCATGTGCATTGGAAGAGGATGGGCATCCCAGATAGGAGGAATGTCCCGAATGTCTGTTGTGTGTGGAGAGTGCTATTTTGCCTACCTAAAAAGCAAGAGTGGTATAGTGGTTTGAGTGTTGGACTACAACTCTGGAAATCATGATTTCATTCTCTTCTTGGCCATGGAAGCCCAGTGGATGACCTTGGGCAAATCACATACTCTCAGACACCCCCCCCCCAAAAGAAACCATTGATAGGTTTGCCTTAGAGTCTCCATAGGTCAGAAATAACTTGAAGGTACAAAGCAACAACAGGGGTCCATAATGAATCAGTTTACTGTTAGTTTACAGGATTAACAGGATGTTACATTCTAAGAGAAAAATGTGGTTACTTTGAGATGGTATGGCTAGAAGTGCTTTGCAAACACACTGCTAAACATCTCACCAATAGTTAATCATACCAGTCTGAGATAATATATCTCCCCCCAACCAGCTCCTTCACTTGACTCAGTAAATGTCACAGATCTACTGTACTGAAGGCAAATCCATCTAGTAGATATGTGAAGCTTTTAGCCTGAATCAGTCTCTAGTAATAATAAATCACTTCTGTCCTTAAGTGATCTGAGCACTGTGGTACTCCCTGAAGTTAGATTGAAAGCTCTCCTATCCTTGGTTGCTAAGTTTAATGGCATACAGTAAAGGGCATCTATCCTCTTCAGTTCTTTTGCTTTTCCGTATTAAGGCAAAGGGGGCATCCCCGCATTAATGGTAGATAAGTCAGAAGTGAGCAAGTCAAGATGAAAGCTTTTGCTCACAGATGAAAAGCTGCAAATAGCAGCAGCCAAGGAACACTCCCTAGAAGGAGAAGGAATCATGAACTGGCTTTCTTAATGGAGCAATATGCTGTGAAAGACCCAGAAGGGCCACAAAGAGTGGGTGGGAAAGAACATAATAGATTATGATTGCTTCCTCAGCTCTCCTCACAGCAAGGAGGAAACAAAAGCTATATTAAGTGTGTTGATTCAACATATAGTAGGATTATTATGAAGCTAGTAGTGCCATACCCTCCCCAGATATAGAGATATTGTCCCCTCATTTGTCTATTCTTCTCCGCCTATGTTTCTGCCTTTTTTAAAAAAATGCTTTTAATGTTTTTAGTGTTTTTAATACTATTATTGTTTAATTCTGTTTTAGTACTGGGTATGGGGGGGCGGTAGGTCTAGGGTTTGATTTTTAACTCTATTGTAATTGATGTATTTTATTGTTGTAACCCGCCCAGATTCTTCGTGATTGAGTGGGCTATAAATAAATTGTTGTTGTTGTTGTTGTTGTTGTTGTTGTTATTATTATTATTATTATTATTATTCCAGGACCTGGTGATTAGAAATGCACTCAGCACTTCCTGAATGCTTTCTAGGGAGAGAAGCAGATGTGATCAATAGCATGAAATAAGGTTTCAGGTCTGGTGTCTCATTGGTAATGAACTACTGGGGGCGGGGGAGACAACAGGCCTGGCTGAAACAAAAGCCAAAAGAATGAAAGGATTCCTGTGGACACTGTGTGCAATGGGAAACTACTTTCAGGATCAAATGTTCTAGGATATTACACCATGTCAAGAACTCCCATCTCGAACTCCATGAAGACCAGTGTGGTTTCAGAGTTGAATGAGTAGACATGGTAAATAATCACTAACTGTTTATGGAAACAAGAAAATGCAGAATGAAAAAAGGCAAGACGTAGAGGTGGGGAAGGTTCCTCTAAGTGCTCCCCACTCCCCACAAGTATTGCCAATAAGCCATTTTAAGAAACAGGCAACTATAGAGAGACAAAATCAAAACAAAAAAACAAACAAAACATCATGACATGGGCGTGGACTTCAGATGAGCAAAAACTCACACCATAATCTCTGTAGTTTGGCACATCCTAAGACTGCATTTTGTGTTGGATTTTTTTAAAACCTCTTTACCCATTCAAGGTCCCAATAGCCCTAGGACCAATCAGAAATGCAATGTCATAACAAAACTCTGCAAAAGAATGGATAGCTATCAGCCAAAATGGAACACATTTGCTCTCCCTACCTGATGTCTGGAATACTGCTATGGCTACAAATTGGAAGCCTGGAGAACTAGCAGGAGACATATGTTTGAGAATGCAATTGCCATGTTGGGAAATGTCCTTTCCCCATAGCTTCGGGAGCATGGCTTGAAACCTTGTTAGGCTGCTAGGCACCAAAGTGGAAGGTGAGAGGGAAGGGATGGAGGAAACTTTATCTCATCACTCCTGCCCATGGAGCTACAAAAAAATTCAGTGGCTGGCTCAGAGGGAGATAAAGGAGTTTAGTGCCCTCTGGATTGGTGCTGGAGTCACTCAGATTCCTATTTCTAAATCAAGTAAAATCCAGTGTCATCACAAACTCTACATATATGTTTATATGTAAGAATCCTAAAAGTCAATGTGTCAACACTTGCCTTTGAAAAAGTCATGACAGTACTTCCTGTGCAAGGCTTATTCTTCTACATCATACCCGCCAACATTTTACAGATGAAAACTGAGACATGTGTGACCAACCAATATCAGAGGGTGGTCAAGATAGCACAAGTTATTAATGAGGAAAGCTGTTAAACTTTGCTTTTGTCTGAGCCTATTGGGAAGAACAAGATTTTGCCCCTCCCTCCCTCCAACTGAGTGAGTTGAGTGCAAACTACTTTTGCACTTGGCACTCAGTTTGCAGCAGTTGAAATAAGCTGAGAACAAATGGGGAAAGTGGGAGGAGAAAGGATGACAGAGGATTAATAAGAACTGCCCCTGGCAAAATGGGACAGTTGAAGGGTATCTGTAATGTCCATATCTGTATACCACATGCATAAAGAGAAATGCACAATAAATATTAAGAATTCTAGATGTGAACTATTCTCAGTGTCTCTGTCTACCCTGAAATTTGGAGACTGAAAGTTTCATGGGGTGTTGGTGTTGGTAAAGAATTTGTATTACGGGTGCAATGTCTTCATTTTGCCCCTCCTACTGTAGCTTCACTTTTGGACAAAACAGTCTTTGACCTGGAATTTTCTTTTCATCTAACTATCTTTATTATATGTTTAAAAAGAAACTGTGCATATTTGACGACACTGTTTACAGTTGTGCAGCTGACAATACTGTAAAATGTCACATCCATTTGTTCGTTTATCAGTTTTTCTGGGACAGATGTTAATATGGCTAGCAAATGAGTGCTTTCATGGCTTCCCTTGTAAGGATTGGTTAACCTTCATCAGGTAGAGATGCTAATTTTTTTAAAAAAAATTGATATTTTATTAAAAGATCAAAAACATCACATTTCAGAACTCTTCAGGGAATACTGTCTGAATGCACTGATGTCTTAATTTTTGTTTACCAGTCTGATTTTGAATTTTATGTCTTCTACTTTCTGTTTGACTTTATTCTTATAGTATTCTCCCAGAAAAGAATGGTTCAGGCATGAGCACCTTTCTTATATCTTCTGCAAAGACAGACTCGAATAATGTTTGATTTCTGTATCCTCCTTCAATAGTCCTATTGTTCCTTTTTTATCTAATGATTCTACATCCTCTTTGGCTCTTTTGTTACTTCTTTGTCTGATAACATTTAAAGGAACATGTATTGTTTGTGTTATGTTCCTAGCAATATGCTCTTCAAAGTCTTATTTCATTGACTATTTTGTTTGTCCCATTTCTTTCTACTTCTGTATAATATCAGATTATTCTACTAATTTTGTAAGGACCTCAGCAATTGAAAGGGAAATTTTGTTCCCCTTTTTATTGTAAAAATATATTGTATTTCAATTTTCACAAAAAATACAAAATTTGACATAAATAACATAAATAGAAGAAAGAAGAGACAAAAGAGGAAGAAAAAAGAAAAAAGAAATGCTCATAGACAAAAATAGAGATATCGGACAACGGAGACAACAAAATTTTGTTCCCTTTTATTGATCTTTTGATGTAGTTTATTAACCATGCTGCCACTATCTTGGAAGCTTCACAATCTGAGGAATATACTCATGTATAAGACTTGAAATTTTAGTCAAAAATTGGCCCTAAAAAGCTGGGTTGACTTATCCACGGGTCAATGTAAGTACTGTATTTTAACTATTCTTTCTGTGTGTAGAGTGGCAAAAGGTCAGAGCTTAGTTCATCGCAGAACATCCGAAAGAAGAACCAGCCCCAGCTGCTCTTTCCACAGTGATGATGCTTCTGGCCTTTTTGAATCTTGGGTGAGAAAATGGCAGTGGTGACACACCTCTTTGGTGCTTCCCAGAAAAGGAGTGTCAATAGGACCCAGGCTTAGAAGGATCTGAATAAGACATTTCTGTATGAAGATAGTAAACTTCATCCTTTACATCCTTTGTTACATAACCCTAAGTTTTATCCTCGATTTATCCATGAGTTATATCAAAATCCATACTTTTAGCTCCAAAACATGCCCTTGACTTATACATGAGGTTGACTTATAGTCCAGTTTATACAGTACATCTATTTGAATATCTGTTATTGTGGTTTCAAATGATCCCCTAGCATCTTAAAGATTTGAGAACCTCTTATTTTTCCATTCTGACTTTTGTTCTATTATATTACAGACATTAGATTTGATTATGTTGGACCTCTTGGGCAGCTTATCCATTGCATATGCTGAGCATGACAATACTGTGGCCATTGTTTTTGCATTGTTTGACTACAGGGATGTTGTGGATGAAATTCAAAACACTATTTAGGATTAAGCCTAGATTTCCTACTTGTCTTGTCTCTGGCAAACTGTTCTAGAAAATTATTTATCGCTTTAAGAAATTCATCTCTTTGTCATTGATTGTATTTTTACCTTTTCAGTGTGAGGGTTGTGAAAATAACTGATTATTATAGCATTTTCTCCTCCGATTACTTTCCAGAAGGATAATATTTCCGCCTACAGTGAGCACATTAGATAGTTTGCTAGCTTCTATATTTTCAGAACAACTATTCACATCTATCTCAGACACTCATTCTATAGAATTAATTGATTACATCTATTTTAAAAATCTGTTTATTAGTCATTGGTAAACTAATTACTTTTATGGGGTAGTGTTAGGCATTAAACATGTTGGTCCTTGTTCATGGCACCGCTGCCATTTTGCGCATGTTTTCTGTGTCTGCCCAACCTTCTTTCTTATAATCTGTTTTTCAGGCTGTACTGTATTATTTATTTTTGCCGACATAGTATCTACAGTTGGATGACATATTCTCCTTCAAGGCCTCTTGTGACTGACAAATCATTATGCTGTTCTGCGCTAAAGAAAGTGTCCAAACACCCCTTTGCATTGAAACCTTGGGTAAGCATGATGGTGCTTAATTACAAAAATAAGCCCATAAAATTCAAAGGTTATATGGATTAACCGGATGCTGATGAGACAACAAAACAGGGAGGGGAGGCCATTAAAACAACCCTTTGTTTGGGGAGTTCATTTTATCCTAATGAACTGCAAGCAATGATGAGAGGAAAGTATTGTGGCAGTCTGTCCTTTTCTAAAAGTGTGAGCTGTGATGCATTGCCTGATAGAAGGAAATGAATCCTTTTTTGTTTGACAAGAGATGAGAGCAAAACTAGACAGATGCTGTTCTCTTCTCTACATGCCGTATGGATTTGAGTTCAGGGGACACAAAGGCCGGCTCTGCAGGAGGTCTTTTGAAAATAGATGCTCAGATTCAATTTGGAAGCAATCTAATGCCAAGAAGAAATGTAGCGCGCACTCTCTCTCTTTGTGGCTCTTTGCTTTCTTCTTCACTACCCTAACCTTTGTTTTCCTCAGATGCTCAGGCAAATAACTCAAGGGGAACTACTGTATTTTTAAAAAACGTATAAAAGGACTCATTGAGAAAGGATTCAGGTCTTTGGAGCTAAAAAAATATCACCACGTAAGAATGCTATAACATTTCATAGCAGATTCCCTGGAAACAAAGAGTTGATAAGCATATGATAAATTGCCAAGAAAATGAAGACACATACACATATGCATAATGCACACATACAAAAATGTACACCCACACAGTACACATGTATATGTATGTATATAATACTCATATAGTTTGACTAGCAGGCCTCCACTCCACCCATAACAACTCTAAGTCAGAAATACAGATATGATTCCCATACTTAGAAGTAAGTCAATTGAATTTGCAAGGACTTACTTCTGAGTAGACACACTTGAGTGTGCTGTCAGTGTCTTGAAGGGAAGGAAGCTATTGTATAGTGAAGGAACTACCACTAACCCCATACATACACAGAAACACTACAATATTGTCCAACAAAATCCACAAAAGAGTGATATTGGCAAACAAAATGCACAAAATACATCTTGTGAGCTTTCAGAACTGCACTGGCTTCTTCATCAGGCCAAAGATGTTACAAATCATACAAGTGATGATGTTTTTCCAATATTTGCAACCCTGAAACAGGGTCATATTGAAATGTGTGTTATCTTTAAAAAAGCAAATGGCCATGGCCTCCATCCAGCAAGAGACATCTGCTAACAGAACGGCTCCCCTTGGTGGAACTGAGCGGGAGGCAATCTCCATTCCTCACTGCAGCCTTTATGCATCTCAAAAAATCTGCTCTGGAGAGCCAGAAAAACTCCACAGCCATTTTTCAGATGACACTGAGAGCTGCAAGGATGTGGGGTGAGAAAGAAAATTCCATTGTGCTAGCATTGCAGCATTAGCACAATGTCGCATCTTGGCCTTTGCATGTAATTCCTCCATTTTCTAATTTCCTGCTTTTTGGGCAGGACTTGGTAGTTTCTATTGCAGTTTCCTGTTACTCAAAGTACGGAGAGATTTCCATATACTTATCTAAGCAACACTTCTCCCTTTAAGTAGCATTTTGGTATTGTGGATCTGCAAGAGAATGTCAACTTGCCTATGTAGGTGTTAAAAATGTCAGATAAATTCTGTGAAAGTCCAGAATTTCAGGGATAACACCAACGACTGTCGGTGATGACCTAAACTTGCTTAAAAGCAGGTGCCACAGAGTGAGGAAATGTCTGTACATAGCTGCTTCCAGCATGATTCAACTGGGAATTCTCAGTAGTCACATATGGAAAGTACAGCCATATTTTGGTCCTAATTGTGTCCTAATTTGTCAGGGAGAATCCTGATTAGTTCTCTGACAGCCCACTTTCAACTCCTTTTAAAATGTCTCAGTTTCTCTCTCTTCCTTCCGCTTTCCTCCTTTGTGTTTATGTACTCACTGCTGCAAAATAACTTCAGAGTGCAAAAGTACACAAGACTTCAAAAGTATAAAAAATAGGGAGGCCTCAATGGGAGAGGTATTATATATACCAACCTCAGACTGACATATCTTTTGCGCTTTATGGAGTGGGCTGGCTGAAGACTGGAACAACATCAGATGCTGTGGTTTCATAGCTTTCCCCAATCTATCACATTTTTGTTTGTACAGTGTCACAACTACAGTACCAGAAAAACAAGCACCCCTTTCCACCAAGATTGTACCTGTCACATACCCTCCAATATTTCACTGGTAAAAAAACAGGACAATATAGCCAAGCAACATCTAAGTGTGGTCTACATGGCAACATTTATTAATGAGAAAGAACAAAAAAGACAGGAGAGACTTCAGCATCTTACTTTTGCCTTAATCCACTGGGAAGCAAAATTTTCCCTCCTGCCCTCTTCCCTTGATGAGTTAACTGAATACAAACTATTTTTGCACTTTGAGTTCAGTTTGAAGCAATTGAAATAAACTGAGGACAAAGGCAGCAGTGGGAGGAGGAGAGAGAAACTGGGGCATTTTAAAAGCAGCTGACAAAGTGGAAATGCAGAGGATTACTTAATCCCGTCCCAGCCAGATCAGAACAATTGGAAGGTATGTTCTCTGCCTTTGAAGGGGAAAATCCAGTCTACTCTATGCCCACTAAGTTGCCCTCCACTCACAGACATATAATGAAAATACTGCAGCCTATTTAGGTTTGAATGAAAATCTTTGTCTCTTCTGAAGCACAAGTCGACATGTCTAAGCTAACAAACATTTAACGGTATAGTGATCTACCTATAGTGACCCAAGTTAAACCTCTTTCATCTCTCTCTCCTTTCCCTAAGCCCCATGCTTCAGAGCTAAACCCTCTCATTGAGTTGCTGTAACCCAGGCTTGCCCTGATGTTGCTAAGTTGATGTAATTACTCAGGGTTGGCTGCATATACTCACACAGCAAGTCTTCTTAAGTGGGGAGTAGAGTTTGTTCGCATTTCTATTGCTCTGAAAGTTGGCAGTCTCTATAATTTTACTTTATATTACTTTGCCCCCATAGAACAGCACATTGAAAGGCTACTGGAAGAGGTTAGCAGCATGAGTCAAACTATCAGGTTTAGAAACCCTTTGACAGCAAGCAGCATGAAAAGGTTTTGGGGGGTGGATTAAGAATTTATGCCTGTGTGGCAGGTAAATGGATTACCTGAATTTAATCTACCATAGTGTAATCAATTTTTAAAAGTTTATGTGTGAAATGTAACTTTCTTAAAAACTAGAACCATTCTCCCTCCTCCTTTCTTCTCTGCATCTCTCTCTCTATTTTTGCATGAGCTAAAAGAGTGAGATTTTATTTTCTTCTTACTTTAACAACACTTTTCATTTGTCTGTCATATAATGAACCTATGACCATAGGGTAGGATCACCACTTTTTATATTATTTTACATGCTATTTTTCAGGACAGTTCGAATGGCCTAGAGAGGTTTTAAAATGTGGTGAAATTCCCACAGGACCCCAACCAACCTATTGAAAGCAACATTTAGAAAATGTCCTTTTTGCTTTGAGAAATGTAGAGTGGAATCCTGTATCAGCTTATACTCAACTAAGTACTTAACTAAATAGCTTCTCCTGGCCTGAGTCCTTCGCAAACCTGGCAGAAACATCATTAAGTCACTGGCAGAATAGACCTCCTTCTTCCTAAGTAGCTGATGCCCAGTAAGGTAGGTGGCAGAGGAGGGTGGTGGTGATTTATAATCATGGCAATGCTGTCAAAATTGTGAATAAGTAGCAATCATGAATACATTGCACTTACAGTTAGGTAACTGTTTCATATTCATGATCACCACTTAGTCACAATTTTGACACTACTGTCACAATCATAACTCACCACTAACTTACTTTACTAGGCATCTGCTGCTTGGGAAGAAAGTGGGCCATTCTGCTGGTGATCGGTGACTGGAATATGGTTAAATAATGTTTCTATCAGGTTTGGGGGGTCGGGCGAGGAAAATTTACTTGGTTAAGTACTTAGTTAAGTATTAGCTGATACAGGATTACAGCTGTATTTGGCTAGTCTACAATTCCCACGCTTTGTTAAAACCATTGTTGGCACAGGTGTTAAAACACAGATGAGAAAAGTTTTGCTCTGCACCCTCCAGAATTTGGTCTTGTTGTTTGCTGTCAAATCAGCTTTGACTTAACAGTGACCTATGAATAAGAATTGGCATTGTAACTACTAAGCCACTGCATCCCATGAATGAGAGACCGCCAAGATCCCCAGTCATCCGCTGTCTTTCTCAGGCTTTGCAAACTCGGGCTGTGGCTGTATTGTGGCCTTTCTTCCCCCTCCATTGACTTCCACTTTGCACACTATTATCTTTCATATCTCATGATATGTCCAGTGTAAAATGACCTCAGTTGAGTCATTTTGGCTTCTAGCGAGTTTGGGCTTGATTTGTCTCTAGGTGCTCCAAGGTATCTTTAAAACTCTTCTCCAACACCACATTTCAAATGCATTGATTGTCTTCCTGTCAGCTTTCTTCAGTGCCCAGAGCTTACAACCAGGTTTTTGAGTGAGGATTCAAACCCTAGGCTGCAGAGTCATATTCCAACACTCAAACTACCACACCACATTGGCTTCCCTTCTCACATTCCATGTTCCAAGAATATGTGTTGTGCAGCTTTGGACTTTTCCTATACCTCTGAGCATGTCAACAGTTGAATGACCTTTCTGCTTGAGTCCATGTGTCCTATTAGCCATAGTGCTACTCATAGGTATCCTCTGCTCTTCCCCAATAGCTCATTAAGTGTCTTCCAACCTGGGAGCTTTATCTTCACTTTGTTTTGTTTTATTTTGGATTGTCTGATCATAGGGTGTTCATGGTAAAAGACGTCCAAAAGGGGTTTACCATACTTCTTTCTGTGCAGTACTAACAAGTGTTAACTATGGTGCCACTGCCATTGTCTCTGAGAGATGTCACCCTCCACTATTGCTGCTGTCCAAGAGTTGTTTGGTACATTTCATCTGGCTCCTCAGCAAAAGCCTGTCTGACATGGGAGACCCCACCAGCAGCACTGCTACTGTCAGTAGCAAATTGTGGAAGGCAAATTATTGCTAAATCACATATCAAGGGATGTTGTTGTATTTACATGGTATTTTCCAGAAGTTTTAAAGGAAATCATTTATGGCACTCTTTAATCCCTTCTCACTTGGACTTCCTGCTGGGCCTCTTTTTCAACTCTCCCGAACTTCATTTAGTCACACACACAAGTGCAAAGTGGCTGTAAATTTTCTAATCTAAGAGCATTTCACACACTTTGCATAGGCAGAAATGGATATACAAAGTGCAAGGCTGTGGAGAATGCTTTCACTTTGGTTGGAGCAGGGGAGTTGTTCCTTCTCTCACACATTTCCACAATTTGAATCCCAGCAGTAGTTATAAACTGAAAGCACAACTTAAGTTTCAAAAAGAAAAATATAATTATTTAAAATGGTAATTAATTTTCCTTGATTACAGATCACTGTTTCCACCTGCTCTTTTCAATAAATAGGTGTATCATTTGTCGCGTTCAATTTGTTGTGTAAAATGCATTTTTTAAAAACTGTAAAAGGGATTTTCTTCTGGTCTTAGGCTGTACTCTGCCATGTATTAAAATCTGAATCAGTAGCTCTGTATCCCAAACTCCCACACATTTCCCAGCTAAGTCCTTCCAGGCATATGCCTGATGTCTCAGGAGAATGGTAATGGAGAAAGAAGCTTCCCAATGCTTCAGTTGACTGGTTCAAATAGAGGTCAGCTCAATAATATCAAAATGTTATTATCAGTGAATGTCTGTTTCATGACCCAAATCAATTTAGTGGGAATTCCTAATGACAGTTCTTCTAAAATAAGCCTATCAGTAGCAGGAAATATTGCATCTTTTAGATTGCAAGTAGTCTTTAACTTAAACAATAAAATATGTATCTTTCTACTCCCACAAAACAGGATCATTGATAAGAAAGAAAACACACTCAAATAAAATATTCATTGGAGAATATGAGTATAATTAAAATAGATTACTATCAAAATACAACACCTAAGACATCCTGGTTATATACATACAGAGATTATGCATATTAATAAGATCATTTATTAAACTTTGGGTCCTGTCCCTGCTTCTCATTTATGAAGCTGGAGGGGGGGAATCATGCTAGTGTCTTTTGTTCTGGATATTTTTGGGAAAGCTAGATTGGCAGAAAAATTCTGGATTAAGGTGTATATAAGATATGGTACCCTAGTGTTTGCAGTGTATAGAGAAATTGTTGAGTATGAAGATGTTTTGGGGTTACTTGAATTTTCAGTCTTTGCCAACCTCAGTTTTCAGATAACCATAGAAGTGAAGAGTTGGAATGTCCTCAAGAGTTATCTAATCGAGCCCCAAATTGATGGAGGAAATCCATAGCTGAAGCATTCCCAACAAATGGCCATCCAGGCTCTGATCTGCTGAGAATAGCAATGATTGTGGTGAAAGGTGGTGGTTGTGATGCCAAAGTGTTTTTTCCCTTCTCTTTTAAAATTTATTTATTTATTTAAAAATTAATCAAAAGTGCAAGGTGTCAACATTGCAATTCATCAACAAATTAACAAATAAATGTATTAAGTAATCAATAATGATATGATTAATATGTAGTGTAAAAAAGATGAGTATCTGAAGTCTTAATAGTCAGTTTGTAGGTAGATATTCTTGTTGTATGTCTTGTCATAATTTCAAATGATGTGCTGGTGGTTTTAATTGCTGTGGGTTGTTGTTGACATATTCAATAAAAGAAAGCAAATTTTCAGTAAATGTCACTTGTCTTATTTGTCCTTTTGATGTTTTCATGTTGTCTGTAAGTTTCTCCATTAACCATATATCCCAGTGTTACAGGGCAGGCTTATTTAGTAGCCAACTTTGCAGTCTGAGAATAGATCTATGAAGTACAGATTATAACATGGTGTAACCTATACAGTATAGCATATAGAGGATAAGGTGTAACACAAAAAGCTAGATGTATTAATAGGTGTGTGTATGTATGTATTGATGAGGAGCTAGTGGTAACTTAAGTCTGGGCAAAACACCTACTAGAGTGTAAATAAGATAAAGGATGAGAATGCTAGTCCTTCTAACAAATGTGAAAAATGAGATGTGACCTATAAAAACCACTATGGAGATTATCACACCTGAACTTACTGTGGTTAAAACACTGGTAAAACACTTCAGAAATGCAAAGGTATGATAGCCGGTCACGCTTCTGAAGCATCACTGGAGCATCCTCTCTCCTCTTCTGTCAGCAAAGCATTTGCGGAGCAGCCATTTCTTCATAATGGAAGTTCCTGTTATTGAAGAAATGGCTGCTCCACAAATGCTTTGAGGATGGGAGAGGAGAGAGAATGCTTCAGTGATGCTTCAGAAGTGCCACCGGCTATCACACCTTCACACATCTGGTGTTTAACCCACGGTAACCCTCCTGTGTGATAACCCCTCCTAGCGTAGGTGTAATGGTTGATATAATTAGGATGCCAGGCAGCCAAAGGCACCAAGTATCACAGACAGAGTTATGATTAAGATCTCTATTTGGATTGGATATCATAAACTAGGAAAGTCAGCACCTATGTTTTGATTTGTTTTGATTGGATAACAGCTGGGTGAGGCTAGGGAGCTAATATCAGGAGCTGAGATTAACCACTACATTTAACCACTGCCCTGGTTCAAACTGGCTTCTGGGCGGGCTATGGAGTTGAGACTGCCATGGTCGCCTTGGTCGATGATCTCCGTCTGGGCACGGACAGGGGTAGCATGTCCCTGTTAGTGCTCTTGGACATCTCAGCGGCTTTTGATACCATTGACCATGGTATCCTTCTGGAACGCCTGAGAGAGTTGGGAATTGGGGACACTGTGCTCCAGTGGTTCCGTTCCTACCTCTCGGGTAGATTCCAGATGGTGCAGCTGGGGGATGTGCGCTCCGATAAGAGGGCCCTTACATCTGGTGTCCCTCAAGGAGCCATTCTGTCCCCTATGCTATTTAACATTTACATGAAACCGCTGGGAGAGATCATCCGGAGACACGGGGCGCGGTGTTATCAGTACGCTGATGACACCCAAATATGTTTCTCTGTGTCTCTGACTGATGCAGTGACCAGGGATGGCATCTCTCTTCTAGATGCCTGTCTGGAGTCAGTAATGGGCTGGATGAGGGAAAACAGACTCAGACTGAATCCAGAGAAAACGGAAGTGCTTGTGATAGGGTCCCCGGGTCCAGGTTTGGAGATTTGTCCAGCTGTCCTGAATGGGGTCACGCTTCCCCTGAAGGACTCTGTTCGCAGTCTGGGGGTGCTCTTGGACTCGTTGCTCCACCTTACATCTCAGGTGGATGCGACGGTCAGGAGTACCTGTTATCAGCTTCGGTTGATACACCAGCTGCGACCCTACCTGGGCCGGAGGGACCTTGAAACAATGGTACATGCTCTGGTAACCTCTTGGTTGGATTTCTGTAACGCGCTCTACATGGGGCAACCCTTGTACCAAACCCGGAAGTTTCAATTAGTGCAGAACATGGCAGCCAGGCTGGTCACTGGATGTTCCAGGGCCAGCCATATAACACCTGTTCTGCAAGATCTACATTGGTTGCCTATTCGCTTCCGGGCATAATACAAGGTGTTGGTTATAAACTATAAAGCCCTAAATGGCTTGGGCCCAGGGTACTTGGAGGACCGCCTCTCCCCATATAATCCGCCCTGCACACTCAGGTCAGCCGGGAAGCAACTTCTGAGGGTTCCACCCTCGAAACACTCTGGGACTGCACAAAGGGCGTTTTCAATCTCAGCCCCGCAGTTATGGAACTCGCTTCTCGTAGAGCTCCACTCGACCCCCTCCCTCAACCTTTTCAGGAAGAGACTCAAAACCTTTCTCTTCGAACAAGCTTTCCCCCAATTGTTGTAACGCTTCCCCTCCCCCTCCTTTGCACTTGCACTTTGGCTATTCTTTGTATGGTTTTAATCTGTGTTTTTAACTTTTGTTTTTAATGTTTGAATTGTACATTGTAGTGTGTATATTTATCGTTTGCTGTTCCCAAGATGTTGTAACTCATCTTGATCTCAAGGAAAGGCGGGCTATAAATAAACGATTTATTATTATTATTAAATGCCTGTACTGCAGCTACTCCCTTAAAACCATAAGGTTGCGAGTTCAATACCAGCGAAAGGGCTCAAGCTCTACTCAGGCTTATATCCTTCTGAGGTCACTAAAATGAGTACCCAGATTGCTGGGGGCAATTAATTTACAGTTGTAAACCGCGTAGACACTGCTAGTTCAGTATGAAGTAGTAGTATATAAATAAAGCTGTTTGAGACAGAGCCAGTAGATTAGACTGCTTCACAGTCTGTAGCAATAGAAGAATGCTGTTCGTGACAGCTGTGCTGTCCTGATAAACTGCACAAACATACTGAAAGACATGTCGAAAGATAGACAGGTAAGAGAAAGATAGTACTGTTAAGAACTATCTAGGTCCCATTATGGCTGTAATAGATGTCTGTTACAATAGGTGTGGAAGTAAAGGATGTTGTTAAGATGTAATAACATCTTAGGAGATTAATTCTGGAATACATGTGTGTTCACAAATGCTTCTTTAGAGATGTGTAGTACCTCAACTGATGAGACTGTATTCCTTGATAGGTAGATGGTTATGGATATGATACGAGGGAAAGAATTCTGTACATGCAAAAGTTTGTATGAAATGTCTATATAACATCTTAACAGACACTATTATGAAAAGTATGTAAGAACCTGATAATGATGGCTGCTATACTGTTTAAGATGATAATATAGCTATACGTGTTTACTAAAAAACCCGTTAAAGAGATGAAGCAAGATGAATTGTTATCAAAGTGTAACATCTTAATGGCTAGATGATGTAATGTAATGCATTTATGATGCCTTACATGAAATGTAATGTAACATAATAACAACAAGTGCCCACATATTGACATGTCTGTGTTTCTCCTTGAGGGGAAATGCGTATGGTTGAGTATCTAAGAATGCATATACTAAATATTTTATAGATTACCAAAGAGTCTGCTCATTTCCTATACAAATATCCTAAGATTGCAATACTTAAGAATGGTTAAGTGTACTTGCTATTTGTTGTTAACTCTGCCTGTCTGGTTTAAACTACCATCACCAACTATGCACTCAGGTGTCCAGAAGGTAGTAAGGGAACTCCAGACAAATTCCAGATTAGCTGACAGGTGACAAAGATCTCCAATCTTTCAATCTAAAGAGATAGGGGTGGGAAACTATGCCTGTTCCACCATATTCTCTTCCACCATTTTTATAATGCTTTTTTTCATTTAATAATATTTTTGGTGATTTTTAATCTAGCAGCAGAGGTTAAAAAAACAACAACCAAATCTTTATGTTTCAGTAACATATTCTCTACTAGATATATTGAAAGCAGTAGGAAAAAGAATCAGAGGCGGGATACAAACCGCCATATAGTACGTATTCTATACGTACTAGGGTTAGGAAGGGGCGGTGCTTCCGCACCCCCCTAACCCTAGTACGTATAGAATACGTACAAGATGGCGGTGCCCCTTCCACATGGGCGCCGCCATCTTTACGTACTGGACGCATAGCGTCCAGACGTGTCACGGTGCCTATGATGTCGCGAATGCGCCAGCGGCGCCTCGCGACATCATAGAGGCGCTGCAAAAAGAAGCTCCGAAATGGAGCTTCTTTTTTGCTCCGCGCGGGAGCCGTGCGGTTTGGCTGCTGCAGCTCCCACGTGAAGCAAATGGCGCTGGCGGGAGACTGCCGCAAAGCGGAGGTCTGTATCCCACCATAGAATCATAGAGCTGGAAGTGATCATAAGGGCCATCTATTCTGCCATGAACTCCTGACAGATAGCTGTCCAATCTCTGTTAAAAAACTTCCAAAGAAGGGGACCCCACCACATTCTGAGGCAGTGTATTACACTGCAGAACAGATTTTAGTGTCTGCGACAAAATTTTATCTTCTACACATTAAAACTTGTGCTGCATTTATATTTTATTTTTTACATAGTACCAGGCTACAATTGTTAGAGATTATTTTACTTTTATTTACCAATGGAGCAGATTCTGTGTTAGTCTTGACTATTGTAGACCCATTAGATCAAATGGATTTACCTGTCTGTTGACTCACCTTTCAAAAACGGATTGAATGGGACTAACCAATGTCATGCCAGCCAGTGTGTCTTCTTCCTGATGGGGAATTTCTAAATTCTTGTTAGGGTATTTTGAAGTTGATCACTGTAAACTAGGAAAAGAAATTGTGTGGTCCTCCAGATATTGCTGAACTCCAAATTCAACCCTTAGGGCTGCTGAAATTTGCAGTTCAACAACATTTTGAGGGTCATACAATTCTGACTCCTGTTGTGAAACCAAGATGTCAGTTTGCTTGAGTGAAATAAATCTGACTGAAAATTGGTACGGTAAGTGCACAGATATATGCACTGCAAAAGAATATCAAGTTCTGCAAAGTCCATATTACATATTACAGTTGCTTGAAGGATAAAAAAAAATCAGCAGTAGTTACATCATCATTTCTTTTAAATAATGCAGATCATTTAGCCATGTTCAGCTTCCCTGTATAACATACAGAATGGTTGTGTCAGGATATCATACTTTCTTTCCTATGTACCTTAAAATGGGAACACTTTAACGCTGCAGCAGCTGTGGTAGAACAGAGGAGGTGACCCACTTATGAAGCTGTTCTTGCTGCAGTGGGGCATAAAGCCAAGCAAAGAATCAGCCATCTATAGCTTCTGCCCAGGTGGTAAGGATAATTTTGCTACTCGGTTACTTCTTTGAATTTCTGATCAAGCATGCATGTGAGCGGTTACAGTTCTTGTCCCATTTCTTCTGGCTGGTTTCCTGTGAGATGGAGTGTCCACTGTGGGAAACTCTTTAATTGGTAAAGAGATGTCTCTGTATTCCTGCTTTGGCTCTGTAGCTAGAGCGGTTGCTGTCGTGTATTGTGCCTCCAGAGGTAAACCCAGAAAGCTTCATTGTAGCAGGTCATGCCCGTTTTCGGTTCTGATGCTTTTGGTTTGTTGCAAATGTTTGCAGGGGCCATTGAGGATGGCATCTCTCCCTCAAGAGTCTGTGCATATATGGCTGTATGAACAACTAAGGAAAAGGAATGCAACCAAGTGATTATGTTTTCTTTTACAGTTAGATGTTGCAGGTAATCTGCAATGCTGTTTCCCATAGCTGAATGTTATTTCTGATGGGGAAGGAGAAATTCATGTAATACAGGCACAACTCATTTAGGAAAGCCTCTGACAAATAAGTTCCTTTTTGAAAAAGTCTTTTATACCCCTTCACCTCATTCTTGGTCTAGTTGGAAGATTTTTAGCAGCATCAACATTGGGAAGATGATGCAGGAGAATTGGAAAAACACAGACATTAAGTAGGTAGAGAGATCTTGTTGCACCTTTGAGACTAACTAAAGGAAAAAGTTGGCAGCATGAGCTGTCATAGACGATAGTCTACTTCCTCATATGCATCTGAGGTAGTAGGCTTTAGTCTAGGAAAGCTCATGCTGCCAACCTTTTCCTTTAGTTAGTTTCAAAGGTGCTACAAGATCTCTACATACTGATTCTACATCCTACAGACGCTAAGTGTTAGACTGCAGCAGCATGTCAGCATTAAACAATGCAAAATAAGCTTGAGTTGGGAAATCCTACTCTGGCTGTGTGTCTGCAAGCTATACAGGCAAGATAAACAACAAGCTCCCTCTCCTAGCATGCATGAACAACAAAACAGAGAGAAAAGGGGAAAGCAGATAGGTCTCCCTCATCTGTCACCTCCCACTCTCCATGTTAAAGAAGCACAGATCTATATGTTTGGCCATAAAAATGGAAATTATAAGTGAAGTGGAGGCTGGTAAAGGGAAAAGAAAATCATCCCTGGGTGCATTTTGGAAGATGTCTTCAGGTAGTTCCTTTTTGTTTACTTATGTACAGCTTAGCTGACCTGGTTGTTTCATTTCCTGCATGCCTATTGCTAGTTTTGAACAAATAGCTTGCTGGAACATGTTGAACTGCTCTCCTTTTTTGTGGTATTGGAACCTGTCCTTTTTCTTAGCATCTCATTTCAGCCACTGATACCAGATCTTCTGTTAAAGAAGTAATATTCAGGGACATACCTACATCACTTACTGAGATATACTGTATTGAAAGAGCAAATTACTCAAATTTGGAGCTCTGGTAAGTCTCACCCGAGTTTGAGAGCAAATTTTGGGACAATATGGGAGACAAATGTCAAAGTTTTGTTCCTGGTAAGCTAAGTGTATGGGTAAGAGGAGAAGGAGAGAAAGGTGAAGGAAACATTGAGCTCCTACAGAAATGATAGGTACCCATTATCAATTAATACAGAGAAATACCAGTCATGCTGACAACGGCATATTAGCAATCAAGAAATCAAGTAGAAACATGTGTTGTTGTTGCCGCTGTTTTCTACCAACAGATGTCAGGAACTTTTAATATTAGCATTTTGACAGGATTTTTTTTCTTGTTTCAGAAATACTTTAGGTTAGTGAGCTTGATTTCATTTTGTAATTAGAGTATGCATAAATTCACATGTGCAAACACACACTGCTTTACTTCTGCTTCCTGCACTGGAATGCAGTGACACATGAACTCTTTTGCAAATCCCTTTGCATCCAGAAAAATCCTATAGAGATGATCACTGTTATGTAGCCTGCAGCCTGAGGAAGCTTTGCCACAGCTGACTGTGTTGGCCTTTTATGTGTGGGGAGCAGTTTTGGGGATGCTTCCCTGTTTCTTTGACTGGGCTGTGCCCTATGCTTTCATCACTCCACATTACATTTTTGGACATGGGAATGATTTGTTATGAGCATTCTATGGAGATTATCGCATAGCGAAATCCTGCCGGGATAGACGTGGGATCTAAAACTCAGAGACAGATCCTTTCACACTGCTCTGTGGCCAGGCAGTAGCAACCCAGGCTTCTTGCACAGCAACCTGCATGAGAAGCCTGGAGAAGCATGGGTTGCATACAGGCTGCCTACTATCAGGCCACGGAGCAGTGTGATAGGATCCATCTTTGAGTTTTAGATCCCATGTCTATCCTAGCGGGATTTCACTGTGAGATAATCTCCTATGTCATTGAATGTCAGTGTAAAGCAGTGGTTCTCAACCTGTGGGTCGCGACCTCTTTGGGGATCGAATGAGTCTTTCACAGTGGTTGCCTAAGACCATCGGAAAGCACATATTTCTGATAGTCTTAGGAACTGATTTTATGGTTGGTGGTCACCACAACATGAAGAACTGTATTAAAAAGTAGCGGCATTAGGAAGGTTGAGAACCACTGGTGTAGAGCTGGCATCTCAAATAGCACAAAGCAGAGCTTGGTTTCTTTCTTCCTTTCCTTTCCTTTCCTTTATACTCCCCTCATGCTTGTGTGCTTCCCATGATGCATCTCAGGAGCATTTCTAGGGGGGGGGGGGGGCAGAGCACATCAAAGGACACCTCAGAGGGGAGCGCTTGCCTTCCAGTGTTGAGTGTACCTCTGTGCCTCTTTGCAGATAGATCAGGGCTCCTGGAGACTGAAAGTCCTGGGAAAGACCCTCTCAACGCATCTGGGGGTGGTGAGGAGGCCAACAGGATGCTATCGGCATGCCACAGTGAACTCCTGAAGGCCTCTCCCATTTTCAAATGGTGCCTGGATCCCTTGGGGATTTACAAACAAAGCAGGTAGACTGAAACAACCCCGGGCAAAGACAGTCCATTTGGGTGCCTCCATTCATTAGCTGCAAGTAAACTGGAGCACCTCTCTTCAACAGCAGCCAAATCTACTCCAGACCATTGGCCTGGCCACTCTGAACATGCAGGTGACAGCTTAAGTTACCACACTGAGATGACACCAACCCTAGTGATGTCACTGATGTGAACAAAATGCCTTTGGTCTGCTTCAGTGTAATTCTTCCTATGATGTTAGTTCTTTATCCTTTTTTGAAGATGAGATTTAAACTACAGTACTCTTAATCCACAAGGAATCCCAGGGCAATGGGCACAAAGCACATGTGTCCCCAGGGCCAAAGGCTGTGCAACCCTGATCTAGTCTGTCTTTTGTTTCTTTCTGGAACTTTAGTGTGGTTTACATATTATACTTAGGACCCTATTGCATAGGGTAAAAAACCTGGCTTACTATTCCTGAACTGAATTCTAATTCAGGAGGCAACTAGGTCCTATCATACATAAATTGCCACTGAAATCACCACCTGGATACAGCTTGGGTCCCCGGAGATGCTTTGGTGGCCATTTTGTAAAGTCGGAAGCTCCCAGCTGGCTGGGAATGAATTCAACCCGGGCTGCATCCGGGCTGGATCTGGGTGGCGATTTCAGCAGGTATTTACTTATTATAGCACCCAGCTGCCTCCTGAATTAGAATTCAATTCGGGAAAGGTAATCCAGGTTTTTTTTAACCCAATGCAATAGGGTCCTTAGTGATTTATAGTAGTTGTACAACTACAATTCAATATTGAATATTAACTTACCATTCATAAAGAAAAATAAGAATTCACTGGGCTCTGACATTTTCCCCCTGGCATTCTTGGCTTCCCTTTGAAGTCAAGAAATACAAATAATAGCAAATACATATATCTATATATCTGTATATATATCTATATAATATCTCATTCTTCAGAAGCTTAGAGATCTCTATTAGGCTGATGACAAAACAATAATACAGGCTGACTATCTCTTATCTGGAATTTCAAACTCTGAAATACTCCAAAATCATCCACATGCATGGCTGATGTAGTGAAACCTTTGTGTTGTGAAGTTTCACAAACACAAACTTTGTTTCCTGCACAACATTATTAAAAGTATTCTGTATAGAATTACTTTCCAGCTTTGTGTGTAAGGTGTATAGAAAACAGAAATCAATTTAATGTTTTGACTTGCGTCCTATCTTCAAGATATCTCAGTATGTATATGCAAAAATTCCAAAGACCTAAATAAATAAATAAATAAATCCAAAACACTTCTGGCACCAAGCAATTCTGATAAGGGATACTCAGCCTGTAGCTCACTTGTAACAGTTCTTTATAGTTCCTGAGATAGTACTATCCAGTCTAGCTGACTTCTGCCTATTTGTATTCAAGCCTAAGCCTCTAGAAGGAGGAAGGGCTGCTAAGCAGCATCTCAGAGCATGTGCAAATAACAGCGGATACTGGAGCCCATGGCATTCAGAGCTACCCACCACCTGCTGGGATCCACTTACAAAGCTGCAAACACATGGGGAGACTGCCACTCTTGCTGACACATCACAGGAGGACCAAGCGAAGGCTGTCGCTCCTAGTCGTCCTGATTTTTGCAGTAATGAAGAAAAATTACAGCTCAAACATGAGCATCTGAAATGTTTGAGAAGGGGGCTGGCAGTTCCTAGTCCTGAAATATCTTCATGCCACTATAATGTGATTTTACACTCTTTTTTATTTCTTTTTTAAGGGAACAGATAAAATCCTAACTAAACACTCATGTTTTCTTTATAAATGATATTCCTCTGGTGCTGTCTGAAGTGTAGCAAGGGGAATTAAATTTGAAGGATATGCATATGCATAGACCCATTTAAGATTTTGGTGTCAAATTGATGATGCAAGGGGAGGATGAGAGCAAAGAGCCAAAGTAAGGTTTAAAGGCCTGGTCTTGAATTTATACCAGATAAAGAGGGATAGACAGATGGACAGATGGAGGGAGAAAGAAAAGAAAAAGTGCATTACATTTTAAGAGCATTTCTTGTTATTTTTATATCCCATATTATCCAGATATAGGGTTGCTTTAGGGTCGCCATAAGTCAGAAATGACTTGAAGGCACACAACAGCAAAATGGAAACTCATCATGAAATGAACTTCTTACCCTGTTTGAAACACAGAGTAGGATGTCATGTGAAACATCTTTTTTATATATGTCCATCATTCAGGAACCAGATGGCATAAATATATTTACAATGCCCTGCTTCTTTTACCACAAGGATCTTTATGGGTGTACCTACACTGCAGTTTGACACCATTTTAACTGCCATGGCTCAATGCTATGGAATTCTGGGAACTGTAGTTTTGTGAAATTCAAATTCATGTTAGTTTGTAGAATCAACATGTAGAGAGATCTTGTAGCGCGCCTTTGAAACTAACTGAAAGAAAGAAAGAAAGAAAGAAGTTGGAAGCCTGAGCTTTCATAGATGTAAGTCTACTTCCTCAGATGCATTTGGTGAGATATTTAGCTGTCAGAGTGTTCTGGTGCCACAACAAATTACAAATCCCAGGATTCCATAGGATGGAGCCATGACAGTTAAAGAGTTGTCAAACTGCATGAATGCTGCAGTGTGGTAGCAGCCTGAATCTACTTAAATATTTCCAACATTTTCAGTTGCTGTCTCAAACACAGAGATTGATTTGTCCAAACCGCCAAACTAATCTCACAGTCAGATAGTTTGCTCCTGGAGAGAAGAAAGCAGTAGCATAGTTTACAGGAAATAATGTTAGATATGAAAATATCCATGTGTTGCAGTTTCATATAACGTTTGCCAAGCTTTCTAATTGTTAGCCAAAACTTGGAAGTTAAAAAAGTAAATAGATATTGGATGCACATACACTGTAGAATTTTAATGCAGCTTGAGACCACTTCGCCATGGCTCCATCCTACAGAATCCTGGGATGTATAGTTTTGTGAGACACCAGGACTCTGCTAAAGAAGGCTCATAACACTACAAGTCTCAAGATTCCATAGGATGGTGCTGCATCAGAGTGGTGTCAAACTGTATTATTTCTACAGCCTACATGCACTCATTGCTGATAGCTTCAAGCCCCCTCCCAAAGTAGTTAGTTATTGTTTTTAAGATTAACTCTTTACTTTTTCTTTATTAAAACCAGCAAGAGGAGTTACTTTGTACTCACAAACAACAGCCTTGAATGCTACAGGTCTCTGGCTTTGATACAAGACCTCAACACTCAGAGTATGAGGCAGCAGCAGGATGCTGCAAATGAGCAAGCACTGGAACCATGTGGTATTCCTCCTCCACCATTTATTGAGCCCACATTCCTATAAAAGCAAGTGAAATATTGCAATTATTCAGCAAAAAAAGTGGGATTAACTATAATGCAACATAATGCAACTGTGATGCAATTTAATTATGCTCAAAGTTCACATTCCCCAAACGCCTCAACTCTCCTGCCAATTTGAGGGAGCTTCAAAAGCCACCCCAAAAGCCACTCCTCGAAGCCAACTACAAACAAACACATGCTTAACCCTGGTGGCGCAGTGGTTAAATGCTTGTACTGCAGCCATTCACTCGAAACCACAAGGTTGTGAGTTTAAGACCAGCAAAAGGGCCTAAGCTCGACTCAGGCTTGCATCCTTCTGAGGTCGTGAAAATGAGTACCCAGACTGTTGGGGGCAAATTAGCTTACTTGCTGTTCACCGCTATGATCTTTGGAATAGCGGTATATAAATAAAACAAATTAAATTAAATTAAATTAACAGTGGCTGGAAACTTCAAAGCATCCCCAAATCCCTATCTCCTCATGAAGAAAATTATTGGAAACCATACATTAATTGCTTTTTATGGGTTTTTCAGGCTATGAGGCCATGTTCTAGAAGAGTTTATTCCTGACGTTTTGCCTGCATCTGTGGCTGGCATCTGAAGATGCCAGCTCCAGATGCAGGCGAAACATCAGGACAAAACTCTAATAGAACATGGACACATAGCCCAAAATCCCACAGAAAACTATGGATGCAGGCCATGAAAGCCTTTGACTTCACATACATTAATTGCCAGCCAATGGAAGGGGTACCATCACCAAAACTAAACCCTACTTTTAAATCTTCTACAGTTGCCCATCCCTTCAAGAAAAAAAATCAGTTACATGTGATTAGTTATGTGTAATTAGTTACTTTCAAAGTGTGCCACAGACCATGTCCAAGTTCCACTGTAAGAAGCACTAATTCAGAAAAAACTCTAGATCCAGATATTTTCTAAAATGGGCATGTTGTTTGTGTAGGCTTTCCTGATCTAGGTGCCAGAGGCAGAAGCACTGGAGCTTATTTCATCATCACAGCTAATCATCTCAAGTGTATGAAACTGACTTGATTTTAGGATTGCATTGCAAAACTGCAATCCTGTACATATCAATCTGGGAAGGAGTACCACTGAACATCACAGGAGTTACTTCCGAACAAAGATATGTTGGATTCTGCTCTCAAGCAAAACCTTATGGTGAGTGCTGGGTTTCCTTTTAGGTTATTTATGCTGTAAAGAGTGCTGTAGCTTTCTTTTTTCCTAGTTGCATACAAGGCTCTGATAAGGTTTGATTTGGCTTTCATTTATACTGAAGGGGCAGTCTCAGAAACATGTGGTTTTCCAGTTGCGCAGTGTGGTAATTGTACACCCGTTCTCTTTCTGACAAAATAGAGGTTTCTCCTTTCCTATGATTGCTTTTATCTTTGCACCTAAGGAGCTTTTGCTTTTATTATCCAACACAATCCCCTTGCTGCTCTTCACGGCTGCAAAAAGGGGTGAGATAATTTGTGCTTCAGGAGGGCTGTTGTGTTGTGCGTAGCCTGCTTACCTAGTTCCCTCATTGTTTCTTTTTAAGCACCACCTCTGCCTGCCCTGACTTCATTTTTGACTGCTTTGGCTGAACTCACACTTCAAGTTCAATTTCTAACACTTGTTTACCTTTTCCAGGGCCATATTGTTCTGAACCTGAAGTAGCTCAGGCACTTTGTATTATGGCAGCTCTATCGAGTTACCTAAGAGACACTTTAATGCATGCCTTATTACAGGTGTCTCCTTTTGCTATGCAAGAATATGAGCAGACTGGATTTTGTTCTTTAATGTCAGAGTAATCTTCTGCTCAGAGATAAGTGATGGCAAAATTAGCTTCAATGTGGCTGTAAGAATTTCTCTACTGCCAAGCTCATCATACCTAGTTTCAAGAACAATATCCTTCCCTGGTTTATTTGGATCTTGTGGTATTCCTTGAAGACATACAAAACACATTTATATGACTCTTCCACTGCAGTGAGATGCATAGGTTTTCCTACAGGTTTATACTGAACTTGTGATCCTTGATCCAGGTTTCTAGGGATTCAAGTTCACAGGTTCATCTTGGAGCTGACAGGCTGACAGCCACTTTCTAGAGTAACATTGCCTACATTTCTGTCACAGGGTGATGATGGGACTAGGTCAGGGAATCATTTTTAACCTATATTTCATAGGAGTCTTGCAGTACACTTTGCAAGTCTGTGCACAAACCCTAGATTAGGTTTAGAAGGCAATTTGATAATTCAGATCTGAGGTCAATTCAATTTAGACTGATTCCAACCCAATTCATTCTGAGCTAGATCCCACATCTGAATTGAATTTGGGAATCAAGATCATCTCTCTCTGTCATCTCTCATGAAATAAATCCTAACCAGGACTAATTCAGTCAAATTTCTGAAAGGAAAGTTGATGGGATTTTGTGTTAGGCACCTTTAATATTTTCTTGGTTTCCAAAAAGATGAACAATTTTTATAAGTTGTTGATTACTCAGTCTTCACAATGCATGCTGCTTTTGCCCTGGTATTGTCTCCCAGAGTACTAGCCAGCTATGATTTTGTTAAAGTTTAATCAAAATCATACATAAGAATGAGAATAAAATGACAACTTATGTGAGGAGGGGATGCTTTAGCTGTATTAGACCAGCAGACTAAATTGTGAGATTGAATGAAGCAGCACATGGAAGTGGCAAAGTGACAGGAGGATATTTTTGAAGTGCTCCAAGTCGTGAGATCCCTTTGACAAATCCTGACCCCCTTTGAAACGTTTAATGATCTGGACTGTCATGAGCAGAAACTTCCATCTCATGGCTGCATATTTCCCCATCTCATCTCTTCCAAGTTGTTTCATTAACTCTCAGGAAAGACAGGGATGGAAAAAATAGAATGTGAGATGCTGGTTTCAGGGGTTTCACCACTCTTTGTTCATGTCCAGTGGGCCTTTCTCCTGATGCCTGGCTGCTAGAACGCTTCTACATCTGTCCTGCTTCTTCAGGTACTTGAGTATTCTGCTGCTGCTGCTGTACTCTCATTTACCCTTGTTCATTTGCTGCCTACACAAAGCAGATAGCAACATTGAGATCTGCTCACACTTCAAATAGTCTTAGACAATGTTCTGCCTTTTCTGAGGTGACTCAGGTGCCTGTCTTGCATCTAACACTGAATGGTAACTAGAGGCAATTGAAGTGTTTAGGGGAGAAAAACAAGTTTCACTTCTTAACACATACAGAGACTTATGAAGACAAATTCACAAATAAAAAAGAAAAGAAAATAGATGGTTAAGCTAGGCCAGTGATTCTCAGGCTTTTTACCCTTGTAACCCTTTTTACATCTACATTTATTTATTTTTTATTTATTTGATTTCTAGACCACCTTTCTCCACGAAAGGACCCAAGGAGCTTCACAAATAAATACATGTGGATGTCATACCCCTTCTTTCAGTATAGTGTATGAATAAAAATATTTTGTGTTTATTGTGCGTGTTTTCATTTGTATTCATATTTTAACACTTTATAAGGAAATAACATTGTTCATATTGGAACAGGTTTATTTGAATAAATTAAATAGTTAACTCAACACATGTGTAAATTTTACACGTGGAAAAATTTGGAAGAGGAGGGATTAGGATTCCCAAGTCTCTCACACTAGATCACCTCTCACATCCCCCCTACAGTTTTTCCACAGCTGACCACAGTGAGATCTACAGATGAATGTAGAGATACTAAAGGAGATAACTGACTATGACCTGTTACTGACTGCCAAAATAAAGCTGCTTGGGGTCTCTTTGGAGGTATGCTATTTAAATGATGCATGCATCCTAAGAATCTGGAAGCTGCACCAAAGCTGCCCTCCAGTGCTTAGGAATGGAGTGTGGCTTTGGCGTGACCTCCGGACTCTTAGGACCCATGCATCATTTAAATAGCATACCTCCAAAGAGACCCGAAGCAGCTTTATTTTGGCAGTCTGTAACAGGCCAAAGTAACTTTAGTGATCTTGTATAAGCTACCCCAATATGGACTGGATTATACAATAGAGTATTAGTGAGAAAAGGACAGTTCCTTTTTTCCTTCTCCGCATCACACTACCGTGGCATTTTCCTTATATGATTATATCAGAGACATGTTGTTTGGTTTTCCTCAGATCTGGGTCAGTCTGAAGGACTTCAGCCTTTGTCATTATATTCTTGTACTGAATCAAGGCAATGTAATTTGATCCAGAACTGATACATATTGGTCTGAATCCACCATATTTGTGTCATTATTTGGAATTTAATTTCATAACTCTGTTAAACAGAGTCAGTATTGTGCACTTACATATCTTATTTCAATATGCAGTGAAACCAAATTAGTTTTTGAACTGTATATATGTGCAAATTTCAGAGAGTGTCATTTAGAGAAAGAGGGAGAAAATACTCAGCAGATGTCTAATCCAAAAGCAATTCCATTTCAAAGCAGGAGAGAAGGGAGATGCTGTATCCAGTTGAATTGCTCATAGAATCTCCAGTTTAACAGTATAAATGTTCACATTCACTTTTGTTAAGACAATATGGCTAAGATCGGCTGGAAAAAAAATAGGACAAAATCTGATTTTTGCCCACTTATTGCCTGAGAAACAAGGCCACTCTTCAGAATGGATGAGCATTTTTGACTTCATGACATTTTTACAAACATTATGACTTGTCACATAAAAGTGTCAGCTACAGAATACAGAGAGTGGTGCATCTTCTGTGAGTGGAAGGAAAAGGGCAGTTTAAATTTGAAAACCATGTTTGCATAAGGTCTAATGAGAGTAGTGGTTGCAAAGTAGCCAGGTTGAAGTGTGAAAACAGAAACATAAAGGCTGGGAAAGGTAGATGGGTTAAGAAACCGAGTGGGAAGAAGGAGTGGATCTTGTCCACTCCTTTTTGGCCCAGTTCTTCCGTGAAGATGTGGCCTTGGTGCAGCTTCCAAACACATTCGAAGCATGTATCATCTAAACACTATGCCCTGAATGTGGCTGGAAAACACGTAATTTGGCCCATCTGTTTGGGCCTAAGTTAGAACCATGCAATTAGGTTGCAATTCAACATGCCTCCACCATGGCATGTAGCTTTCCGAAGTCCTGATAAGTCCTGACATGCTGCCCTAAAATGCTGATTTTGATCAGACTAGGAAATATATACCTACATGCAATTAATGTAGTTAAGTCTTGCTTAAGAAGGGCTTAAGTCTTAACCCTTGAATGCCTGTGTTCCACAGAGGACTGTTAGAGTTGCAAAATTCCTCAGACAGATGAGATTGTCACTGGATAATTGGTTAAGTGTGAAATGGTTAAGAATATGTTGAGGGACAACATTGTGAATATATAGGCGTGTTACAGACTGCCCCTTTGGGGCGGCCTGTATGCGCACCTTTCCCTGGTGTATCGAGGCCTCAGCGGCCAGAACATCAGCCGCTGAGGCCCCGATCCACCGCTTTCTGGGCCGCTTCAAGCCCCAAGGACACCCCACGGCGGTGGGGAGGAGGAGAAAGGGGCCGCTTGGCCCCTTTCTCCCTTGCGTTGCTGGGCGCAGCCGTCTGAAGGCTGCGCCCAGCGACGCTTAATGCGCCCGAAACGGAGCTCCTTCCTGCTCTGCGCAAAGGGCGCATTAAGTGCCCTCGCACGGAGTGACGACATCACATCTGCGCCACCCCGTATAGAGGCGGCGCGGTCGTGACGTCGTCATGGCGGCCCCCATGTGGAAGGAGCGCCACCATTTTGTACGGACTCAGTCCGTACTAGGTTTAGGGGGGTGCGGAAGCACCGCCCCTTCCTAACCCTAGTATGGACTGAGTCCGTACTTAAAGGCCCGTTTGTAACGGGCCAAAGAAACCTTTAGGAGTTGTCTTCATAATGACTTAATAAATACTATGGAAAACTAGGGAGAACCTGATTATGATAATACAAGAATAATGTTACACGTTAGAAGTCCAATGTTCTTATATATATTACTTATTGCCAAGTCTGTTAAAGAGCTTAATAGAGAAAGTCCCTATGAATGTCCTGATGAAAATTATGTGATGACTATATGACTTAATATAAGTTGCTATATATGCAATGTAATGGAATAATATCTTACATGTTATGGGCTATAACTAAGCTAAAGTGCCCACACAATATTATGTCTGCAATTCTCCCTAAAGGGAATGTATACATATGAATACTTATAATAAATAGGCTAAAAGAGTACCAAGAGCCTATTCATTCTCATGTAAATATCCTGGACCTCCAAGACTTGAAAATGTTAAGTGGAGTGTTGATGTTTGTCTGGATTAGCCATTGTCACAAGTTGCATAACCAGAAATGATTAAAAAAATTGCTCCAGACAGAACCAGAAAGTAAACTGGAAGTCACTCTAGAGAGAGTGTAGGGATCATTTTCAGAATATCTTGGGAGGGGAATTTTCTAAAAATAAAAATGAAAATTGGGGCCAGGTGTATCTCAAATGAGCCTTGGGAGCCACATACAGCCTGGGGGCAACACTCCCCCCCCCCAACAATCTAACACAGCTGGAGAGCATCTGGCAGGGGGAAGCTAGTACTGTATAGTGGAAGCATACAAGTATCAAACTGAAGTTGACCATGAAGCAGAAGATGAAAGTTAAGTGCCTCAAGTTGCAAATTTCACTTCAGATGAACTTTGCTGGTTAAGTTCAACAGAAGGGCAGGAAACATCAAGAGTTTCTGCTTCAATGAATCAAAAGGAAGTCAGTAAGTATATTCTTTCTGGAACATAAGGGTCTATGCAAAGCCAAATTATAGGTGTGTAGAATAAAGCCTGCTGATTACAGATATAATGTGTATTTTATAATATAGTATATTATAGCTTTGCAGATTCTCTCTCTCTCTCTCTCTCTCTGTGTGTGTGTGTGTGTGTGTGTACACACACATACATAACCATTTCTCAGTAAAATCTCTGTTATGGTCAGTAGCTAGGCATCTCAGTGGATGAATACCCTAATTTATTTTCAATAATTCTCAAATTAAAATGAAGTAAAGTGGAGATCCTTGATTGAAAATCATGGTGTTCGGTTGTCTGGTGGAAACACTGTGTTACAATCAGTTAGGTAGCTCAGTTACTTGACAAAATGTATATTTTTCCACAATTATTTTTTTAAAACCCAACAACTGCTGGACCCTTTGGTTTTTATTCTACACCACCAATCATTCTACAGTGTGCTAGGAGTCTAGAGATGAAAAATAAATATGTTGGCAAAGTTTTGCCAGCGATCTGATTTCTCTTTTTGGTCTAATTGTTTTTATGGCTGAAGAGACAAACTGTGGTTCAATTTAAAATGTGACTTGTTTCTTTAGCCAGCAGGGTTTCCTGTGACAAAAAATGTAAAGTTGTACATAGTTTTCTAACCTATGCTTTCTTTGGAATCTGGCCCAGCTGGTTTTCCTTTTGTTTAATGTATCATCGCATTTCATGGTGAAATCACATAGCGCTTGCATGGAAGGTAGTCACAAAAAGCAAAGCAAAATCAAATAAACCAACCAAGGATCAGGGCTTCTCTGTGTTCACTCATCAAGCATGAATATCTAAAGAGGATTCCCTAAATGTGGCCAGATTCCTCTTTATACTGTATATAGTTGCTCAAGATATGGATAATGGGAAGGTTAGAGGGCTACCTTGGGTTCATAACTGGGGATGAGGGTAGACAGTCGCATGACGCTGCTCCTTGTTCTAAACGTAACTACCTTCCATGCAAGTTACTCATCAAGAGAGAGAGAGAGAATCTGAAATAATAATAATAATAATAATTTGTTTTATTTATATACCGCTATTCCAAAGATCATAGCGGTGAACAGCAAGTAAGCTAATTAGCAAGTAAGCTAATTTGCCCCCAACAGTCTGGGTACTCATTTTAGTGACCTCGGAAGGATGCAAGCCTGAGTCGAGCTTGGGCCCTTTTGCTGGTCTTGAACTCGCAACCTTCCATGCTGCAGAAATAGAGAAGTTTGATACCACTTTAATTGCCATGATTCTATCCTATTGAATCCTGAGATATGTAGTTTGTTGAGGCACCAGAGCTCTCCCAGACATCAGGCTGAATACATCACCAAACTACAAATCCCAGAATTCCACAGGAAGGAGCCATAACAGTTAAAGTGGGTTTTAGCAAGCAAGATTTTGGTTTTTTTCTTTCTGATGGAATCTATTATGGTTATAATTCTATGCACACCTTACCTTTGGAATTTATATGTGAAGACCCATGGAATTGAGCAAGAAGAATGGATTTTGTGGGAGGAAAGAGAGAAGTAGCACATTCAGGTTTCTTTATTTCAGATTAGGGATGGGCAAAACATGGCCCATGGATTGTATGTAGGCTCCCTGTCCAGTTCTGCAGGCCATCAAGATACTAATTTCTGGTTTAGATTTATATCCTGCTTTGCCTCCTAAAATCTCAAGGCACTATACATAGTTCTTCCTTTGCCACATTTTGTCCTCACTTGGATGGTAGCTGGCTAGACTGAGAACTAGGCTGACAAATGTTAGTCAGAGAATTTCATGACTAAGGTGTGTGAGAGAAAATGCACACATTGGGAGTGATCCTCTAGGAACTGCTATTGTTTTATTTATGGGGGGGGGGGGGGGGAGATTAAATTTTTTAAAAATCCACCTACATTCCAAAAGGGGAAAAGTAAAATACTGATTCCATCAAATGAAGCACACTGATTTATTCATTTTCAGTAGAATTTAACAATAACAGTTTTCTTAATTTTCCTTTTTTGTTCATCATTTTAATATCACAATTAATCCCATCCTCTTTCTTATAATTATCATCTGTTATACACCCTGCACTTTAACACTTCACTCTTTATATTCCCGTATTCTTTTGTCTTCAAAATTGAATAAATTTATCCCATTGTTCTAATGAATCCTTTTTTTGGTTATATAGCTCTCTGAAATTTTCTTATAATTCAAAATCTTCTGTCCTAGGATTCTATGACATATATTACTTTCTTCTTCTGTTAGGAAATGTAATTCTTGTTTCTCTCAGTCCTGCCTTCCCCCTTGTTTTCATTCTCTTTGTCTTGCTAATAGTATCTGTGCTGAACTAACATTTGCAACGACATTTCCATTCACCAGTGCTATCTATCCACTTCCAGTTTTCAGTGTAACAAATAATGGTTCCTGGGATTTGTAGTTTTGTTGTAGCACCAGAGCTCTCTGATAGAGAAAACTAAATAGCTCACAAAACTACAAGGCTCAGAAGTCCATAGCATGGAGCCATCACAGTTAAAGTGGTATCAAACTGTATTAATTGTGCAGTGCAGATGCCACCATAGCCATTTTGGAGGTTCTTCTCAGACAAAGTCACAGAAAGCTCAAAGAATCCACAAAGACATTTTATAAATTATTAAGTTTCTTATGGAAGGGGGAAATGAGAGACTGTCAATGGATTGTGGGAGTAGTGTTCCCTGCTAACCAGAAAAAATGGGGTTGCCTCCTCCTGTATTTTAACAACATCTTAATCTGCAGCAATCAATGGGTGAGCCTTTTCAGATCTGTTGAACTGTCATCTGCTACTGTCTTAAAAATTCTGTCTGAAGGGTTCAGGCTGCTTAAAATGGAAACGCTATGTGAAAATACGTGCCTTTGTGAAGAGGAATTTCTTTAATGTAAAATGGTGGAACTTGTGGTCTTCTGGATGCTGTTAGACTGCAGCTTCCACCATCTCTGGCTGGCCATGGTATATGGAAATTGCATTTAAGCCACATCAGTGGGTCCAAAATTCTCCATTCCTGGTTTCAAATAGGCCTGGGCTTCTTCACACTACATAATTATAGTTCCATAATTCCACTTTAATTGACATGGTTCTATGGAATCCCAGGATTTGCCAGTTAGGGAGAAACAATTAGAATTCTCAGCCAGGGAGCTCCTCTACTGCTCCACCAAACTACAGATCCCAGGATTTCATAGGATGCTACCATGGTAACTAAAGTGGACTCATCGTACTATTATTCTCCAGTGTGAAAGGGCCCCTGGAAAGGCATTTTTGTGCTTTTTCTCCCCATGAAAAGATCATTATTCCACACAAAGTGTCCTTGTTTCTAATGTGTGTTTTTAAATCACTGCCTGTGCTCTTTTGGTGTTCTGTGTCATACTAAAGGCTCGGCACCATTTGCTAGTGTTTGAAGAGTAAATCAGAATTCAGGTGCATGCCCCTGATAAGGAAATAAACAAATGAGGAAGATTATAATTAACTAGAAGCCAAATACCAGTACCTCCAAAGGGTTGGGAATTTTTATCTTGCTATTCTGAGTAGCGAGAGAGATCAAGCTATCGGATTGGCTTACAGCCAACTGGTTATTGGAACCACTTGGGTCAGACTTGTTTTGTCTAATCACCTGACACTACTACTAAGGTATTAAACAAAGCAAAAGAGGAGAATATACAATGTGACAGTTGAGTCATGCCATTATATGATCTGAAAGACTGGCTTACAACCTCTAGTTGTTTGTCTCAACCAGGGTTGACCACTTAAAACTATTGGACTTACCTATATGTTGACCATTCAACAACTGATTTGAAGGATTTAATCTGGTTGGGACAAAGCAACAGCATATAGGCCACTCTGTTCTCACACATATGTCTTATTGAGTTTTTCAGGCAAATGCTCTTCTCTTGGTCCCATTACCCTACAGTGCACAATTGGGAGGGCGGACAGACCTAAAATTGAGAGCGAGAATAACCCAGAAAATGTGGAAATTGAAATAGCAAAAGAGTTTCAATACCTAGGTAAAACTGATCATATGAATTGTGGAATATGGTAATTTAATATAGTCATTGATTGCAATTAAATGATTGATGGATGGATTGATTGATCAGAATGGGGACTGTAGTCAAGAAAGAAGAAGAAGACTAGGAATGGGGACAGCAGCTAAGAAAGAAATAGAAAAGATCCTAAAATATAAAGATATAGAACTGAGCATGAAAGTTAGAATTGTACACACCATTGTTTTTCCTGTTACCATGTACGGTTGCGAGAGCTGGACAGTGAGGAAAGTGGATAGGAGGAAAATCAATTCATCTGAGATGTGGTGCTGGCGAAGAGTGCTAAGTATCCCATGGACAGTCAAAAAACACAAACAATTGAGTCCTAGAGCAGATCAAGCCAGAAATCTCCCTGGAAGGAAGCCAAGATGACAAAACTGGGGCTGTCATACTTTGGACACATAATGAGAAGGGAAGACTCACTGGAAAAACAATAATGCTAGGAAATGTGGAGGGAACCACAAAGACAGAAAAGCTGCATGCTAGATGGGTGGACTCTATCATAGATCACAGGCATGAATTTACAGGGCCTAAGTAAAGCAGTGAAAAATAGGGAGTCTTGGAGATGTCTCATCCATGAGGTTGCCATGAATCATGATTGATTCAAGGATGGTTAACAACAACCAAAAAAAGAGGTCTGCCTTGGTGGCTGCTCCTTGGTCAGTGAAATCCTTTCTGACAGAGAATGGGTTAGCTCCCTTCCTCTTGTCCATCCACTGGGAGTCAAGGAGCAACTTTCCATTCAGGTGAGTTTTTGACCATTGACTAACTGATGATGAAAGATATTTTAAAGGCTGAATGCTGTTATTTCTATACAATGGACCCTTGGTATCTGCTGGGGTTTGGTTCCAGGATCCCACTCCCATAATAACCCAAATCCATGGATGGTTAAGTCCCATTATATACAATGGGGTAGCAAAATGGTGTCCCTTATATAAAATGATCAAACCAAGGTTTGCTTTTTGGAATGTATATGTTTTGAAATGTTTTCAAACCATGGATGGTTGAATCTATGGATAAAGACTCTGTGGAGGGCCAACTGGATTTAAAAACAATGTACTTTTAAATTGCTTTTAAATGACTTGTGCTTTAAGTTTTGGTTGGCATCCAGTTTGTGAATTGTGATGGCATGAGTTAGATATATGCCATCGTAATACACTTTTTGGTTGTTGCAAAGATCACAACTCTGTTCCAATCACCCACCAACCAAAATCTGCCTCACAAAACTCACTTTGTAAGCAGTGCAGTCCTTCCCCCCCCATTGCATGGGCTGGAGGAGTTGTGGGAGATATAGACCAGAATAGTATCTTTTCCCAAGCTCTTTTACTATTGATTGTTAATGACTGATGAAATGTTGATTATTGGAGAACAGGAGGATGAGCAGGGATGGATTTAGGTATTTTCCTGTAGTGGCTGTGCTGTATTGAAGTTGTCTGCAAGGATGTCTTGAGAACCTCTGGTTGCCTCTCTCTACAACCAAGAAGGATAGCTGGTTGCAGTCCCCTTTCATCCCCGCTTCATCCCCTCCTGTGTGGGAGGACTGCACTACTTACAAAGTTTGATCTGTGTGGGTGGGTGAAGTGAAGCATTGGAAGACAAAGCTAGAGAGGTGTAGCTAATTGATAGATGTATACCTTCTGATTCAGGATCTTGGTCTCTATTTAGTTACATTTTAATAACTTATTTTATTTTGTGTAAGTTATTTTAAAACTCATTTGTATATAAAATAACTTTTGTGGCCTGGCCCTGAAGATGCTTGCTTGTGAACGATATCCACACAATTTACTTAGCTTTGATTGACATTTTATTTCATACATATCAGGTAGGAACAAGTAAACCCCCTGTTACAAAGGATAGTCTGAAATGTATCTACTTCCATTTTTTTGCCCCATAAATGTGTGAGTAAACCTCTAGAAAGAGCAGGAGATGATACTCCCATTGTCTGTGCAAAATAGGCACCAGTGATAGGCATGAGGAAAATACCATGTAAAACAACTCCCTCTGTGGAATTTTTAAACCTACAGGGCATTATTACACCATCCAAAGCCCAAATGTATTAGGTAACGATAACTTGATCCTGCATTTTAATGAGGTTGCTCTCCGGAGAAGGGATTGATTTCAAAACCATCTATCAGCTGTTCAGACCTCCACAGGTCACCTTCGGGAACATAAATGTTTCCAATATGTCTATCCAAGTGGGGGGGAAAACAGGATACCATCTGCTTAATTTTGTATATCATTACAGGTATTACAGGTATGGTGTGAATCATCACTGACTGTGGAAAATATTGGGTAATGTAGGTGCCCGTTTGTCAAAAGCTATCTTATTGCAGTGTGCAAATAATCATTTCAAGCCAATCTATCTATTGCTATAAAGACGGAGCTTGAAGTTATGTCATTTTTTCAAAGAGGTACAGAGAAATTTAACACTTTTCTCCACTAAGCTGTTCCAATCCAGGGTACCCAGTACCTGTAATTTGCATTGCCAGAAAATAATTTGGCTGTGGTTTAGGGGTAGATTCTCAAGTGCAGGTGGTCATCATGACAGCCCCCATGGATATACACCAAGGGAACTGAGGAAATGCAAGTAGCTGTGTTGACCCATACAAACCAAGGCTGGGCAGTTGGTGAGAACAAAGGCCATTTTTCACACAGACCCCCCACTCCCATTAGGCTGCATTGCCACCCTGAAAGAAAGCTGGAAGTGATGTAATATCACTTCCAGTTTTGTTTTCGACCAATGTTTGACCAATTTTTCTGCTTTTGGAACTTTGGGGTGGGACTAAAGGAGCCACATTTTGAGGGTAGCTTGAGTTTTGTGTGTGTTTTTAAAAAGCATTTTGGGGTGAAAATTACCCATTTTGTTTAAAAAATATTGATCTGAAGGACCGAAGATGTCCTGAAGGCATTCACAGACTAAGGAGATTATTGCACAAGAATATCCCCAATGGGATAGATGCACATTTAACTATCAATGGCATCCTACCACACTGTTCTGTGGTCAGGCCATAGGCAGCCCATAGGCAGCCTGTATGCAATCCAGGCTTCTCCCATAGCTTTTCAAGAATGGGATTTTCCCTTTCTTGAAAAGCTGTGGGATAAGCCCAGGGTGCATACAGGCTGCCTACGGTCTGACCACAGAACAGTGTAGTAGGATTCTTCATTGATGGTTATATGCATGTCTAGCCCGTCAGGGAAATTTGTGTGTGACAATCTCCTAATACTCTCCTGCTGCTCCTATTTGGCAGGAACAGTTCCAGCTAATCATCTGTTGTCCCATTTTTTCCAATTGCTATTAAATGCCCCAGTTTCTCTCTCCTGCTATTACTTTCCCCCTTTGTACTCAACTTATTTCAGTAGTTGCAAACTGAGTTCAAAGTGCAGAAGTAATTAGCACTCAACTCAGCGGAGGAGAGATGAGATGGAATCTTGCCCTTCCAAGTAGGTCTAGGCAAAGGCAAACTTCTGCAGCCTCTCCTAGCTTGTGTGTTCTTCCTCATTTAATAACATTTCCCATCTGGGCCCCACTCTGATATTGCTTGGTCACATGTGTTTCAGTTTTCATATGTGAAATGTTAGAGGGCATGAAAGACTCTCCTATCCTTGTGCCACTGCAATTTCATGCAGAATGGAACAAAACCCACCCTCCAACATACATCTCTCTGGTTTGCCTTGCTTTCTGGGCAAGGTACAAGGTGTTGGTTCTAACCTTTAAAGCCTTACATGGCTTGGGTCTTGACTACTTGCAGGAGTGCCTACTTCCAAACAATCCACCCCGCACACTTCGGTCCTGCTACAACCTAAGAAGACCAGACTTTCAGTGGTGACCCAGAGGACCTTCTCATCAGCCATTCCCAGGCTCTGGAACAACCTGCTGGATGAGATCTGCCATATTACCACCTTGGAAGCCTTTAAAAAGGCTATTAAGACGGATCTCTTCTGGCAGGCCATCCCAGACTAGGTTAGATCCATTAGACTTGCCTCCCCCTCTATTGACACCTCTATTGCTACTGATACCAAAATTGTTTGATACTATCACCCCCGTCCCCTCCCCTCCTCTAGAGGAAGATTCGTTTTTTTCCGCTAATCTGCCCAAAATTTTAATGTATTCCTATTGGATAGTTTAAAATTCTTTGATGTTTAATCTCTTTTTATGAGTCGATCACTGTTTTTATGACTGGGGGGAGGCTTGGGGTCTTGGGGTTTTTTAAATGTAATTTTTAATTGTTTGATGTTTTATTTATACTGTTGGAATCCGCTTTGATTCCTTCAGGAAATAATAATAATATTATACACACACACACATATATAATATATTATTATTATTATTATTATTATTATTATTATTATTATTATTTGGTGTGAAAGATTAAATGCTGATTCATTCACAAAAGGGGAAGAAACTATGGGAAAGGACAATTTTGACATACTATTTTATAAAAGCACAGTACAGTTTCATAGAACATGTCAATAGCAATGAAAGCAGCATAAGCAATGCCGCCTGGTTCTCGAGAGAAAAATTGGCTTGTGCCCTTGACCTCTGATCTTTTGAATGCTAAAACATTAATGTAAAAAGACTTGAGATCCTGGGTGAGATGTTAAAAGATCCTTATTTTACATAATTTAAATGGCAGGGCAAAACACTGCTTATGTTTGGAGGCTCACGCTCAGTTTGGGATCATGCTGGTGTCATTAACAATAAGACTAATACTGAAGGAACAACTGAAAGGTTTTGTCAGTACCAGAGCCCTACTGAGAGGACTACTGGAATTAGGTCTTGTCTACAATGTGCCTAATTGAATCAACTTCAAGATAGCCAACAAAAGGAGGGTGTGGGGTCAGCAGAAAAGGGCTATAGTGCATTTCTTTCATTGCTATACAAGCCCTATTGAAATGCATGGGGAGGGAACTCTGCAGCTATGTGAGGAATGGGCAACTTGTGGTTCTTGAGGCTCTGAGCCACAATTCCCATCAGACCTACATAGGGCAGTTGTAATTCAGCAGTATCCAGAGGGCCACAATTCATCTAATTCTGAACTCCATGGGAATGTTCTCATTAACTTTTGTATCGTGATTAAACAGTCAGTCCCCCATATCCACAGATTCAACCAACCATGTTGGTTCACACACAAAAATTCCAAAAAGCAAATCTTGATTTTGCCATTTTATATAAGGGACACCATTTTACTATGGCACTGTATATAATAGAACTTGAGCATCCACAAATTTTGGTATCCACAACAGGTCCTAGAACCAAACCCCAGCAGGTACCAAGGGCCCAATGTATTGGACTGTGACTGCATTTTCTAGAACAATATTTTCTACTGTTCTAGTGGTTCTGTCTGTCTGTCTGTCTGTCTGTCTGTCCCCACTCTATCCCATTCCAAAATATCCATCTTTGGTAAGAAATGAGCAACAACTTAATGAGCATTAGAAGGTAGATTCTGATGAGTGTGAAATGGGGAAGTAATTGGAGCAGCAGTTGATCAACTGTTTCACATTACGATTATATGTAATATACTGTATGTAATATAGTATTAATGGCTGTTTTCCCCCCAATATCCTTTGAAACATGCTGCCAAAAGAAATACATAAAATAAATTAATATGGATGAAATACTTGTGTTGGACTTATTTTCTGTAAGAGGTTGATAGTTGGGACCTTAGTGCCAATTAACCTGATAGCTTATGGAATCTCTTAGGTATGTAGGACCCATGAAAGCTAAACTAGAATCTTCTTACTTAGTGGCAGGAGCCTTCTATGTATCAGGTACTTGGGATCCACAACAGAATATAAAATATAATCGTGCCTTGCTTGTGGTTTTCTCAGGAAGTTTGATCTTGCTCCTGCTGAGAGGCAAGTGCCGAATTGGATGCACTTGCTGCAATGAACAGTTGTCCTATTCTAAATGCATAGTGGCCAGTTGAGAATGACATCTCTCCCTAGTCTCCACATGTCACTACATGATCATGTTGGGGGCATGCAAGAGAGAAGTGGGTTTTAAAGGCACCAAAAGGGGAGACACAGATTAGTTCTGCCTAGGTGTAACTTGATGCTATATCTCCCAGTGCAGGATCTCAGCCAACATGTGGGTTATCATTGTTGACCCAAAGTTGCAAAGTGTGTTACTGATTTCTTCAAAACTTTTGATTCTGTCATTTTAATGTTTCTTTTCCCAACCACATACTTCCAGATATGTTGGAGTACATCAGTTTGCTGAGGATGGTTGAATTTGTAACAAAATGCATCAGGGCAGTGCTAGGTTGTGAATTGTTGCCCTAAAGCATGGGATCTAGCAACCTGTTAAATTAACTTTTATCACCAGTCTGCATCTTTCTTCTGTCTGCCTACACCAACATACAGGCTCTTCACACAGCCTTCCAACATCAGGGATTGCTTGTTTGGATTCAAAAAACCAATAAGGAAAGTTCTGATCATTTAGAGGACACTGATCTAGTAGTACAGTATGCAAGTTCTGCAAGAAGAGGCTATAAAGATCACTAGGTGAATCAAGGGTAGAGCATTCTTCACCAGGCATAGTTGTAATGTTTCTGATTATATGCATTTTATATACTATAGAATAAGAGCAACCCCTACTCCTCATGCAGTTGGAATGAAGAAGTATGGTTTGCAAGGATTAATGGTATGAAATGCAAGGGCCAGAGACCCCAATTTCCATTCCTGCCATCTCCAGTTTCCAACACCCTCAGTGGTCTCCAACTAGCTTCCCCCTCTTTAGACTACCTTCTGCAACTAATAACTAGACCTCTTATTTACTGCAGGAATAATAAGTGATGGTAACCATTAAATTTGTTTATTAAGCCTTGTTGGGGGAAGAGAAAATGAGTAAGCAAATAATTAGTTAAGATTAATGGATAGTTTCCAAACACTGCTAGTGAGTTAACCAATAAGCTTATTCATTAAGCTTATTGAGACTTTCTGCCTTTTTATGACATTCAAAACCAATTGCCTGAAGAGTTCCTTTAAAAATATAACTCTAATGGTAACAAACTACTTGGTGGCTTGTAGCTATAGTCAGCCCTCCATAGCCATGGATTCTGCACCCACAGATTCAACCATCCACAGCTTGATATATATATATATATATATATATATATATATATATATATAGCCAAACAGCAAACCTTGATTTTGGCATATGATCTAGGGATGACATTTTAGTACACTGTGGTATATAATGGGACTTGAGAACAGATTTTGGTATCCATGGAGAGTCCTGGAACCAAATCCCAGTGAATACCAAGGGCCCAGTGTATAATGGTAACTAATTATTTTTATAAGTAACTGTTCAAACTCTGCCTTTTCAGCTTTTAGCCTCACTGGGATATCCTTCACTTATGCAAAAGGATTTTGAGTTGAAGGGAAACTCCCAGCTCCTGGCAACAAGATAAACAGAGTTTTCTTTAATATCCTACAACTGCAGGACCACAATAAGGACTGGCTGAAGACTGATGCAGAACAGAGAGAAGCAGAAGAATGTAGCACATTTTTGAACTGCATGTTCTGCAGTGATAGTCTCTTTTGAAGAACACATTTAAAAAACAACAACAAAAAAATGCCTCTATCTGAGGTTTGTGGTACATTGCTTCAAACCCTCTGCAGGAATAAGTAGGCAACTATTGATAGACTTTTTTTTTAATGCTGCATGCATTGGCAGGATATAGCTCTGCCCTCCAGTTTATGGCTACATGTCAATTCCCTCTTATTGGAGATATGGTGTGCACATGAGCAGGATGTCCTGCAGGGGGACTAGCAGCTAGCTGTCTTTGAAAATGGCTGGGAAGCTGCTTATGTGTGTGACCTGAATAACTGTGCTTTGCATCTATCCCATCTGCTTTACATGCAGCCGGCGTAAGCAAGAGGTACCTAGCAGCCCTGCTGATACGGCTGTTCTGGAGCACTTATTGCTTCAACACATTGAGAGACAGCACCTCTGCAATTTGTCTCGACATGGTATCATCTTTTAGCTTACCAAACCAACCCTCTCTTATCTGTTTTGGTTCTGCATTATTCCATTCTCCCAGGTTGTCGCCTGCAATGACAGGGGACAGTGGCACAACTGAGCACATGCTGGGGAACAGTATGGCATATTGGGAATGGGGAGATATGTTGTCAGTAGTTATTTTTCAGTTGGTGATATTCTTTGTGAGAAAGTGACATAGCTATGTTTTTTTTAATTTTTCAAATGAGATGTGTGTTCATGTTATGTACATTGCAATAGAAAGTGAAACAGGAAAAGGAAAAGACTTTTTGAAAGAGACTTAAGTAAAGTACAGTCAGACCTCCGTACGCACAGATTCCTTATCCACACAGTCAACCATCCACATCATGAAAATATTTATATATACAGTGTGTGTGTGTGTGTGTGTGTGTGTGTGTGTGTGTGTGTGTGTGTGATATACATATTCCAGTTCAAAAGGCACTGGTTTTCTTTGGTTCCTCTTGGGGGGCAGGTTTGGTACCTACAATACTCTGAGGATTATTTTTTCAAAAAGCATCTGCATCTGGCATTATGTAGCATTTTGTTTAGAATGACTGAATGATAAAGTGTGGCCCCTATGCAGCTTCATCCTAATACAATTCCTTTCTGAAGACTGCTACTTTTGTATATATGAGGGAACCTCATGCTAAGTATTTTCACTCCTTTGAAGTGGAAGGTTTATTGAATCTGTGACAAAGCTCAAACATTATGCGAAATGTGATTGCCAAACCTCTTGAGACTTAGACAATGAGATTCAGAGCACCTAGAAACTCAAGCATGGTATCTATTGGAACAAGGGCCAGAACTCAGTGGAAAGCTAATTTTATTTTATTTTCAAAAAGAGGTTCACCAGTTCACTTTTATCTTTTTTTGTTTCCAAGCGTTTTCAAAACATATTCAGCTTTATTTGATTGCTTCACTGTCATTCTGTTCTACATAGGTATTCAAAGGCATAGCTGTGTTAGTCTGTTTAAGCATAAAAGGATGAAAAGTAATACTGTAGCACTTTTGAGATTAACTGAGAAAAAGAAATTTCTAGCATAAGCTTTTGTGGATTCTAGTCCTCTTCATCAGACTCCAGGAGGAAAGTGTCTCTAAAGCCTCCAGTTAAAAATGGGAATACCTGCCTGTTGCAGAACATTTTCATAGGACTCTAGAATCATAGAAGTGAAATGGATCAAAAGGACCTTCTAATCCAACCCTCTGCAGGAATACATAACCAAAGCAGTCATGTCAGATGGCCATTCAAACCTCTGTTTAAAAACCTCCATAGAAAAAGAGTCTACCACATGAGGCAGTCTATTCTGCTTTCAAACAGTTCTTATAGTAAAAGCGTTCTTCCCAAAGTTTAGGTGGAATCTCTTGTAACTGGAATCCATTGGTTCATGTTCTAGACTTGGGAGCAGGAGAAAATAAGCTCACTGCATCTTCTATGTGATATCCCTTTAGACACTTTTAGACGGCTATCATTTCACCTCTCACCCTTCTTTTCATCAAGCTAAACATACTCAGACCCCTAAGTAGGGATGTGATGAAAGCTCATTGCTGTTAGTTACACATGTATTTATGAGCTCTAAAATTTGGCACTTGCTCAATTGAGGTGTGAAAATTTGCAGATATTTCATTTGCAAAAGAAGGAATGGGGTGGGCACTTCAGTGAGACATTCAATGTTCAGGATGTTTTTTGCCCAAGTAATAAAAGTAACAGTGTTTCAGTCATTGATTTTACTTCTGTGAGCCTCGGTCAAAGCAATTTTAATTACTCCACTTGGTTGAAAGAGGGAAGCGGGAGAAGAAGGAATTCAATTCTAAAGATAAACACAGGCCACCCTTCCTTTTGAAGAGAAAGGTACCTAATGGCGCACTACAATCTCCATCAAAAGATCCATCATAGCTTCAAATCATAAAATTATATGCATGTGTGTTTCATGTGTACCTGACATTGTATGTAAGCACACAGAGATACAGTAGGATCACCTTCATAATTTGATACGCACCATTTTAACTGTGTTAGTCTCGCACAAGACAGTTTGAATTACTCCACTGGGTTGCAGGAGGAGAGGAAATTCCATTGTAAAGATAAATACAAGCCATCTTTTCTTGTTAGACACTGTGAGTGGAGTTTCACACAACTAATTGCAAGAAGAGATAAGAAAGGAAAGACAATTGAGTGTTTCATAGCCCACATTCTTCAAGAATTTATCAGGAATGGTCTGCTTCTCTGTGAGGGCCAACCAAGTTGAAATAACTCACTCCCCTCAGAGGGGCAACAGGAGCAAAATATTTCTCACCCCTTTGGGGATGGGAAGAGAGAATTTACACACCACTATCCATAAGTCATTTCTCATAGGGCTTGATTGCCAGAACCTTGATTTTCACAGTCATCCTCCCCTGGACACATTTCAGTTTGTCAATATCCATCTTGAACTGTGGTGCCCAGAACTAGACACAGTATTCCAGGTGAGCAAAGCAAAATAGAATGGTACTATTACTCCCACTGATCAGCACACTATATTCCTGTGGATGCACCATAGAATTGCATTGGATTGTTTGGCCACCACTTCACACTGTTGACTCATGTTTAGCTTGCAGTCTATTAAAACCCTTACATCCTTTTTGTTGTCTTGTTTTCAGGCCAAGTGTCACCCATTCTCTTCTTGTGAATTTTATTTTTTCTGCCTAAATATAGTACCCTGCATTTGTAACTGTTGAAATTCATTTTGTTAGTTTTGGTGCCTCCCTCCAATCTAGCATGATAATTTTGAATTCTGGCCTTTGGGGTATTAGCTATCCCTCCTAATTTAGTGTCATCTGCAAATTTGATAAGTATGCCTTCTATTCCATCATCCAAGGCATTTATAAAGATTTTGTAGAACCCTGAGCACAGGACAGAACCCTGAGGCATCCCACTAGTCACTTATCTTCATGATGAAGAGGAGCCATTGGTGAACACTCTTTGGGTTTTGTCCATCAACTAATTAGAAATCAGTAGTGTCAAGTCAACATTTCACCAGTTTGTCTGCAAGAATACAAAGGGAAGAAGGGTGTTGTCAAATATTTTACTGAAATCAAGATACAGCACACCCACAACATTCCTCTCCTCTACCAAGCTGATAACTATACCCAAAAAAGAGATGAGATCAGTTTGGCATTTTTTTTGTTTTTGTTTTGATAAACCCATGTTGGCTCATAGTACTTACATTTAAACAGGGCTATCATATCACCTCTTAACCTTCTCTTTTCCAGGCTAAACATACCCAGCTCCCTAAGTCTCTCCTCATAAGGCATGGTATCCAGACCCTTCACCATTTTAGTCGTCCTCTTTTGGACACACTGTGTTGGTTCTGTAGGCTATATTTCGGAGGAAGGAACTAGCAAAACCACCTGTGAGTATTCCTTACTTGAATAAACCTGGTGAAATACCTGGTGTGTGTGTGTGTGTGTGTGTGTGTGTGTGTGTGACTTAAAGGCACATACACACAAATTTTATTTTAGCACTTATAACAGGGCAGCAGCTTCTGGGGCTTTTAGACTGGTAGGCTTAGTGCCAATTGCTTTTCTTTTCTTCCCTGTTTCTAGCACATCCTATCAACAGCCTCCACAAGGCTCTAATGGCATATTCTTCGCTTCATATGACCAATGTCTGTACCCAGGTTATTTGCATATTTGCTTGTGCTGTACTCTGAATGACCCTTGCAAATGACCCTTGCAAATGACCCTTGCAAATGCACCTAATTCATGCTATGCCCTAAATCAGTCCTACACAAAGTGGTAGTCCCTAGACCAATGGCTATCAATCCTGTATGAGTTTCCAGGAAAGAAAGGGACAGTTGTAAACAATGGCACAAATATGGTACAACTGGGGATGGTGTAAGACTTGAAGGTTCTGATCCCTCCTCCTCCTCTCAAATGTCTCATGTGTAAAATTTAAATATATGTGCAGTTATTGAAATTATTTAAATAAATTTGTTCTAATTTGCAAAATGTTATTTCCTTATAAAATGTTAGAATATGAATATACATGAATGTGAGAATAAAAATATTCATGTTTAATAAACAAAGTATTTTTATCCATATACTGCATCAAATGGGGGGACGGACAACTTCTACTTTTAAATATAAAGCAGGGGGGGGGGAGGATGGTTTCCCAAAGATAAAAAGTTTGAGTACTATTGAACTACTATTATATATAGGGGCAAGAAACAAACAAGCAAAAAAGAACCATGCAAACTAGCCCTTCTGATATGTAATTTTCAATGTGAAGTGAGTATAGAGCATTCTCGATGTCTCTTGACTTGAGCTGGAGAGGTCCAAGAAAAGTTTTATCACCGTATCTACTTTTGTCTAAACTAGTCTTGTAGTGTTTGTTGTTTGCACCTGGCCTCTGTTAGTGCATATCTACTGCAAAATGCTTGCAACTTTTAGTGATGACTTTAGTGATGAAACATACATGATAGGAGGGACACCTCAGGAAAGGTTTTTATGTCATCGGTTGTCGCCTCAGATACAGGTCTTGCTGACAAAGGTATTCCCATGTTCAGCTGATATCAGCAAGAGGATATATATCACATTGATACAAATACACTGGGAATCGTGTGTGTGTGAGTGTGTAAACCAAAGATTATTCTGTGATCTGTGGAGGTGTAGAAGTGTCAGTGGTCTTGAACTGTCCTAGAATTTGTTTTCCAAAGAAATACTTTGATATTTGTGTCTTGGATATAAATTGTAGGTGCAAATGAATTTTAAAGCTGGCAATGGAATTATATGTGTTTTCCCACTTTTAATGGATGGTTTTGTAAGCCAGCATGCAATGGCAGTTATTGTTCTGGTTTCAAATTTCCAACATAAGGGGGAGAAATGCATTTTTAATGGTGAAACATAAGCAAATATTTGCATATACTAGAAGGTTCACTGTTATCAGCAAGGGACATATAAGTAATCTCTGCCATGTTGAAAATGTTCCCACAGGAAAACTTTCTCAGCCCTGTTAACATTTTGTTTGTTTCTTGTTAATATTATGTTTCTGTTCTAGTCCACAACTAGTGTTAGGTAGATTTTACAGGCCCATTTCACAATCTGGGGATTAATTTCAACCATAAAATGTTGGCTCTAGGCTGAATTATGGCAGATAAATGTGACTGTCAGAGTTAAAGTTTGAATTATTTCACAAAGCCTGAATAAAGTCAGTTTGACCAGTTGAGAGGAATAAAACTTGTCTGAAAAAGTTATAGCTTCACAGAGAACTCATTGCTGAGAATAACATTTTAACATGACTTAATTTCATGGGCTGTCACTCTGTGATCAGTCAGAACACAGGCTGTGGAAGAATGCAGAAAATCCACAAATATTTGGGGTTCAAAGAATTTCTCTGCTGGCCAGAGGGCAATAAACCCTAAGACATGTCACCATTTCTTTGACTTTGGGCAAGTCAAGAAGACCTTATTTGTATCTGTGCAAACAGACCCATGGAACTGAAAGTCTGCACTGCTATAAGCATGTTGTGATCTAGGTCCCAGGTTCCAAGAAAGAAAAAATGAGGGCAGAGCTTAAGGAATTATGAAATCTTCTGACAGAAAACTTGGAACAAGGAATGGTGCACGGTGGGGAGGGAAATGGGAAACCGATGAGCTGTGCCCCTTAGTTTCACTCTGGTTTGGATTCTTATGCCGAGTCCTCACTGAGGTGGTGAGCCTAAATCTAAATTGCACCATTTCTGGTTGCTGGTAGAGTCAGATGGAAGTTGTAGCACCTCTATAACAAAATAATAATTCCAACATTTGCCTTGTTTAGAGATTCATTGTTGTATATGAATAGAGAACATCACTCCCTCTCTCATTCTCCCTATCTTAGGCAGAATACAATTGCAGCATTTGCATGTATAATTGGAAAGCCTGATCCCATGGAGCTCTATAATCTGTGTTCACTTGAATGTGATTATAACTTCTTTTCATCATGAGGAGGTCAGGAATGAGGTGTGTGCAGCTAGAGTGTGTATCCTCAGCTTCCTCTACTACATGGTTGGGAATGATGCAGTTCTCCAGATGTTCTGCAGCCCTCATTGGGTATGCTGCCTAGAGCTCCAGTCCAAAAACATCTGGAGGGCTGCATAATTCTCATCTCTGTTCGACTACACAAATGAATGTTTGACCAAACCTATAATCATCTATTTATCTTTATGTTGTAGTGGTTTGAGTGTTGGACTACAACTCTACAACTAAGTGGGTTTCAGTCATGAAACCCACTGGGTGACCTTGGGCAAGTCATATTCTCTCAACCTCAGATGAAGGCAAAAGTAACCACCCCCAACAAATCTTGCCAAGAAACCCCCTTTACAGGGCCACCTTAAGGTTGACATAAGTTGGAAATGACTTGAAAGCACACAACAAAACTATCTCCTACCTTTCTTAGGATGGCATACCAACCTTCCAGCTATCCCATTATGACAAGAACAGTCCCATTAATCCTCTGTCATCCCACTTTTTATAGTTTCATAAGTCCAGCAATCACAGATTGGGGTGCAGTGTGCGTCCCCACATCTTCCAATTCGATTCCATGCTCTAAAATCTTTGATACCACTGAATGCTCCTTTGCCATGCTAGGTCCATCGTATTTCTGTTTCTTCTCCATCTCCCCCCTTCCACAATTTCAACATGAAACCATGGAATATAAATGCTGGCTTTGGCCAGTCTATCGTTAGTCTGGCCACTGGGATCACTGAGGCCATGGAAATATACCCTAACCTTTCCTCACCACCTTTCAAATCCCTTCCTGCCTCAGATGAATCCTATTTCATTTCAGGAGTTGTGGCTTGGTGAAGATAAGAGCTTTCCTTTTAACAAGGATCAGGTTTTAATTTCTACCTCTGTGTTGCCTCTGCCAGTGTCACTCTGCCAACCTAGCTGTGGCATTATACTCGGCTGGCTGTTTGCCACCCAGCACTTGGCCTCAGTGATTGACAGAATGAGCAGCATGTGGCAGACAGCAGAGTCTGTTCAGTGCACTGGTGGGACAAACAGACCGTTGCCCTCAGGGGGTGGCACAGTGGTAGATAGAGGAAGAAAAAGGGGAAACACATGCATACGCGCTCACACACACACACACAGAGCTCTGGTTTTACCATCAAATATTCTTTTTCTCTGCTTGGAAGATACAGAGAGTGCAGAATAGCAAGCGTTCAGTCATATTCAGTTTTTGACTGAATGTTTAACCTTGACAGACCTGAAACCCTGAACTAGGGTTACTTTTGTGGTTGTTATTCCTGCCTCCTATTATTATTATTTCACCATTCTCTCAAAATTGGGTGTCAAGACTGCTGCTGCTTTAATTGTTGACTTTATCTGACTGTGGATTTTTAAAATCAGAATTAAGATGGATAATAGCACTTTTGGTTATACTTATCACATGATGTTGCCTCCAAATTGCTGCTGCTGTATCTACAGAGCTTGGATAGGGTGTCCCTTGACATTGATGGGGAACACTCATCGATAAGCTCCCAGTTGTATTGCTGTGGTATTAATTCTCTGGTATGAGTTTGGGCCATCACATGGTCTCAGTCTCCTCCTTTTCTCTCTTCCCCTCCCCCTCGCTATCCCCAAGCAGTTTTCTTTCCTTTTCCTTTTTCTTTGTCTCACTAAATTGCATTATCATAATTGCTAAATTGCATTACAACTAAAAAGTAAAACAAGAATAAAAAACAATGAAATGAATGCTGAGGAGGGCAATAAGCCAGGGAGGCAGGGTTAAGGGGAAGCCTGGAAGAGAACCGAGGGATTATTGATGGCTGAAACAGCCCCAGTCTATTGTGAATAATAATAATAATAATAATAATAATAATAATAATAATAATACATATGATACTGAGGGCTCCCAAACTGGTATGCATCCATTTACTTTTGCTAATGTGATCATAGTGAGAACAGGGCTTGTGTGATAATGTCCATAGTCAGAACATACAACATGTCAGCATTAAAATAGGTGGTAACCATGTGTCTTTCCACATGTTCTTGGTTTGCAGCTCCCAGAACCACAGGGCCACACCTTCTCCACCCCAGTTTATAGTAAGGTGGGGATGATTTTTTAACTGGATACAGTATGCCCTTACCTTATGTGGGGGATCCGTTTTGGACCCTGCTGTGTAAGGCAAGTTCCGCGTATGCTTGTGCCCCATTGAAATGAATGGGGCTCATGCATGCAGCATGACGCGGAACACACACCATTTCCTCTTTGTTCTGCGGCTTTCAGCGTAAACTGAATATGACGCATATGATGCAGGCACACTGTATTAGTGTCACATGAATCATAGTGGGTGTCTTGCTCTCACACTGCACCAGTAGGCAGAGTGCCAGAAGTTCAGAAGCCGAAGGAACAAGCTGTAGCCAATAACAAACAGACTAGGTTCAGAAGTCATAAATCCAACCAAAGTCCATGTGTAGCATAATAATGAAGTCAAGAAACAATCCAGAGTTGTAAATCACAGTCAGATCTCACAGGCTGAGAGAGATTCAGGCTGAGAGAGAAGTCAAGTTTGTTTTCAGCAATTGAAAGGAAGAAAGGCCCTTGACTTAGGAAGAACACTGACTCAGCCCCACGCAACTTGCAGACTATATTTCAAGAGGGTGTTTCCCCACTGCATTCACAACCCACTCACTTCACCTGTGGAGAAGGGACTGGGTTTGTTCCAGACACTGAAACCTTCACCTTTCCCAAGGACTTGGCCCTGTTTCTTCTAGCCCCACTTGCTGTGGAGCACTCAGGTGGCTGTTAGACTGAGCTGGAGGAGGGCACAACTCCAGTAAGTCTGTTTCATCTTCTGTAGCCAAACTCTCAAAGGGGGGCAGACAGGTACGTCTGTTTATCTTCAGAAGCTGAACAATCAAGGGAGGGCATGGCAGTGGCAGCAGAAAGTCTTTAAAGAAGACTCGAAGAGAGAAGGTTCAAAGAATCCATCACTCCAAACAACAACCATGCAATTCCAAACAGATTGTACAATGGAAGGCCTCTAGCCTCCAAGACAGCTGGATTTACACACAGAAAGGCTAGTGTAGCTATTTAAAAAGTCAAAACATAAATTTTGTTTGTATACAGAGTTAACCAGGGCTTGCAGAGAGGAAAAAAAAGAAGGCAAATCTGTTTTATTACCTAATGGGGCATAAAGGCTGAGAAATAAGTACAATACTGTATCCGGGGACCCCAAAACAACAAAGTAATAATACAGTTAATGGGAACCTATGATGCCTATTATGTCATTGATAAAAATGAGACCACAGATACTAGTTTTTCATTCAAAACTGGGGGTAAGAAGATGGAATAGATGCATATATCACAGCTCTAAAGACGCTGAAATCTACATGCAGCTTTCAAGAGATAAGAGACTCCCTAATCCAGAACAGAATATGTGTCACATCTGCCTTGAGGGAAAGTTTACTGGGGGAAACGGATCTCACCCTGAAAAAAATTCATCAAAATTCAAGTGCAGTTGAATTGCCAAGACAGAGGTTCAAAACTATTACATCAGTACAGAACAGTCCCGAACAGATGGACAAGTTTAGCGTAACTTCTGAGAACAAGGAATTGAACAGCCTTGAAACCACAATGTTATTGGTACATGTATTGTGGGAGGCTACTTGAAAGATGCAATAATGAATGTCCAGCCTATGGAAAAGTCTGAAAAGTCTGTAGAGATGGAAAGAGTATTGGGGGGGGGGGGGAATTAAAATGGTTAAAAAAAACCCCACCCTTATTTTTCAAGTGTAAAGAAACCTTGATGAGTAAAATCCTGGACTGAAAAGAATTTTTACAGTTCACAGCCAATTCTGAGCAAAAATTTACATGTGGGTGATTTGAGCAGAAAACAGCATTTTCTGTGCAGAAAATATTCCTACACAGAAATGTTATTTCCTGCACAAAAAAGCAGAAAATGCTGTGCTAGGGGACTTATTATGTGTAAAAATTTCCACATCGGTGATTTGCATAGAAAATGCCATTTTCTGCCCAAAAAATATTTCTATGACCCTAGTTCAAGGGCTACATAGGGGCCGTGAAAGTCTCCCAATCCCTACTTATCAGAACACAGCCACTACAATAGAGGGTGGTCCATTCCCCTGTTGTTTGGGAAGCAAGTGACTGATCTTTCCACCCTTTCTCACATGAGTGATCTCTGACACAAGAGGGAATTGTGACTGGGACCCCTCTTCTGCCTGTTGCAATAGATATCACTCACAGGAAGGGGCAGCAATGTTAGTCTTCTGCGTCATGAGCAACAGGGGAATGGACCCCTGTCCACTGTAGTGACTACTTAGCAGTAAGTGGGAATGGGAGGTTTGGGCCAGAATTCTCTTTGTATATCTGTAACTGCAGTTACTCATCTGTAACTGCCCAGTAGTAATGCTCAGCCAGTATTTTCTGTACAGAAAATGATGTTTATTTTTTTTTTTTTTTAAAGAAAATCTTCTGTGACGGCCATTAAATGGGTAGAGACCCAACAGGAGGGATTCCAAAGAATTAAATCAACAACAAAGCACTGAACACTGAAATACTACTATCAAGCTGAGAAATTGGGACCGCAGTGTTGAAGCTTCAGAAACATGTTGTGGAGCAGTATTGATGAAACATCAGCATCCCATAACTTTTGTAGTAGTTCAGAAAGATGTGGCATAAAGTACTACCCAGTTAAGTTTGCTATTTGTCCCAGAAAACCAGGAAGATTTTAGACTGAACAGTCTGAAAAATGTCCTAGTCAGCTGGACCACTTGAAGCAACAACCCGGATTCCTAAAGGCAGGAGCTAAACCTCACAAGAAGATTGATCATTCTGCCCTTGAGGCTCTGGGTGGTACTGCCCAGACATGCCAGACTAAGAGCTTGGAAAAGCGGCAAGAGAAAAGAAAGCAGGTGAGCAGAGGAGGGCTTGTTTCCTGGTAAGTCTGTGGCAATGCTGCTGGAGGTGGTGGAACTTTGCTTCCAAGCAACTGCCACAGTAGAAGGGAGTTCTTCTTTCTCTGGTGGCTGCTTGGGAGCTTCTCTCCACCCCTCCCCATAGAATGGTGTGCAGGGAAAAACTTTTCCTAAGTTCCCTTCCAAATGGCTAGAATTCAGAGACATAGGTTTAATTTGCAAAGCAAAAATAATGCAGCTTGACATCACTTTAACTCAGTCTTAATCTTATGGGATTCTGGGATTTATAATTTTGTGAGCTATGTAGCCTTCTCTGCCAGAGAGCTATGGTGCCACATCTTCAAATCCCAGCATGCAAATTGATGGCAATAGACAATAACAATGTGATATGTCAAAATGTATGTGGGGTTTGGGGGGTGGGGTGGAGGCCTGGGTTGTCGATAAGATGCCCAATCCAATCCTGTATGCTTTTGTCCCAGTTTTGTGGAAGAGAATTATGGCAATCCTATAGTCAGGGAGGTCCCTTCCACTAACAGATACATTAAGCAGTGCGTACGTTTTGGACAACTGCAGAGCTCTGACCAAGGGGAAATACAATTGCACAAACAAATTCTCAACAAGGAACAAGAAAACTTTGGCAACTGGTCCCACAGTTGCCACTGAGTCCCATACGCAGGAGGAAGAACAAGGAGTTCTGCAAAGGAAAGAGAGGCACCAACAGAGTCCAGTCCTCTAAAAACAATGGGTCCAACAATACAGAAGAAAGCACAGCACTCAGAGCAACAGAATAAATGAGGAGTGGGCAACTGGGTGAGTGTAAGCCCTAAAAGATCACAGCAGAGGCTAGATCCCTATGGTGAGGTATGCCATAGCCATTTCTAGTCCCAACCACCAACCACTTTTTTTAAAAAATGGAAACCAAGGAAAGGAAAGTGTGACAATATGTGTAGGCCTCAGAAATAAAACCAGCAGTTGCAGGGATGGTGGAGTTTGCAGGAGAATCAGGAAGAGTCACTCAGTGTGTATTGGTTAGGCAAGGAGAGGACAATAGGCCTAAGAACTGCTCTGTAGGAATTTATATTCTTTAAAGTGCAGTATTTATATTGAAGTGGGTGTGGTTTCTTAATTAGACTTAATTTCACACATGACTAACAAGCACAGACCATCTTCTGCCTTACATGTTCAATGAATGTGTGGAAAGGAGGCTAGCTGAACATCCCTACAAGTATAATGAATAGGCCTACAATGGAGTCCCCCCCCCATTTTCCTGGTTTGGGAAAACTCTGAGCTCTACAGGTTGGATTACTGTAACGTTCTCTACATGGGGATTCCTTTGAAGAGTGTCGGAAATTTCAGTTGGTGCAAAGAGCCACAGCCAGATTGCTAACTTGGGCTGGCTACAGGGATCACACAACTCCCTTATTGTAACAGCTCTAAAGCCCTATATGATTCAGGTCCAGGTTATCTGAAGGACAATATTATTCCTTATGATCCAACCTATGCTTTGAGATCTGCTGGGTGGGATCTTCTCTCTGTTCTACCAACCTCACAGGTATATCTGGTGGGAACATGGGAGAGAGTCTTCTCAATCGCTGCCCCAGGCTCTGGGATTCCCTTCCAAGAGAAGTTAGACATCCTTCCTACTTACTTTTTGCAAATAAATAAAAACTTTCGTATTCTGATAGGCATTTGATGATTGACTATATAAGGCCCATCTTACATAATGTGCTGAATATTGTTAGTTGTTGTACTAGTGTGTGTGTGTGTTTTAATGATGTATGTTTTAATCTGGGTGTCTTTTTTTAGTTTTAACTTTTGTATCTTGTCGGATTTTTAACAGTCTTTTTTTTAATTGTAAGCTGCTTTGAGTTCCAATTTTCTGGGGAAATGGTAAGGGTAATAATAATAACAATACAGCTTCTCCTTCAAGGATACCCCAGATTCTAGATCTGGGCACGGCTACTGCAAATGCTCACAGCAAATGGCATAGGTCTGTTGCTTTCTAACAAAAGAGGTTTTATAACATTCTGCCTGTCAATCCACTGAAGAACAGTGATGGATTCAGTAACACTCAGAGATGTCAGTGCAAATGATCAACAAAGGGTGAGCCTATTCTCCACAGCTATTCGTAATCCTGTTTATTAAAATTGTATTTTGGGGATTAGATTCATTAAAGGGTGGCTCAAGGCCTGAGGGAGACTTTGATGCTGGCGGGATTTTTAGGTGGGCTCAGGCACATTTAAGATCATGGCAACAGTACCACAATTGTACATGTGAATAGGAAATCGGTACAAGCTCATAACTGACAAATAGGAATGCCAACCAAGGTGTTATCTTGATATTAGGACAATCTCTGTCACTGAATACTATTCAGTTGTGATATTTCTAGAAAATTGAATAATGGTATTGGTTAGAGGAATAGGGCCTTTGTACAGCTGCCCTTCCTATCTTGTAGGAAGCAATTCTTATGGCAGTTACAGCTCGCTGATAGACTGTGGAGAAGCCAGATGCCTGATAGTCCTCCTGTACTGCTATTGTCAGATGGTTACCGCTGAGTGCATAAAACATGAGACCACACAAATATGAGGGCTTCACTTGTCTGCATAAATCTGGACCTCATGATTCCACCAGGGGCATGTATGGATTCTAGACTTCTAAAGTATGAATTACAGTAACATCTGGGGGGAAAAAACAGAATTAGTGGTGACATGTTGACTAGCAAAAGGGTCTTTCAGCTTTACTGCTTTTAGAAATGGGGCAATCTGTGTTATTTTCAACAGCAGAGATGATTTTTTTTATAGCCAATGGTTTATTTTGTACTTGAAAAATAATGCTTTTCTTTTTACAACAGGACAAGAAGTTGTATATTCAAACCTGTGAATGAATTCTTGATTTAAATAAGGTATTACATTCAAATCGTGCCCCCCCTCCACTCTACTATCTTTTCATAAGCAAAGCCGGAGATCTGTGGTCCTTTCTAGAAAGAACGAAAGACAAAAGTCAGTAAATATGAGTGAAAGTTAAGAGGAGAAGGAGTGTGTATTGGGGTTTTTACTATCATATTTGCAACCTTAAAGACAACAAAATACACATATGCTTATTCATTTAGCGAACAGGTAGCATTTTGTTGTAAAACTCTATTGTTGCAAAAGGACTAAAGCAACTATTCTGTGAGGCCAAATTAATGCTTGCTGCGTTATCATCCAAAGATGAGCGACTTCATTCCATGTTAGAATCAATGAGACGTGTAACTGTGCATTCCTACCAGATGGTATGCTAGACTTGATCAACTGCATATAATAAATTGTTATGATACTACAGCTGCATTCAGGTCCAAAACATTCCTTCATCCCACCACCCCAATCCTGCCCTTGGCGGCATTGTACAAATATCCCAGGTGTCTGTCTTGAGTATTGGTTAGATGTTGAAAATGCAGATCTCTGATACTGCTTGTGGGAGCATTAAACATACTAACCATCATTTTGCAGTGGTTAAGGCTTTCCTTTTGATACCTTTCAATGCTCTAGTGATTCCTGAGCTTAAAAATTGTTTCTCAATACTAACACAATGTGTTCCAAATGTAAACATCACCATCAGCCAAGCCAAGGTTACCACATGAAGTATTTGAAAGTTAATTCAAACAAGTTTTCCTGTGCATCTGTAACTTGTCTGAAATACTTGGGAAATACAATGTCTACATTAAATGTCCAAGTGGTAACATTTTATCCTTGCCAAATGCATTTTATCATACCCAAAATAGCTCTGTAAACATACAGTTTAAAGGGAGAAGAAGATAATTGTATTCTACAAAAGCACTCAAGCAAATGGAATATAATGAAAATGTTGACATTTAGATTCTTTTTTTAAAAAAAGAGTATTTCTAGGGTGATAATTTCCTTTAATGCTTTCTTTGAGGCAATGTTGAGAATATGATAAAATATTCAGACACATTTTTAAGGCTTGCCCTCACTGAATGCAGAATATAATATTGAAATGAAATACAATTCTGTTTTAAATAAGATTCTTTACTAATCTTGGTGCATATGATCATTTGTGCACACACTACTAAGTGAGAGAGCAAAATAGGGTCTTACTGATAACTCATATTTAGGTTGGCACTTCTGGTTCTCTTCCAGGAGACTGTATTTCAAGCGCTTTATTATATATCCACACACAAATGTCTTCCATTGGGGTTAGTGACCTTTCTAAAAAGTTTATCACACAAGGAAAATCCTGTGCAGAAATGGGCGTTTAAACTGGAAAAAAACCCACAAAAGCGGGTTGATTTTCACACAATGTCATGGTTAAAGTGGTGTTAACCTGAAAGGAAAGTAGACAGAAAGTAGACAAAAACTGCTCCTTTTTACTTTTGGAAAATACCAAAAGTAAAAAGGAGTGGCTTTTGTCTACTTTCTGTTCAGACTAACACCACTTTAGAAGCTGATGGAGACAGCTCTCAAAGATGGAAAAGGGACCTGTCATAGCAGAAGAAAATATTCACTGGGGGGGAAAAACTGCTGGTGAAAAATTCTAGTTACATGGTAAAATAGAACAGCAAAGGCTTTAGACACAAGTCACCTAACCACCTTTCATCTACAAAGTCTAACGTCTCCAAGGACAAATTAAAAGATCCCTGGAACAGATTTTTAAAATGGTTTAATTATTTGTTTTTAATTTTATATTTATACATTTTAATGTTGTACTGTTTTTAAACTGTATTGTTTTAAATCTGCTGTTCACCATTTTGAGTCCCTGTATTGGGAGAAAGGTGGGATATAAGAAAATAAAATAATAATAATAATAACAACAACAACTTTAAAAAAGGTATAGCAATATTATACCTTTGAGACAGCATGGTGTAAGAGTCAGCATGGTTAGTGGTTTGAGCATTGAACTAAAAATCTGGAGATCAGGCTTCGATTTCCTGCTTAGCCATGGAAATCCATTGGATAACCTTGAGTGAGTCACAGACCTTCAGTGTTGTTATGTGCCTTCAAGCTGTTTCCGACTTGTGGCGACCCTAAGGTTAACCTATCATGGGGTTTTCTTGGCAAGTTGCTTTAGAGAGGGGTTGCCACTGCCTACCTCTAAGGCTGAGAGAAGTTTGCCTTACGGTCGCCGTAAGTTGGAAGCAACATGAAGGCATACAACAACAATAATAGCAATATTTAATGTTGGAGAGGATCTTTAAACATAGAGGCTTGGGCATCATTATTTACAATCAAGTCATCACCACCCAACCATCCCACAGACTAAATTCACCATGTGCCTATACATTCTTCTTTGTCTTGATATTTCTTCAGGCACTGTGCTGAAAAAACAATTACAAAACCCCAAACCCAGTAAATTACAAGATTATTTTAAAACAGCTCTACAACAACACAATGCATGAGATGTATATTAGTATATATCAAGTTGGGGGGGTGGGTTCTCTCTCTTTCTTATATGGGAAAAGCCAGTAAAGTTGCAGTTACAGGCTGGGACATTAGCCATGACTGGCTATCTCAAGGGTCAACAGCAGTGCCTTTAGTGCAGGGAAGACACTGTGTCTGTCTGTACGGTCTCAGTGAATGTTATCTGCTCTGGCAGCACATACAACTTTGAGTCAGATCACAACTAGGCAATTGGAGGCCACCTGTCTGACCTCCATGCCACACACAGTGTCACCTGCTCTCAATGAATACCTCTTGTTTGTTGCTGCCTCTAACTGCACCCAGGGATGGCTTCCTTTGCCTTATCCATCCTTCTCAGATATGGTTGCTGGTCCTAGTAACTGCTCTTGTTATGTGGCAAGAACCATCATTCTGGTGATTATTTAAGGTAAATACATGGTAACCCAGTGACAGTAGAGATAGTGGGATGGTAGAAATGATGGAATAGTCAGGAAATATGTGTGAAGCAGAAACATTTGTAGCAAGCGGCTAAGAAAATGATAGTGTGAATGTTTATTCCATACATAGTTTTCATCCTCCCTGAAATCATTTCAAGTTTGGATCCCAAATTATACACTGCTCCCTCGGGTTACGAAATTAATTCGTTCCGCGGCCGCTTTCGTAACCCGAAAAGCCTTCGTAAGCCGAAATGCCATAGGCGCTAATGGGGAAAAGCCGCGATTTCGTGCGAAAAAGCCGAAAAAAGCACCAAAAATTTTTTCGTAACCCGAAAAAACATTCGTAACCCGGAACAATTATTTCCTATGGGATTTTTTCGTATCCCGGAAATTTCGTAACCTGGGTATTTCGTATCCCGAGGTACCACTGTACTGAAGTTCCAGATAAGACCAACTCATGGTTGCACTACACTGCCCTTCATCTGAATACCAACATTTTGCAACCAATTGTGAACCTGGGAATGTATTGTGGAAGCCAGCACATGTAGTGGTTTGAGCATTGGGCTACAACATTGGGCTACCAGGGTTCAAATCCTTACTCAGCCTTTGAAACCTATTGACAGATCTTAGGCAAGCCAGAGTCTCCCAGCCTAAGAAGAAGGGGATGACAAACCTCCTTGGAAACTGCAGTCCAAGAATTCTAGAGGGCTGCATGTTCCTCATTCTTCTTGGAGCTGCCATTTTTCTTTATTGTCTTTCTCTCTTCCTTCCTGCTCCTCAGTCTAACAAATCCTTCTTGGAATAGTTTTAAATATATTCAGATTCATTAACTGAAATAGTTTCAATGTGATTATCCTTTATTCATTAGCTAATTGTAGGGTTCTATTAATTTTAATATTGAAAATTAATAAAAGTGTCTTGCCAATTACACTTTTGATAAAGTTAAACAGTTCCTCAAGTGCTATTTAACCAAATATATGGGCATAAGAATGTTTTAGCAAGTGTACTTAATTCAACTCTTTTTTATGTTAATGTTGGATACTGATCTGCCATCTTTATACATTTTTGGTTCGCTCGTCATTAGTAGCATTCCATGGATCTCAGTCTCTTTCACACACAAAAGGAGCCCTTCTGTTTGTAGAAGATGCAGGAGGGATCCAACTCTCTGTGTGTTTCAAATGGATATTTTTTAGCACAGAAGAAGTCAAGACTTTCTTGAAAGGTAAGAATAGTTTATGATGCATGTGTGTCTTGGCTTACACTCTCATCAAAAGGGGGGGAATAAGTTTTTTGGGTTATGGGGTGAAAATTGCATGACAAAATGCACCCCTACATAGAGAAATAAAAACACATCTGTAGGAAATTAAATTAGAGATAACAAGCACATTTCCTGGTGTTACATCTCAGATTTTCCAAGGAGAGGATACCGTAATAATGACCAAGAAAGATTTTCAATGAATGCCAATGCATGGTGATATTTCCCAGTTACATTTGATGGTATGGGCTGGTTAGATGTGTCAGTGGGTGGGTTCCAGTGGGTGGGGGCTCCAATTAGGGCCTTCCTTCTACTCCCAAAATGGGAAGAGGACAGATTCCTCACTGTCCTTCAGCCCCCGTCACAATATTTATAACAGGTTTGGGGGAACCCTGCAGAATATATTTGGAGAGACGTGTTGGAAATAAAGAGGTGCCAATGTTTGTATAAAGTGATCACTGGAAAGGGGTCAGTGGGAAGCTAGATACCCCCTGGAGTTTCCTCCTTTCTTTCCTAGACATATATACTTAGGTTTTTTTCTTCCTCCATCTGTAGTGAGGTTACTTTTCTCCTTTCGTCAAGATTGCCAGTCAGTCTGACCACTTTGTGGGAGAAGAGAATGACCACAAAGAGGCTTCATCCCCAGTAATGGCTGCCACTTTACTCCCACATGTAAGAGCCAGCTAGAGGCAATCTTGTAAGTTTATCGGGACTCCTTTTGTAGATTTCCTTTTGCTTATACAATAAACTTCTTTTTAAAAAGCCTACTAGAGCAACCTGAGCCATTATTCCTATCTCTACCATAAACTCCGTTGAACTGGCTTGTTGCACTCTGCTTACTTTTTAAACTCTGCTTAACCTTTGTAATTAATGTTTTAGTTTTATCCTTTTAAATTATCGTAATCTGCCTTGAATCCCATTTTGGGAGAAAGATGGACTATAAATCTCATAAATAAATAAATAAATAAATATGAATACTGAACTTTCCTACAAGAAAAGGGGGGGAATAGGACATCCTGCTACATGAAGGGCCCCTCTGCTCATGAGACATGGGATTTTACTCAGTGTTGTAACAGAGGTTATGGGTTAGTTAATTTGTCTGTTTTTGACATGCTGAGTAATCTTAAGTTTACTACCTTGAGTAATAAGCAGGTAGTCTTTTCTGCATACTTTGAATGTAGTACAGAAACACACTTTAGCTTGATTGCCATTGTGTTGTTTGATTTGCTAACAATGCTTAGTATTGCTACAATTCAAAGTTCACTTATCATTTGGAAATATAGTCTAATTACTGGTTATCAGTGACCAGTAATCATGACATTAGAATCTATCCTGAGGGAAAAAAAGAGAGAAGAGATGGTAATCTAAAGGCAGCAGAGATCTGGCTCACTCCTTCCTTCCATCCATTTTGGTTGCATATCCCAGCTTTTTATGGTTGCCTACAATTTTTAATATAGTATTCATAGATATCTCTTTTTTTTTTTCCTGTCAGGCAACATACACAAGCATTTCCAAATGGGTTCCTGTCTAAATGCAGACCAGCACTTAATTTCAGCAAGGTTGACACCTCTGCACTTTAAGATTGGGCTACTAATATGATAATTACTTGAAATGTGAATTTCTCAGTCTTGTTGCAATTAATTTGAAGATTAATAACTCATTGTTACCGATCATTGCTTTTCTGTGCAGGTATTATTGAATGTGGGAATGTGTAACAGGGCTAAACTGAATAAAGAGTTGTAGACTGCAATCTTAATACAGTTACATGAGAATAAATCTCATTGTATTCAGTGCAGCTTATTCCTGAGCAGAAATGTGTATGACTGCATCTCTGATTCATTAAATATTCATTAAAATATGTATGCACTACAGCCAGCATGGCATAGTGGACTGAGTGTTAGACTATGACTCTGAAGACCAGGGTTAGATTCCCAGCTTGGCCAAGATGAAACCCACTGGGTGTCTTTGGGAAAGCCACATGCTCTCAGCCTCAGGGGAAGGTAAACCTCCTCTAAAGAAATTATGCCTAGATAGGGTCACCATAAACCTAGAAATGATCTGAAGTCAAATAGCAACAACAAAGAACATTGGGATGGAAAGAATGTAAAAAAATATATTCAAAAACAGTTTAAAATGTGTTTCCCAAGTGTTGAGAAACTATGACAGTTCACAGTTCAGGACTTATTTTGTGCAAAATTCACACATGGGTTTTTTGTACAAAGATGCTGTTTCCTATGAAGAAAAAAATGCTGTTCTCTACAGAAAAATATGTGTGAATTTTGCACAGTTTAAGTCCTGAACTGCAGACAGTGGCTGAAATCCTACTGGATAGTTATGAACATGTAACTGAGACTTATACATTCACGACTGCTTTGTATTTATGATTTCTATTTATCTCTTCATTTAGGGATCATGAAAGTCCCCCATTCTCCTCTTATGGGTCAACAGCTGCTATAATGGGCAGGGGCCTGTTTCTGTCACTCAAGAGGCAAGTGGCTGTTCTCACTTGACTCTTGTCTGAGCAATTTTTGACTCGAGGGATAATTGTGAGAGGGACCTTGTTTCTGCCTGTTGCAAAAGAAATCAGT